>NW_027315834.1:9967322-10322619 GCF_026437365.1 Eucyclogobius newberryi | reverse complement strand
CACCACTAATACAGCTTAAATGCTTTATACACAGTTTCAATGCAAACCTTCAGTGAGTCCCAAGATCCACATGGTGTCCAGCGCGTCGATGAGGGTCAGGCCCAGTCCAAACCACTCTGCGTGAGACTTGGACACCGGCTTGAGCTCGTCGTGGCCCCAGGCGTGCTCTCTGTAGCCCCTCCAGGCGTGTCTGAAGGCCTCTCGCACTGCTTCTTGCTGCTCCGCACTCGAGGGCACTGTGGTCGGGAACATGATACGACAATAACGTTTATCTAACAAAAACGAAACTGGGAAAAACCTAAAAAAGTTAATGTTATGTCATTTTAAGGTACAAAGTAAAAAGTATTTAAGGGCAATACAAACTAATGATATCGCTGCACTTTTGTGTTTAATTTAACAGCCCATTAACTTCAACCAAGACCTTTAAACATCACACTTTACATAGATTACAAACATAATCTGATTACAGTTACGAGAGATTGATTTGATAGATAATTTTACATGCAAGATTATAATACAAAAAAGTATGATATATTGTGCCAGGAAATATTACAAAAACTATAATATTTTAACTATTTAATGCTACTGAAACAATCATCTTAAAGCAGAAGAGTCCAGAAAACCCTTCTTAAAAAAAACACACAAAAAAACCTGCTACTAAATACCAGAATGAAATACTTAATAGTTAGTTAAGGATCATGATGAGTTACTTATTCAACGATCTATAGCTCAAATACTAAAATAAAAATGTCCCCACTGGTGCAAAACAAACCGTGAATACTGAGCTCCAAAAATACTGTTTTAGATTGTTCCAGCCCACTGACAGACCTGTTCCTCTCATTTTCCTCTTTTCGTTGTGTTCAGGAAACATAGCTTTTGTATTGCCGGGATTTCAAAAGACTAATTAATTTGAAAATTTCACCCACTTCCCCTTTTCCTTTTATTGTTCCATTACAGCAAAAACCCAATGGTTTAAAAAGTGACTGCTCCAACTGTGCGCTATTGTTGTGGTTGTATCAGGACATTCATTGTTTAAAAAAAGAAAGAAAATAAAAATGTAATGCAACAACAATGTTTGAAAATATAATAAGAAAAGCTCTGTTTTGGATTGTAGAGACTTGACCTTTTGTTACTGGGTGTTTGTAGTTTCTTTCATAATAATTCAGGTGTTGTGCTGTCCCGTGGTCAAGTGGCACAACACAATAGCCAGGCTCCAAGTGCAGCCGCCCGCAGTGTCGTGAATTTGAATTCAGACTCTAACATCCTCCCTTCTCTCTCATCCCCCATTTCACACCGCCCTTTCCTGTCTAATAAAACCTACAGGCCACAAAATCTTAAATAAATAAATCAGGTGTCAAACAAGGTATGGATAAATAATCTAGTAATGTATATTTTCTGCAGCACAATATTTGACACGTTTGCTGTATACGCTATAATACTCTTTGACACAATAACTTCAGCTCTTAATGTATTAACAATCTATGTCAAAAACAAATTTAACAGCGACAAAACCAAGACTTAATCAAGGCTAATTTTGACTGAAAAAAGGTAAATCGTGAAAACAAATCAGCCTTTTTCATCATTTCCAATTTAAAAACAGTAAAAGATGGCAAACCTTGGCGTGCGATATATTTACCGTAGTTTGTTGAGAAATTAATAATTGCGTCAGCCAATACCAATGTAATCTGCCATTTTCTCCCTTATCCAATTTCTAACTGGGAAAGTCAACACGGGGTCTAAAAGGGAGGACAGCAGTAGATAAAAACTACACTCCCGGGAATTCAACCTGGGACCTTATTGTTGAGGCTTATAACTGAGAGAATTATTTGTAATATTCTTTGAGCTCTGACCTGGCAGAGCGTTCGTGTTCGTGGGGACGTCTGCGGGGGGCGGGCCTTCGCGCTGATTGGCCGATGGGAGAAGGTCCGTGCCCTGTTCGGCTTCAATCATGGCCCCTCTCCAGCTGCAACGGACAGACCACAAAAACATTTTTTTACAATCAGTTCTATGAGTGAACACGTTTACAGGCATGTCAGGAAAACGAAAGTTACTTATGTAACTATGGTTCTATGAATCCCGGATGACCGCCAGAGGGCGGTGCTGAAGCACTGACTGTTCCCTTTGCACATTCGCAGTTCGAGTAGTAATACCAAATGAGTCACAACTGTGACCCTGGATGTCGCCCGGAAGTAATATATTCCCCCGTCATCCATCGCTCCGTTCTCAGAATCTTTTCGCAAAACCTCAAGGATTCGGGGTGACAGAGCGCCTCTGGCGGTCATCCGGGATTCATAGAACCGTAGTTACATACGTAACTTTCGTTCTATTTCATCCCTACTGACCGCAAGAGAGCGGTGCTGAAGCATTGAATGACATAATACCAGCTATGTCACGAGGCATCACAAGCACATACCTCACTGAGAAGAACTCGGGGATTCCTGGAGAACCACACCACGCGGATGTGCAGCGGCCACATTGACGTTGTAGAACCTGGCAAAAGTGCCCGGCGCAGCCCAAGATGCAGCCTCGCATATAGTTTCCAACGGAACACCCTTCACAGCGGCCCAGGAGACGCCTCTGGTGGACTGAGCCCTCACAACAGGCGGTGGGGGGAGTTCTGCCACACTGTAAGTATGGCCAATCACATCGACGACCCAATGTGAAAAACGCTGTCTGGATACTGGACAGCCCTTCTTAGCATTACCGTAGCATACGAACAGCTGGTCTGAACGCCATATACCTGCAGTTGCCGCAATGTAGACCTGCAATGCCCTCACTGGGCACAAGGAGCCTGTCCCTGCCTTCTCCAACTGGAGGAGCATACCGAGCCAAAGTCAAAGGCCGGTTGCAATGAGCGCGGGACAACACTTTTGGCAGAAACGTGGGGTTTGGCCATAATGTGACACTAGAGTCATCAGGGCTCCATCTGAGACATGTGGGACTGACCAAAAGGGCAAGTAACTCGCTAACTCTTTTCGCAGAGACAATGGTCAACAAGAATGCGGTCTTCCAAGAAAGCCATTTAGTGTCTGCCTGTGCCAAGGGTTCAAACGGAGGTTGACACAGGGAATCTAAAACCACTGACAAGTCCCAAATTGGAGCGTGTGGCGCAACCGAGGGCCACAACCTACGAGCTCCACGTAGAAAAAGTGAAACCAACTTATGCCTTACAGTACAGTGGTTGACCAAACCATGATCAGATAATGGCAGCAACATATACTTTCAGGGTCGACGGGGACCGGTCATCTTCAAGGAGAGATTGGAGAAACTCCAGGATAAGAGGCACCAAACAGGACACCAGGTCCTCACTGTGGGCAGAACACCACTGGGAAAACAATTTCCACCTGTTCTGTTCTGACGAGTAGAGGCAGCTCTGGCATTCATAAGCGTTTGTTTAACCGCATCGGCGAGGCCAGTTAGCTGTGGCTCGGACCCGCCAACGGCCAAACCCACAGCAGGAGGCATTGACGATTCGGATGCCAAATCTGACCCCTCAACTGAGACAGTAGATCTCCCAGAGAGAACAGACGAGGTGCAGCCCATCTCAACAGATTGCG
The DNA here is from genome assembly GCF_026437365.1 of Eucyclogobius newberryi. Lineage (NCBI taxonomy): Eukaryota > Metazoa > Chordata > Actinopteri > Gobiiformes > Gobiidae > Eucyclogobius > Eucyclogobius newberryi. Next base: position 10,319,062 of record NW_027315834.1, on the reverse strand, counting down.
AGACACCTTGAGGAGCCGAGCCAATCTGACACCTCCCTGATGGTTGATGTGACAAACTGTAGAGGTGTTGTACGACCGAACCAGAATATGTTTCCCTTTCAGGTGTGGCAGAAAATGCCTGATGTGGTCCGAGCGATCCCTCTGAGACCACATCTCTTGAACCATCCTGTGGTGTAGGAGTCAGTGGTAACCACCTCCCTGTGACAAACCACCAAGGCCATGGGGACCCCCTTCGCCAAGTACTGCCTGTCCCTCCATGGAGCCAATGCACGCAAGCACTGCCACGTCACCTGAAACATTCGTCTTCTGTGCCGTGTGGCGTCCAGGTGGACACTGTTCAGCCACCGTTGCAGAGGAGGCAATGACAGGAGACCGGGGGCCACAATACTTGTGACAGAGGTCAGCTTCCCCACAAGTGGAAGAAACTCGATGAAAGGGTGCCAGGTCCAAAATGAGAGACCATATTTTGAATGTCGTCCAGGCGACGAATTGATGGACGGTCCTTCATTGACACAGAGTCTAAATCTATTCCCAGAAATGTGGCCTTCTGGGATGGGACCAGGTTGCTCTTCCCCATATTTACTCTGAAGCCCAACTGGGTCACATGCGCCAGCAGGCGAGCCGTATCCCGGATGACTTGCGCTCGGGATGGAGCACAAATCAGCCAGTTGTCCAGATATGGTAGGGCTTTCTGTCTGTTGGCCTGCAATGGCACAAGGGCTGCTTTCAAACATCGTGTGAACACTCTCAGGGAAAAAGATAGTTCGAATGGGAGCACCCGGAATTGCCAATGGCTGCTTAGATAGGCAAACCTGAGAAATTGCCGATATGGAAGTAGGCATCATTTACATACGTGAACCACTCCCCATCCGTGAGTGACTGAAGAACCTCTCCTGTGGTGGGCATGTGGAATGGCAACACCCCTGAGTACCCCGAGATCTAAAATGGGACGAAATCCGCCTGTCTTTTTGGGCACGAGGAAATACGTGGAATAGTAGCCTCCGGGTTGCAACAGAGGATCTACTGCTTCGTTGGCACTCTTGGCCAGGAGGGCAGACAGCTCCTGGGTCAATGCTTGAGCTTTTGCCGTGTCGCTGATCATAGTCATCTTGACCCAGCCTTACATATGTGGCCGGCGTCGAAATTGCAGTCGATACCTATGAGTCGACGTGGCAACCACCCATGGATCCAACGCATGAGCAGGCCAGTAGCTGAGCTGCTGACGGGAAAAATATCCGCCGGCCGGCCTGAATGTTTCAATTTAGTGCCCTAGGGGCCCTGGGGTGAGGGGCGGCAGCCGAAGGTCTTGGCGGGTGTCCCGGTTGGTGTGGGGCGCCGCGAAATCCCCCGTCGGGACCATCTGGGGGGTAGCGCACCCCACCAGACCAACTCCGTGAAGGTGGCTGAAAACTGGGGCCAGCAGTCTGGCGTCTCTCGGACCGAGGGGAGGGCCCAGCTCTGTTGAGGCCAGATAGTTGCTGCCTGGTCTGTCGAGCGAGAGCAGTCCGTTCCAATGCTTCCATGGCAGCGGAGCCAAACAACTCTCCGGGCTGCACGGGCACAAGGGTCCTACAGCACGCCTCAGTGAGGGGAGACAGAGCGAGCCAAATCTGCCGACGGGCTTGAACAAGGAAAGACATTGCTCTGCCAAGTTACCTCGTCATAAGCACAAAAGCCTGTAGGGCTGTGTGACAAAACTTATTTGAAGCAGGATCAGCGGCATCACCCCCTTGAAGGGAGGAAGAAAGCGCCAGCATCACCTGAAGCCAGTGAATTGCCTAAGCGACCAGCCCGCGCACCAGAATTATACGTCTTGGTTCAGTCACAGAGGACATCTAACGTCCTGGCGCAAGGCTTCCTCAGGGGAGACAATGAGAGACGCAATAGCAGGTTCGACCGCAGGCATGTGATCCAGACCGGCTGCCGATGGATTATGCATAGCGGCCAAAACCCGTCCGTCTGATGAGAGCCTCAAAAAAGCGCTTGGATCTTTCCAGCAGGCATGAATCTCTTTAAGATACGGCAGCACGACAAAAGGCATAGGAGCACGTCCTCGCCTGAATAAAGCACTGGCAGAGCCGGGCTGCTCAGGCTGCCGAATCTCCACCTGAAGAAGCCCCAGGGCTTTACGCAGGACATCCTGCATTGGGCTATCGCCTGGATCGGTAAGAAAATCTGGCCTCAGAAGCAAGGGAATCCACGCGATGAGCCTGCAAAATGGACTTCATTGCTTCTAATTCAGCAGATAACTGTTCCACTCTGGATATAAGGCCTCGATCTGACTTGGTCTTCTTTTTAGCAGGACAGCCAGTGCCTGCGGGCTCAGAAAGGCACTTTGAGCGTCTGGGAGGGGCGGTCGGCCCGAGGGCGGGAGGTCAGCGTCAACCGTCAAGGCCAACTCTGCCACCCTTGATACTCTAACCTGTGGCATATAACTGCAGTTCATGCATGGGTCATCCGAAAGCGCCTCCCTCAGGGGGTCAGAGCCAACTTAAATTTACACAACCAAACAACCGCTAACACCGTTACCAATAGTACAGCCTGTCGAAGACGGCAAAACGTACCTGAAATGATGGGAGAGGGTGCGCGAACGCAGCCTTCACCAATCAGGAAAATGCTAAACAAAATGCCTAACACCGTTAGCTCAATAGCACAGCTGTGATCAGAAAACAGCTGTGATCAGAAACGTAACGTGACTGTGGGAGAGGGTGCGCAAACGCGGCCTTCACCAACCAGAAAAAACACAAAAACACATACCGTTAGCAATACCACAGACACAATCAGAAAACGTAATGTGACCGTGGGAGAGGATGCGTGTACCCCTGACTTCACCAACAATCCACAGAAAACGTAAACACAGTTAGTTTGTTTTGTTCTGCTTGGTTTAAGTGAAAGTAAAAACTACAGGAACTTCAGTGTGTTTATTTTCACTGTCTCTCTGCTATCTTTTTTGACCTGCTTTTTTTAAGTGCACTCGTGAGTTCTCTGTGCACAGTGAGTAATACTCCACGCTTTACTGTATTACGTAATTTTGTAGTATGTGAAAGCCCAAGGCAGAGGTGCCCAAGAGAGTAAGGCTTAATAGTGCCAAATATACAACCTTTAACCTGAGCATATTAAATCTTAAAGTGCCTAACACACCTGACAATCTTCTTGTCCGTGTTGTCCTCCTGGGCTTCCTCCACCTCTTCGTGCTTCTCTCCTCCTGCAGTATCTGAGGAGTTCAGCTCTTTCTGAAGGCTCAGGGGGCCTTTCTTTGGGGTCTTTTCCTGCAAACACACAGCTACAACGTTAAAGGACAGACACAAACCGACGAGGCAATGACAAACCTATGAAGATTGAATGTTTGTGTAAGCCCAAGTATAAAGTATAAAGTGTAAACCTTGTCTACACGTGGGGTTCCCAAACCTTTCAGGACGGGACACCTAAAATAACTAAGCAACCGACTTTGGACTCCCGTTGTAAAATGAACGAAGAAGGAACGTCCTGATAATAGGCATGTCAGTTTCACTTGAAACTGACATGCCATTATTTTCCCCCGGTGGGCAGGGCTTACTCAGAGTAGAATAAATATCTGAGTTCTCAGACTTGATCGGCAAATTGAGAATTACTCTTGGATTGTAGTAAACAGGTAATCAGCAGATTCCATTCTTTGGGCACATCACGTTGGCAGAGACGTGCCGCAGATGCAGCATATATTAACGACTTAGCTCGCTGCCACACTGACGCAATGTCTCTGTATTTAGGTCGCCATAAGGCATTCATACTGATGTACTTGTTAGTAATGCTGACCTTTTAAAAACTCATTCCGAAATGTTTAGTTTTGTTTGTTATTTGACAAATCTTCAAATTGACATTGACCTTTTAGACTGCGTCTTATGAAAAAGGCAAGTTAAACAGATGAAAATGTACCTCCTTAGAAAAGGTTTCGAGTTCAAATTTGTTTTAGATGCAGCTAGAGGTGGGAAATATATCTAAACTCAGATAACATCCTGAACAGTGCTTTGAAATTTGAATATCAAGTATATTGTTTACAGTAAAAAATGCTACCTTCAGAGGGAGTTGGGAGAGGAAGGGTAAGTTGGGCCCTCGTGGAGCTGCGATGGCCCCTGGACCCTCAGCGGGCCCCGGGTGTGGCTCAGGCGCTGGGTGGGGTTGCAGAGGGGGCCCTGGCTCCTGGAGGCCTGGGACAGGTCGGACCCCTGGAGGAGGAGGAGGGTCCAGAGCTCTGTGACTCATGTCCAGCCAAATGGTGTCAGAGGGGCCTGGAAAGAGCAGAGGAGGTTCAAAATATACAGAAATGTTACAGTCGTATGGACTTACGGACTATAAAGGATCAATAAAGTATCTCACTACCTACCCATCTACCCAGGTGTCCATCTACAAAAAATCTGTACAAAAAATAAATTGATTTGATCTACCCTCTACTCATCTACCCATCCACCCATCTACCCATCTATCTACACATCTACCCATTTACCCGTCCACTTATCCACCATCCATCCACCTACTCATCTATCCATCTACCCTCTACCCATCCACCCATCTACACATCCACCCATCTATTCATCTATCATCGACCCATCAACCCATCCACCAATCTATCCAACTACCCTCTACTCATGTACCCATCCACCCAACTACCCTGTACTCATGTACACATCCACCCATCTACCCTACCAACCATCTATCCATCTACTCATCCAACCATCTATCCTCTACATATCTACCCATCTGTCCAGCTACCCATCTACCCAGTGAAAGCTGCAAAACGTCTGCAGAGATACAGCTCAAAACACAGTGCTCTTTCACACAACAAAACTCGTCCCAGTTTAAAACATGGCGCTCTCTCCTCTATTGTGCTTTAGTTGCTGCAGGTCCGTGCGGGACAAGCTCCGAGTTACTTGATTTACTTGAGTAAACGTTGGTTCCAAAAAATGTACTTAAATGTAATTTAATTGAATTTAGTCACATTAAACTTTATTTTGTCTTTTAGAAGGTTTAACTTTGTAAAGTCACAAACTTGAGGAACAGTAACATGTCAGACCACGGGAAGGAAAGAAAATTAAAGATTTCCCCGTTGTACGGTCACAGTCTCAATAACCGTGAATAATTGTGAGTTTTTTTCCCCACAATATTCGTAACACTAAAATTGTATATCGTGACATCCCTAACCCGAACACATTTTTCTTGGTAAATAATATCTAAATCGTACCTGAATTATGCTTTTTAATCGGGCAGATTTCAGCAATTCACAAAAAAATGTGAAGTAATCTCAGATTTGTGATGTTGTGAGAAGTGGAAACAGGAAACTACTACAGGTTTATCATTGCGTTTTATAGACTATTTATGTAATGCAGTGGATGTAACATTTACATCCGATAGCGAAAAACAAACAAACAAGAAAAACATGCAGGGGTCCATCTCGAACCCAGCTCTCTTGCGTAGAAGGCTGAGCTAAACTTAAATGTGAAGCTGAATGGACTCAATAGTATCAACTCTGTGGTAATAAACGACTGTATTGCTAACTAACGTCATTAGAAACATGCTGTGCATCGATAAACAGGAAATAGCTGATCGTAACATGCTTTGCTGACTATGGGGGCTCAACATACAAGTTACCATCACTTCAAATTTTCGCGATTTATCCCGCGATCATGCCAGCGTTTGATGAGAAATGATGGTCTTGTCTTCACCTGAGTCTGCGGTTTCTCTTTTCCACTCTGTACCTGTCCAGTGGTGGGAGAGGCTGGGGTACGACAGCAGCCCGACGACCAGGAGCAGAGCCATGAGGCAGAAGATGAGGCTCCTCTGCAGACGCGACAGCTGCTTCCACTTCTGAAACATGAACAAAAAAAAATAAAAAATAAAAATCACATTTCTTTTTTACATGCAGATTTAAATGAGGGATATCGAAATAATCTGTCCGCCCGCGCAAATCAAAACACCAGCAAATCCAATAACGCTGCCTTTAAGATGGAAAATGAAATTATTAGCAAAATGCAGATGATCCCGGCTGATGGAATTAAATGATGCAATCCAAACTAGGACAGGCTCTTCTTACCGTGATAATTCATAATTTGCCTTTTTTTTTTGGGCCGTGGCTGCAGAACCGCGGCGCTGTCAAATGGCCCAGCAGTTTCAGGAACCGCGGCACTGCCATATAGCCTCATGGCTAACCCTAACCCTAACCCTAACATTAACCAGTCTAAAACGGCGCGGTCAAATAGCGCAGCAGTTTCAGGAGCCGCGGCACAAAATAACATGGCAGTTTCGGCCGCGCGCCGCGGCTCTGAAGTTTTTTTCAACTTCATTTGGTGCAAAAGAAGCTTTTGTTAACTCGGTATGTCAGAAATTAGAAGAAACATGAAGAAAAAAAAAAAGAGTAGATCAAAAACATTGTGAGTAATAAACCGCTTTACTATTTGTGCCATTTTGATTCAATACTGGTCAAAGTACACATAAAATAAGATATTGCTATTTTGGCCGTGGTTATTTTATTACTTGGTTTACGGATTTTTAAATGAAATATATTGAACAGGCGGACGAAATAAAAATATAATTTCAATTTCAAAATATTTTTTCTTCATAAAACATTAACATAATATTTCAGGAAAATATGGCGACAGGCAGGAAAAATATAAATGTCACCGAAGTCTCTGAGTACGAACAGAGGAGTTGACATTTCAACAGCATCCACTTTCGAGGAGTCCAGAGGCTTGCTGCCATCGGTGCTGCTGCAGGTGATTTCCATGACATTGCGGTCACATATTTTGGTGGGCAGGTGTCTGTTTAGCATATCTCCAACTGTATTATTATGAATGTGAGAGTGAATGGTTGTCTGTAATATCTATGTCTATGTGTTAACCCTGCGACGAGTTGGCCACTATCCAGGGTGTACCCCGCCTAAGGCCCAAAGTCACTGGGATAGGCTCCAGTCACCCGCGACCCCGAAAGAGAACAAGCGGTAGAAAATGGATGGATGGATGGATAGATAATAGTAGTAGTAGTAGTAGTAGTAGTAACAAAAGTAACTCTTATTTAGAATATTGCACAAATATGATTGACATTATGTCAGAGTATTGCACATAAATATGACAGTGTTATATATATATCAGTGTTATATATATATATATATATATATATATATATATATATATATATATACATATACATATACGTACGCATGTCAGGACACCCCTTTTTGGGATGGCTAACCAACAATTTACATTTTCTTGCTTTTTTTTCTTTCTTTTTTTCTGAGACTATGGCTATAATTTGTCCTCTCAAGACAGCTTTGGAAGCATCTCAAAGGATAGGCAGAGAAACGTCTCCTGTATAATTTTCCTCCAAATAAGTCTAATTGTTGTTGGACATTCTTTCCTTAAACAAAGGGTCATTAAGCAGGCTGGAATTGTACCATAGTGTTTTTTCATCTTTCCTCAAAATCTACATAAATGTAGATAGGACATGTTAATTTAGGTCTATTGTGCCGTTATCTGTTTCAGTGATTTTAGATCTCAGTATACTGGTTCATTTCCCTCCATATGTCAATCAATCCTATATTCTTCAATAAGATACGGAACTCATCTTTCCTCCAGTGCCTCCTGAGTTCGACACGTCTAATGGAGGCCGAATGCGAAGATTCCAATCGCCGCCACAAATTATATTCCCTCGGAGTGGTTCACAATCAGGTCTATGGCATAGAAAGTGATATCACTACCTGGTGGTGCATACACATTCAAGGATTTCTTTAATAACATAATTTAATTTGTTTTTTTATGTTCAGTGTCATTCAAATGTGTATCTTATATAATACACAATGTCTATTATTTTTTCCTTTTTGTTAAAATTTGTGTCCGTTTGATTGGGTTCAGTATGCCATTCACATTGACGGATGCTACTTGTAACACTTCCATTGGGTTGATTGCATTGATCGTACCATTGATAACTCTTGAATGTTTATAATCTCTCTAGTCGAAAACAACAAACACAAGAACCATAGGAACACAAAACCACTGAAAGGGTGAAAAAGAAAACAAAAGTGTTCATCCTGGAAACAGGCATCAAACCCAAAACCTGATAAAAAAAAAAAATACCTTAAAAGCGAGGGAAGTCCAGTCCTATTGAAGGGCCCCCTCAAAAAATTGGATTTCCAAAATCCCAAATTTCAATCCTCCACATTTGAACAACAATGAGCAAATTTATTTAATCAGAGTTTATGTACAAAAGCAGCCAGCCAACATAGAACATGAAGTCTGATGTTAAAAACAAATAAAACATGTCATCAGTATCTTCAAATTAAGATAAACTATATCACCATGTGACCACAACCCGAACTCACATAGCCCACGCTGGTGGCTCCATCTCTCGTACTCTTCGGTTCTGTGTTTTGAATCTTCCTGAGGAGAACCTCGGCATCTCCTGGTGTTCTGAGAATGTGTTTTTACCTTCAAAAGTCACCAGAAGATTACACAGGCGATGTGCTCTTTCGCTTATTATGGGGAGGGAGTTCAACTCCTGAGCCATTAAGGAGCTCAGGAATAATCAATCTCCAAAAAGCTTTGTGTATCCTTTCCTTCTTCTCCTTTTACGCCCACAAGCTCAGGTTAGGTTGACATGATCTAGACTCCAAATCCAGGAGCTTATTTTTCATATTGTTCTTGTTCTACTCTAGCCTCGTCGCCCTGGCCGCCCTGGCCGCCCTGGCCGCCTCCATCTTATTGTCTGCAGATCGTCCGCATTATTTGAAACATGCTGCTCTACTTTGTCCATGTGTGCTCCAGTTACTCCCCCTGCTTTCAGCTCAGTGGCTACTTCAGCATATACGGCCGGGCACATGGCAGCGATCACCTCCATCGCTCCACTTCCACCATGCTGTAATTTGCGTCTTATTTCGGTCATCTTGAGCAATAACAGGTGATTAGTTATATTCTCTCCCACTTCCGATGCAAAGAAGTTGTGAGAGTCTTTATCAGGAGCCCATTTGTTCAGCGGGGAGTCACCGCGATTCTCCGACCCCGATTTGCTAGGCATGTTAGCTTTGTTAGCTTCGTTAGCTTGCGATGCAGGCTGTTTTCCAATGGGGCCGTTTGTTTGTTTTGGTCCTGTAGTGTTACCAGACTTGTGTCTTCCTTGATTACACATCCCTCGTTCTTTCTCTTTGGGATTAGGTGTGTCAAGAGATTATTTTAAAGACAAGTTTTGCAGCAGAGGTGTGGGTACGTCAGCTCAAAGTTCCCTCCATAATTTCTAACTGGGAGAGGGTGTTCAAATACTTACTTTCCTAATTGTATGCAGAGTAAGCATCTCGTTGGTTTTTTGCTCAATCAGTCTCAAATAGGACATAATATTGTTGTCATTGATCTCTGCTGATGAGCCTAAACTTTCTTCTTTCACAGATTGGTCACACTTTGTTTTAACAAGATCCAGTGTTTTGCTAATGCCGTCTGCTTGGGTTTCATACTCTTCAGCTTGAGATAAAAGGTCCTTTGGTTGGTCGCTGATTTCCTTAATCAGCAAACCATGATTCTCCTCCTGCGCCAAACTCTTCATTTGGAATTGTTCCATCTCCTCGTTAATCTGATTGATCTGGTCCCTTAGAGCTTCAACTTCCTTATTTTGCTCATTTACAAAATTAAAAAGTGCAGAGTTCCCGTTCTCAAGGAACTTGGCCACCATCACTTCCAGGTTGTCTTCTCCAGTAGCTTGCTGAATCCTTTCAAACACTTCCTCCAGAGTTTCCAGTGACTCCTCCCCTAGAGAGTCAATCCTCCGCGTCTCCTTTACGTATGAAACTCGTTTGTGGTCTTCTTCGCTGGGCCGGTCAATGCACTTGGTGGTCATAAATGATTTGTAATTTTGATCGTGTAAAATCAGCCTCTCCATTTCCTTCAGTTCTACGTTGTATTGAGTCAAGACTTTATCCGTCTTCTCTTTCACCGCGGTCATCTTGGTCTGGGCCACTACTCTTGTGTCGTAAGCAGCTGTAGATTGGTTGATGACTTCCCCCATCTTTTTGCGAACTTCTTGAAGCTCCTTTTCCAGTCTTTTATACAGTTGTTGGAAGTGACCTCTTTCGATATGCAGAATTTGCTGCTCTTTGTTCAGCTGGCGGCACTTTGTCCCTTCTTCACTCAATCGAGCCGATGCTCTGTCCAGTGTATCCTCTAAAGTACGGATGGCTTTCTGAGTTTTTTGGGCCTCAGTCTTAAGTGTGTCTCCCAGGGTCACCTCTCTTCTCCTCAGCTCATTAAACTTCAATGTTAAATCAAATACCTCTTGTTCAAGGTGCTTCTGGCTGCCCCTCTCTTTATCCATGTCCTCTTTAATGAGCTGAATCTGGTCCAGAAAAGTGTTGTATTCCTTGGCCACCTTCGGGTTTGGCTGATTTCTTCTCAGGCTCTTAAACACTCCCAGTTCACATCGCAGCTCCTCCTGCTCCTTCTTCAGATTCTCTATTTCCTGATCTAGTTTGTGGTTCTGCTTGTGAGCTTGAACACTGTAAGCCTTGTGTTCTCGATCCATTATTCTGAACTGTCTCTGCAGCTTGGTCAATTCTGAGGCATCCACATCCATATCGCCGTCATCTTTCCGGGTACTGATGATGGATTTTCTTCGTGACATGTTTGCCTATGTAATGCTTCTTCTTCTTTTGTTACTTTTAATGGCGGTTGGAAGCCAACTGAAAAGGTGCATCCATTACATTATTGACTTTAGACTTTATTCTTTAGACTTCGGATTCTTAAGATTCCGACTTTAGATTCTTCTTCAATGGTGTTTTAATGGCGGCTGGTCAGCCACCTTTTTTTTCTTCTTCTTTGGTGTTTTATGGCGGTGGGTATCCAAGTTGTTGTTGTTTCTTTTAATTGTGGCTGGTAGACAACTGCAAAGGTGCATTTATCGCCATTTACTTCATTCTTTTGACTTTATTTCGAATTTAGACTTTAGTAAGCGGCTTAATTAGTGGTAAATTAAGAAACTTCTCCTTATTTGGTGCTTTATGGTGGCTAGTATCGAAGTGTTATATTACCGCCAGACTTTATTCCTCAGGCAGTTGGTATCCGGCCATAAAGGTGGCGGTAATGTGATGATGACATCATCATCAGAATGATGTTCATTCCAATGATGACATCATCATCAGAATGAGGTTCATTCTGATGATGATGTCATCATCATTCTAATGAATATGTCATCAAGCAACTACGACAGAGTCTGAGGACTACGACAAAGTCTGAGGAATAAAGTCTGGCGTGAACTTCTATAGGATACAATACACTCGGATGTCAACCGCCATAACTGTGAGGAGACCTTGCTCAACACCCGGTTTGGAGAGACGGGAGATGGCGGAGGAGAGTGGATCGGGGATGGAAGACGTTCTGGACGGCGTGGAGGAGCAGCCTTTTCTGCCTGCACGTGCCCGGAAACGTAAAAAGTCCCTTAGCTCGTCCGAGGGTTCTGGGAATGAGCAGCAGGATGAGGCTGAAGCTATTGATATCCGGGGTGAGAGCAGAGACTGTAAGGTGATCATAAAGCTTGCACAGGATAGTGCATCCTTTAAGGAGTGGAATTCAGTGGCATTGTCAAAGAGCCTAACTGTAGCTGTGGGAGTGATCAAGAGTGCGAGTGTCCTTAGAGATGGCTCACTGCTGGTCGTGTGCAAGGACGCGGCTCAGCAACGGAAGGCGATTGGAACTAAACGTCTGGGTGGAAAGGACATTCTTGTGTCTAATGCTGAAAGAAACACGGTCAGAGGAGTTATCGTAGGTGTCCCTACGCCGACGTCTGTGGATGAAGTTAAGGAGAATTTGACTGGAGTTACGGTGGTGGACGCTAGGCGTTTGAAGGTGACCCGGTTTGGGGTAAGATGTGACAGCTTGTCGGTAATGGTAACACTTGAAGGGAGGTGCCTGCCTAGTAAGGTGTTCATTGGGTACATGTGCTATAGCGTCAGGCCATATGTTCCGCCGCCCCTGCGTTGCTTTAAGTGCCAGCGCTTTGGGCATATTGCAGCGGTCTGTAGAGGGAGGCAAAGATGTGGTAAATGTGCAGGAGATCATGAGTATGGGAAGTGTGTAACTGGGGAAGAACATAGCTCTGCCTACGGGGGATGCAGGTTTAGCAAAAGAGCTGCTGAGGTGCAGAAAATAAAGGTCTCTCAAGGTATATCCTATGCAGATGCAGTCAAGAAAGTTTCAAGTAACGAGTTTAGAGTAAATGCAGAGAGAGGAGACAGCGCTGCTCCCAGCCAGGGCGAAATGAGAAAGGCCAGCGTGGCTCCCAAGAAGTGTGAAGGTTTCAAGAGTGGAGGTCCCAGGTGTGCAGGTTCCAGAATTAATGAGAATGCCCTGGTTGTGGATAGAGAGGATTTTGTACTTTTTATGGTGGATGTTGTAAACTGTGCTGCTCAGACTCAGGGCGGAGCTGAAGGGATCAGGATCATTGCTGGAGCTGCGGGGAGATTCCTTGGAACAGGGGAGCTTGATTGGGCAGATGTGGAAAACGGGCTAGGGGCGCTGGATGGGAGTCGGAGTGATGGGGGTCTGCTTGTGGGGAGTCGGGGTGATCGGAGTGACGAGATGGGGGTGGGGGTGGTCTCCTGTCCTCGCCCAGTCTCGTGGACGCGCGGCTGCCAAGCGGCGACATCAGTGGAAATATTAAGGCCTACAGAGTGAAGCCTGAAGAATGGGGCTGTGCGGTGGAGGCGCCGAGCGTCAAAGAGGGAGAGGAAGATGAAGAAGAGTCTCCCTGGAATAAAGCCGGTTGTTGTTGTTGTTGTGGTTGTTGTTGTTTTATGGCGGTTGGCATCCAAGTGTTGCATTACCGCCAGACTTTATTCCTCAGACTTTGTCGTAGTCCTCAGACTCTGTCGTAGTCCGTAAAAGTACTCCTTCCATTGCTTTGGTGTTACAAAGCCCATGAGGTCATGATATGTCTTTGTGACCGGCTTTATTCCAGGGAGACTCTTCTTCATCTTCCTCTCCTTCCCTGACGCTCGGTGCCTCCACCGCACAGCTTCATTCTTCAGGCCTCACTCTATAGGCTTCAATATGTCCACTGATGTCGCCGCTTGGCAGCCGCGCGTCCACGAGACTGGGCGAGGACAGGAGACCACCCCCACCCCCATCTCCGTTGTTGTTGTTGTTGTTTTATGGCGGTTGGCATCCAAGTGTTGCATTACCGCCAGACTTTATTCCTCAGACTTTGTCGTAGTCCTCAGACTCTGTCGTAGTCCGTAAAAGAACTCCTTCCATTGCTTTGGTGTTACAAAGCCCATGAGGTCATGATATGTCTTTGTGACTAGAATAGTTGTTGTTGTTTCAGAGACCGACCGGCTTTATTCCAGGGAGACTCTTCTTCATCTTCCTCTCCTACTTTGACGTTCGGTGCTTCCACCGTACAGCTTTATTCTTTAGGCTTCATTCTATAGGCTTTAATATTTCCACTGATGTCGCTGCTTGGTAGCCGTGCGTCTACGAGACTGGACGAGGACAGGAGACCACCCCCACCCCCATCTCGTCACTCTGATCACTCTGACTCCCCACAAGCAGACCCCCATCACTCCGACTCCCATTTAGCGCCTTTAGCCTGTTTTCTATATCTGCCCAATCAAGCTCCTTTGTTCCAAGGAATCTCCCTGCAGCTTTAGCAATGATCCTGATCCTTTCAGTTCTGCTTTGAGTCTGAGCAGCACAGTTTACAACATCCACCATAAAGAGTACAAAATCCTCTCTATCCACAACCAGGGTATTCTCATTAATTCTGGAACCTTCACACTTGGGACCTCCACTCTTGAAACCTTCACACTTCTTGGGAGCCACGCTGGCCTTTCTCATTTCGCCCTGGCTGGGAGCAGCGCTGGCTCCCCTCTCTGTATTTACTCTAAACTCGTTACTTGAAACTTTCTTGACTGCATCTGCATAGGATATACCTTGAGAGACCTTTATTTTCTGCACCTCAGCAGCTCTTTTGCTAAACCTGCATCCCCCGAAGGCAGAGCTATGTTCTTCCCCACAGTTACAGCGCTTCAGTTTTGCACCCACGTCACACTTCCCATACTCGTGGTCTCCTGCACATTTACCACATCTTTGCTTCCCTCTACAGACCGCTGCAATATGCCCAAAGCGCTGGCACTTAAAGCAACGCAGGGGCGGCGGAACATATGGCCTGACGCTATAGCACATGTACCCAATGAACACCTTACTAGGCAGGCACCTCCCTTCAAGTGTTACCATTACCGACAAGCTGTCACATCTTACCCCAAACCGGGTCACCTTCAAACGCCTAGCGTCCACCACCGTAACTCCAGTCAAATTCTCCTTAACTTCATCCACAGACGTCGCCGTAGGGACACCTACGATAACCCCTCTGACCGTGTTTCTTTCAGCATCAGACACAAGAATGTCCTTTCCACCCAGACGTTTAGTTCCAATCGCCTTCCATTGCTGAGCCGCGTCCTTGCACACGACCAGCAGCGAGCCATCTCTACGGACACTCGCACTCTTGATCACTCCCACAGCTACAGTTAGGCTCTTTGACAATGCCACTGAATTCCACTCCTTAAAGGATGCACTATCCTGTGCAAGCTTTATGATCACCTTACAGTCTCTGCTCTCACCCCGGATATCAATAGCTTCAGCCTCATCCTGCTGCTCATTCCCAGAACCCTCGGACGAGCTAAGGGACCCTTTATGTTTCCGGGCACGTGCAGGCAGAAAAGGCTGCTCCTCCACGCCGTCAAGAACATCTTCCATCCCCGATCCACTCTCCTCCGCCATCTCCCGTCTCTCCAGACCGGGTGTTGAGCCGGTTGGTCTCTGAAACAACAACAACTATTCTAGTCACAAAGACATATCATGACCTCATGGGCTTTGTAACACCAAAGCAATGGAAGGAGTACTTTTACGGACTACGACAGAGTCTGAGGACTACGACAAAGTCTGAGGAATAAAGTCTGGCGGTAATGCAACACTTGGATGCCAACCGCCATAAAACAACAACAACAACATGATACAATAACAAAGACATCTCATGACCTCATGGGCTTTATAACACCAAAGCAATGGAAGAAGAACTTTTAAGGACTACGACAAAGTCTGAGGAATAAAGTCTGGCGGTAATGCAACACTTGGATGCCAACCGCCATAAAACAACAACAACAACAACAACAACACTCGGATGTCAACCACCATAAAACAACAACAACAACAACAGAGTCTGAGGACTACGAAAAGTCTGAGGAATAAAGTCTGGCGGTAATGCAACACTTGGATGCCAACCGCCATAAAACAACAACAACAACATGATACAATAACAAAGACATCTCATGACCTCATGGGCTTTATAACACCAAAGCAATGGAAGAAGAACTTTTAAGGACTACGACAAAGTCTGAGGAATAAAGTCTGGCGGTAATGCAACACTCGGATGCCAACCGCCATAAAACAACAACAACAACAACAACAACACTCGGATGTCAACCACCATAAAACAACAACAACAACAACAGAGTCTGAGGACTACGAAAAGTCTGAGGAATAAAGTCTGGCGGTAATGCAACACTTGGATGCCAACCGCCATAAAACAACAACAACAACATGATACAATAACAAAGACATCTCATGACCTCATGGGCTTTATAACACCAAAGCAATGGAAGAAGAACTTTTAAGGACTACGACAAAGTCTGAGGAATAAAGTCTGGCGGTAATGCAACACTCGGATGCCAACCGCCATAAAACACCAACAACAACAACAACAACAACAACAATAAAGTCTGGCGGTAATGCAACACTTGGATGCCAACCGCCATAAAACAACAACAACAACAACAACAACACTCGGATGTCAACCACCATAAAACAACAACAACAACAGAGTCTGAGGACTACGAAAAGTCTGAGGAATAAAGTCTGGCGGTAATGCAACACTCGGATGCCAACCGCCATAAAACAACTACGACAACAACAACCAAAGCAATGGAAGGAGTACTTTTACGGACTACGACAGAGTCTGAGGACTACGAAAAGTCTGAGGAATAAAGTCTGGCGGTAATGCAACAATTGGATGCCAACCGCCATAAAACAACAACAACAACAACAACAACAACAACAACAACAACAACAACAACAACAGATGGGGGGAATAGGTCTCCGGTCTGGAGAGACGGGAGATGGCGTAGGAGAGTGGATCGGTGGTCGAAGACGTTCTTGACGGCGTGGAGGAGCAGCCTTTTCTGGCTGCACGTGCCCGGAAACGTAAAAAGTCCCTTAGCTCGTCCGAGGGTTCTGGGAATGAGCAGCAGGATGAGGCTGAAGCTATTGATATCCGGAGTGAGAGCAGAGACTGTAAGGTGATCATAAAGCTTGCACAGGATAGTGCATCCTTTAAGGAGTGGAATTCAGTGGCATTGTCAAAGAGCCTAACTGTAGCTGTGGGAGTGATCAAGAGTGCGAGTGTCCTTAGAGATGGCTCGCTGCTGGTCGTGTGCAAGGACGCGGCTCAGCAACGGAAGGCGATTGGAACTAAACGTCTGGGTGGAAAGGACATTCTTGTGTCTGATGCTGAAAGAAACACGGTCAGAGGAGTTATCGTAGGTGTCCCTACGGCGACGTCTGTGGATGAAGTTAAGGAGAATTTGACTGGAGCTACGGTGGTGGACGCTAGGCGGTTGAAGGTGACCCGGTCTGGGGTAAGATGTGACAGCTTGTCGGTAATGGTAACGCTTGAAGGGAGGTGCCTGCCTAGTAAGGTGTTCATTGGGTTCATGTGCCAAGACGTTAGGCCATATGTTCCACCGCCCCTGCGTTGCTTTAAGTGCCAGCGCTTTGGGCATATTGCAGCGGTCTGTAGAGGGAGGCAAAGATGTGGTAAATGTGCAGGAGATCACGAGTATGGGAAGTGTGACGTGGGAGCAAAACTGAAGCGCTGTAACTGTGGGGAAGAACATAGCTCTGCCTACGGGGGATGCAGGTTTAGCAAAAGAGCTGCTGAGGTGCAGAAAATGAAGGTCTCTCAAGGTATATCCTATGCAGATGCAGTCAAGAAAGTTTCAAGTAACGAGTTTAGAGTAAATACAGAGAGAGGAGGCAGCGCTGCTCCCAGCCAGGGCGAAATGAGAAAGGCCAGCGTGGCTCCCAAGAAGTGTGAAGGTTTCAAGAGTGGAGGTCCCAAGTGTGCAGGTTCCAGAATTAATGAGAATACCCTGGTTGTGGATAGAGAGGATTTTGTACTCTTTATGGTGGATGTTGTAAACTGTGCTGCTCAGACTCAAAGCAGAACTGAAAGGATCAGGATCATTGCTAAAGCTGCAGGGAGATTCCTTGGAACAAAGGAGCTTGATTGGGCAGATATAGAAAACAGCCTAAAGGCGCTAAATGGGAGTCGGAGTGATGGGGGTCTGCTTTTGGGGAGTCAGAGAGATCAGAGTGACGAGATGGGGGTGGGGGTGGTCTCCTGTCCTCGTCCAGTCTCGTAGACGCACGGCTACCAAGCAGCGACATCAGTGGAAATATTAAAGCCTATGGAATGAAGCCTAAAGAATAAAGCTGTACGGTGGAAGCACCGAACGTCAAAGAAGGAGAGGAAGATGAAGAAGAGTCTCCCTGGAATAAAGCCGGTCGGTCTCTGAAACAACAACAACTATTCTAGTCACAAAGACATATCATGACCTCATGGGCTTTGTAACACCAAAGCAATGGAAGGAGTTCTTTTACGGACTACGACAGAGTCTGAGGACTACGACAAAGTCTGAGGAATAAAGTCTGGCGGTAATGCAACACTTGGATGCCAACCGCCATAAAACAACAACAACAACAACAACAACAACTACGAAAAGTCTGAGGAATAAAGTCTGGCGGTAATGCAACAATTGGATGCCAACCGCCATAAAACAACAACAACAACAACAACAACAGATGGGGGGAGAGCGTTTCCATGCTGCCTCATATATCCCACAATGCAATGTGTCCAGAATTTGGACTACCGTATCTTCTGCACTATAAGGCGCACGTAAAAGTCTTTAACGTCCTCAAAAGCTGCCCGTGCACTTAATAGTCTGGTGCGCTTAATATATGGTTTATTTATGGTTGTGCTTACTGACTTCGAAGATATGTTGTGTGGTACATGGTGTATAAAGAAGATTTGGGACACAAGAGACGCCGATGCACATCTAGATATACGGTACTCCGGAACCGGAAGTCCCAACAACATGTGTGCAAAGCATTCTGGGAACAGTAGTCTACATGCGGCGCTCTGTCAAAATGTAAACAACATTTTCAGTCAGGCACAACACAGACACCTACCAGTAAATAAAGGACCCCAAGAATCTTGGCCCAAGATGGCTCCTGCCAAGAGACCATTGGACCATTGCAAGAAATGCACTTACGGGCTAAATTATCAGTCAACTGTGGTCAGAGGCTGGAAGGCACGAAGGCTGGAATCATCACTGAACTGCCACGTGGATCCGAGATGCGGGATCACACTGACCAAAGAGATTTTAGCACGGAGCACTATGGGCGCTTTGGCTGCTTTTACCATTTGCGCCCCAGCAGATATTAAACCGGGACACACGAGACGAAGTCTGTGCGAAACCAGGAGAAATTATGTAATCGGGACTGTCCCAGGTAAATCGGGACGTTTGGTCATAGCTATGCAGGATGTACACGGCGGCATCCAGCCCAGCTGTTAAACTCGGACACTGAAGATGAAGACTTTGAAGGATTTGAGGACGAGGAATGAAATGAAAAAGTGAGTGCAGGGTTCAGAATAAGCCGTATCGCATTGCAAAATGCGACGCAATTTCTCTCAAATGCGATGCATTCGTCAGAATAAAGTGTTTTTGTAAAAATGTGCATTCAATTGTATAACCAAAGCGCCTAAAATTACTGATCACTGGTCAATCGATCGTCAAAAACGGCATGACACAATGTAGGACGCTGTGTTGACATGACGAGTCCCGCTGCTGTCTCAGATCGCGAGTTTGAAAGAGGGAGGGGCCACGTGCGGTAAAGTCGCACTTCCGAGGTCAATAGCTCTGAAACGCCTAAAGTCTTTGCAGATCATCCACATGCCAAACACTGTCAAGTGACAATAACCTCGTTTTTAAAAATCAGATGCATGTTTTGGGCGCAGCGAATTACACTGCTCCGAATGTGCAGCTCGAGCCGAGACGGGTACTTAGGGACCGTCATTAAATGTGCAGCCGGAGCCGAGACGAGTGCTTAGGGACTGTCATCAAATAGCAAAAGCAAAAATTTAAACGTTTTAGCTGAAATGGAACATCAAATAGAGCGGTACAATTTTTGAATAACACAATAAATACACCATAAAGGACACCACAGCAACCTTTATTTTTAAATCAGAAGCTTAATACATATTTTTTGTGAGTGTAAAGACAATTTGTAAATGAGACTCCTGCAAATAGTCATCTGATTGATGACGATATGGAAGAAAGTTGTAGATAAGGCCATCTGACTTGGTGTTAATTTGTTCAACAACTAATTTTAAACCATTTTTTTTTTAAAGTGTTCAAAGTTAGTTAGAATGTTTACAAATACATATGAAATAAATAATCTTGTTACGTCAATGGAAAATATTGTTAGTCACTTTCGTGTTTCGCTATGCAATTATCATTGCTATACAAATTTGAAAAAATAACGGATTATTTAGCAGCACTGCTCTACAAGAGAAAAGCCTTAATCTGAGCCCTGGAGTGTATTGCGTTGTATTTTACATGTTGCAACTGAACGAGGCTGGGAGTTGTGAATACGCTAACGTGTCTTTTAGCGATATCAGACTGTGTTGTATTTTACCTGTTGCAACTGAACGAGGCTGGGAGTTGTTGTGAATACGCTAACGTGTCTGTTAGCGGTAGCAGAGTGTGTTTTGATGTTGAACAATGTTGATCTGAATGAGTTCAATTGACTCTGAATGAGTTCAATTGATCTGAATGAGCTCAATTGTCTGTTTTTTTTAATCTCATGCGCTTTATAGTCCGGTGCGCTTTATGTATGGACCAGTGCCCATGGTACACAATTAGCTGACAGTGCGCTTAATAATCCGGTGCTCCTTTTCGTGCGCAAAATACGGTATTTGGCCTTCAGAGTGGCCTATTAACAATAGTTTTTTCCAAATAACATGACATTTTGCACACAATTCTAATTTGGCATCCCGATCATAAAAGTATGGGAGCCAAAGTCATGGTTCGTGGGCAATAGCCCGATCAAGCTTAACTTTGGGGCAAATTAGCTACACAGGTGGGGCATCAAAAGTTATCAAAATGTTATGGACAAGTACTACGATGTCTGCGGCAAAGCCGCAAAGTTGACTAATGGGTCATTAGTCATAATCACTTTAATAAATTCCTCCTCTTCTTCCTCCTCCTCTTCTTCCTCTTTTTCCTTCTCCTCCCAACCCCCCTATGTTTCACCCAGTGAACATTGACGAAAAGTCACACAAATGTGTACACCTCTGAAAAAATCATGCCTCTCTAAATTCTGGCTATCTCCTTTTTCTAAAATAAAAAGAAATTGGCGTGTCAGCGCCCCCAAATATAGAAAGAAATGCATTGAGGGATAGGAAATGGCCCCCAAAAAAATCTGATCATAGAATCAATACATTTGGCGTGGAGGTTGAGAAAGTACGACGTTTTTCCCAAACGTCGTACTTTTACGAACTCCTCCTAGGACGTTAGCCAAAAAAAGCTGAAATTTGGTGAAAATGGTGTTGAGGAGTGGGACATCAAAAGTTATACAAATTACTTTGATACCTGTGACGGTCTCTGTGTGGCGAAGCCGCAAACTGTAGCTACAATTTAGGAAATTTCCCAAATTTTAAATTTGCTGCCATTTGCGCAGATAAAGTCCTAATTGCGTCAAATTTGAATCAGTTGTTAAAGCCTTTGCTCTAAACCCATTTTAAGTGAAATTAATTAATTTGGCGCGACAGTGCCCCCTACAGAGTGACATACAATCTTGTATGGAGGGTAAAATGTTGAGTTTTTCAAAATGTTATGAAATTTGGCACAAATCCCGATCAAAAAAGTCAATGAGACCTATGTCATATTTGTTACGGCGATAACAGAAACCTTGTTTGCCTAAGGTGCACGAGGACCCCCGACGTCTCACGCTTTTAGCCAAAGGAAGGGCTAATTCTGCAGCAGATGCTAAAAAAACTGGAACTAGATCCATAGGAGTTGTGGTTCTGATGGATAAGAGCTCTTCACATGTATCAGAGCACGCTGACACACAACTTAACAAAAACAGACAAAGCACCGAAATGCCGAGGCAGCCTTCAGCGGTGCCATCTTGAGGCAGAGCAAAAAAAAATATGTCTGTTTGCCGTAACCCGACCGACTTGGTAAAAAAATTGCCGACTGAAAAAAAAAATCTGCATTTTGTCAAAATGGTGCAAAGTATTTTTTTTGTCTTATTACCTCGCCAACTCACCGATAGTTTTTTTGGGGGGAAAAGCGCCGTGTGGAATAATTTTGTATCACTGGAACTCGCTAGAAATATTTTAAAGCCGAAAATGAAATAAAAATGAAACTTAACACGAACAAAGAACGTCTCATTGACTGTTGAAGCCTGACCCCTGGTGGTCACAGTGGGTCACTGGCAGAATCAAAAAATTCACACGTGTGTTCAGTGCGGTTCAGTGTGTCAGCGAGGAAACAGAGTGAGAATTAAGAATAAGTTAATGGTTTTAAGACAGACTGATACGTGGCAAATTTGGAATTTTCTATGCCTTCAAAGTAAAAAAAATAATTTACCTACCTATCTACCCACTTGAAAAATGTTGGGTCGGGTTACAGCAAACGTACAATTTATTTGGGGCAGCCTGAACATAGAAAATATATACATAAACAAAATATAATCTGAATATTATTATGGATATAATGAAAAACAAAAATTGAGATATTAATTTGTCAATTTTGCAATTTTTGTCAGTTTTGATTTTATGAATGTAAACGAGACGTACTTTAAATATGTGCCATTTATCAAAGTCAAAACTCTGTTCTGAATCACATACTTTTACTGACAAAAGGATTGGATATAGAATTCTCAATAAAAAAAAAACAACTTATAATGGATGTTTTGACATGACTGGATCTCAGTCTGGATTCAGATTTGATGAACTGCCTGGCCCGTGTGCATCTGCAGAGACACACAGACTATAGACAGCAGCAGTGGTGTTTAATCAGCTCAAGTGGATTGACTGAATGCACTTTCACGAACATGAGTAATGATAGGGCAATTACAAATCACCTACATCTGTCACTCAAAAATCATGAATAATGCTTTGTAAAAATATTTGCATATTGTGATCATTTTTACCACATGTGAGTGAAGGCAGTAGGAATAACCTGGTTCTGCCAGATTGATGTGTGAATCACTCTAAACTGAGTTCGGAAAGCCGTCAGGAAAAGGCGGAACGTCATGACAAATATTTGAATCTGGTCAAAGCGTCACAACGACAGGAACAGTCCAAGAAATCAAATTGTTGTTGAATCCAGTCAGAGAGAAAAGCACAGACATCTTCCCCGAGGATTTTTATCCTGCCATATAAATCTAGAAATTGTTCTATTCCACTCGTTTGCGGACGTGAACTAGCCGAGTCTGGAACGGACAGAGAAATCTGGGCAAAACACTCATTTTAATAGTTTCAATCCTGTAGCTTAGACTGACATTTGGAATAAGGTTCCACTTTTCAAGGTCTATCTTTATAGAGGAAAAAAGGGGCGTATAGTTTTTCTCTCTAAAGCCTTTATGGAGAACCACACCTACATTTTTGAGGGATTCCAATTGACATTTAGAAAGACCTGCTCATTCATAGTAGGTTTTTATTGTTTTGTATATATGGTTTGTATCCAGACATTGGGCCAATATTATCAAGGAAATGCATGACTTTCATTTCTAATCTACTTTATTTCTAATGTGTTGTATACTAATGAATGGGTTCCTGGGCTTTTAATACTTGAGCGTACATCTCTAGACTTTACTTGTGTCAGAGAAAGTGTGTGTTATGAGGCACACACTTTGCATTAGGAGTAAGTACATGCACGCGACACAGACGGACGGACAGACAGACAGACAGACAGACAGACACACACACAGCATTATGATCATGTATTTTATTTGTTCGAAAGACGTTATTGTAGATTGTCTTAGTACCTATTTAAACAGATTAAAGAATGTTCATAGATAGGATTTAGCAATGTCCCAGCATCCCGTGTCCTTAGACAAATGTCCCAAACTCCTCTGTCCTTAGACTCTTCTCAGCCAGAAAAAAGCTACCAAACCTCCTTGGGGAAAGTAGAAACCATCAATAATACATTTTTATCCATAAATATTCTCATCTAGAAGCCTTCAGTCACCATATTTCAACTTATATTTGGGTAAAATGTAATTATGTAATATCATTGTACAATAGAAATAATCTCTTGACTAGTCAATGAAATAGAGATGTCACGATATCAAATTTTAGTGTTGTTAGAAAAAACATCACGATTGAACAATTATTCATGATTATTGAGACTGTGACCGAACAACAGTGAAATCTTTAATTTTCTTTCAATTCCATTATCAAGTTTGTTACCGGCTTTATGAAATGTATCTTTCTGAAAGAAAAAATAAAGTTAAATATGACAAAAACAGCCAGATACAAAGTTATTTACATTTAAGAATCTTTTTTGGATGGTTGAAAAAGCTTCAGTTGTAGTTTGCAGTCATTTTCTACTATGGAACACGCCTGGACGAATGAGGGATTACACTGACATACTTTTTTGGATGCTAGATTGAACTAAAAAGACTTCATTTTGCGTCTAAAATTGTCACAATTATTATTGTTTGGTTCTCACAATTATATTGTGACCTGAATAATTACAATTATCAATTAACCTAATAATTGTGTCATCCCTAGACAACTACAATCATTAGTTACATTTCTAAATATTATAGCATTACTTTACATTGTATTCTGTCCCTGACTTTTACCTTCTCTCCTCTGTCAACAAACGGACACACTTCTTCACTAGAGCAGGGTCAGTTTGCCTTCTGGACAGCTGCATAAACAAACGTTGAAATAATTGTAACAGATAAAAAAAGCCTGTGATATTTGGTCTCATCAGTAACAGTCCCAAGCAGAGTGTGTGGAGAATGTGGGAGAGAGAGCAGAGGACAAAAAGGCCCTAGTAGAGATGGAGCAAACAGTAGATTACATACAGGGAGAGGTGAAGAGATTTAAACTGAAGATCTGAGAGCAGAGTTATAAACAGAGAGAAAAGGAGGAAAGGGAAGGAAGAATGAGGGAGAGCGATAGAGATCTGGATCACTGTCACTATCCCGCTCTCTTCATCTTCCCTCTCTACATCAGCTCTACATCATTTACATAGGCAGAAAAGAGAAATCTGATAACTAGAATAATCAGATAACCCAGTAATGAGACTCTTGTACAATGAATTTTGAAATAATTCATTCAGTTTTTAACATTGTCAAAACCTGCACTGTTGTGAACAATCAGAAAAAAATACCTACTCACATCAGATGTAACAGTTTACATGACAGTGTTCTCGCTGGGCTGAGGTTGGAAGATGGCGGGTTGGAGGATGGCGGGCCGTAGGCGGCGCTCAAAAAAGGTACATAAAACATTTGCGAGCGCCGAGGTGCTTTTCGTGTGCGCCGCATGGTTATCTTAATACCTGGCGGTATCTTTTCAGCATGGCGGTGGCCCGCCGGAGCATGGCGGGCCGCCAAAACCCCTCAGCGAGAACACTGCATGACAGTTTAATAATCCGGCAACTCCAGAAAGAATAGTCGTTTTTTGTTGTGTGTGGACAAATAGCCCATGTCTAGTTTTAATCTGTACAAAAATGACATTTAAAACCAGGAAAACTCACTTTCAGCCAATCATAGCTAGTTTCCTTAAAGGTGGTATGGACGATTTTTTTCAGCAAATTTTTATCATATTTCCTCGTGGTGTGGATAAATCATTTGTCCTGCCACGTATCAATCATAAAACGCACCTACCGCTCACCTGCAGCCGCGTGCGGTTCGTGCCCACGTTTCCGCGTGCCTAAGCGCATGGATCTATCATAATATAGTTCCCTCAGTGTACGGGGCAAAATGAAGACGGAGAAAGACAGTTCGAGCTGACGCAGAAGTGGACAGAAATCTAGTGGAGACGAGCGATGCGATGCGCTCCGTTGCGCTAATAAACAAACGCACGTGTGTGTTGTATCAGTCCGCACGGGGAAGTGCGCATGCGTTCTCAAATCGCCGAAAAATCGTCCATACCGCCTTTAAGGCGTTTTCGCAGCAGTACCAAGTCCCTACAATCCCCCAGTCCCTGTTTAGTCAGAGGAACTGTTCCCCTTGCTCACGTTCACACAGTAACTGTGGCTGAAAGACACATTTCAATATTTCATTAAGTGGGGTTCTTCCTGCTCCTTCTGAGCACTGCACATAACACAGATGCTCAAAAACAAAACTAACAATAAAACACAAGTATTCACAGTTCTTCGGAATTTTACTTTGTAAGATTTGTGTTTTTGTAGCTACTGTGTTAAAGTGATTTATCTTGTGGCTCAAGATAAATCAAGAAGAGTCAGTGTTAATACACACAGTACGTACATAAGTCATAAGTCAACATTTCTGCCTCAAATTGCGTTCATCTCAACGGCATGCTTTTAATTGCGGGCCACATGATGTAAAGATATAAAGTAATGTAGATAGATTATTTCTAATTCGAAAATATGAGATGCAGAGATGCTCAAGGCCAATAACTATGAATAAGGCATATGATGTTTTTAAAAGTACTTTAAAAGTAATGATGCCCATTCTATACAACCTCCACTTGACAAAAAAATTATCGATCTATGTACGGTATGTAGTTCTAGTGTTGTGGATGAGGTTTGTGAATGAGGTTTGTGGGTGAGGTTCGGGCTGAAGTCTGTGGGTGAAGTCTGTGGGTGAAGTCTGTGGGTGAAGTCTGTGGGTGAAGTCTGTGGGTGAAGTCTGTGGGTGAAGTCTGTGGGTGAAGTCTGTGGGTGAAGTCTGTGGGTGAAGTCTGTGGGTGAAGTCTGTGGGTGAAGTCTGTGGGTGAAGTCTGTGGGTGAAGTCTGTGGGTGAAGTCTGTGGGTGAGGATTGTGAGTGAGGTTTGTGGGTGAGGTTTGTGGGTGAGGTTTGTGGGTGAGGTTTGTGGGTGAGGTTTGTGGGTGAAGTTTGTGGGTGAAGTTTGTGGGTGAAGTTTGTGGGTGAAGTTTGTGGGTGAGGTTTGTGGGTGAAGTTTGTGGGTGAGGATTGTGAGTGAGGTTTGTAGGTGAGGTTTGCCGGCGACGTTCCGGGTGAGGTCTGTGGGTGAAGTTTGTGGTCTGTGAGTGAGGTTTGTAGGTGAGGTTTGCCGGCGAGGTTTGGGGTGAGGTCTCTGGGTGAGGTCTGTGGGTGAGGTCTGTGGGTCAGGTCTGTGGGTCAGGTCTGTGGGTCAGGTCTGTGGGTGAAGTTTGTGGGTGAAGTTTGTGGTCTGTGAGTGAGGTTTGTAGGTGAGGTTTGCCGGCGACGTTCCGGGTGAGGTCTGTGGGTGAGGTCTGTGGGTGAAGTTTGTGGGTGAAGTTTGTGGTCTGTGAGTGAGGTTTGCCGGCGAGGTTTGGGGTGAGGTCTGTGGGTGAGGTCTGTGGGTGAGGTCTGTGGGTGAGGTCTGTGGGTGAGGTCTGTGGGTGAGGTCTGTGGGTGAAGTTTGTGGTCTGTGAGTGAGGTTTGCCGGCGAGGTTTGGGGTGAGGTCTGTGGGTGAAGTCTGTGGGTGAGGTCTGTGGGCGAGGTCTGTGGGTGAGGTCTGTGGGCGAAGTTTGTGGGCGAAGTTTGTGGGTCAGGTCTGTGGGTCAGGTCTGTGGGTGAGGTCTGTGGGTGAGGTCTGTGGGTGAGGTCTGTGGGTGAGGTCTGTGGGTGAAGTTTGTGGTCTGTGAGTGAGGTTTGTAGGTGAGGTTTGTCGGCGAGGTTTGGGGTGAGGTCTCTGGGTGAGGTCTGTGGGTGAGGTCTGTGGGTGAGGTCTGTGGGTCAGGTCTGTGGGTGAGGTCTGTGGGTGAAGTTTGTGGGTGAAGTTTGTGGTTGAAGTTTGTGGTTGAAGTTTGTGGGTGAGGTCTGTGGGTGAGGTCTGTGGGTGAAGTCTGTGGGTGAGGTCTGTGGGCGAGGTCTGTGGGCGAGGTCTGTGGGCGAAGTTTGTCGGTGAGGATTGTGAGTGAGGATTGTGAGTGAGGTTTGTGGGTGAGGTCTGTGGGTGAGGTCTGTGGGTGAGGTCTGTGGGTGAGGTCTGTGGGTGAGGTCTGTGGGTGAAATTCGTGGGTGAGTGAGGTTTGTGGCTGAGGTTTGTGTGCATCTCTCACCCTCCAACACGACTGCCTGCGGTGTTTGCCATTGTTGTAGGCGTGGCTGTGGGGGTCAGACAGGGTCACCGAGATGAAGTCCTTCCTGGAGGGAGAGTACATCCTCAGGTCGGAGCCGGCCCGCGCTCCTCATAGACACAGCCCTGGAGAACGTTGTTATTAAACAGGTGCAAAATGAGTCAAACCAAACTTCTTTACACTTTTAAACAAATAAAGGTAGAAATGTGGTGAATGAAAGCGTCTAAATAGAGAATATTGTGTATTATTATAAGTGTATTATTGATGAAAGAGTTTTAGAGTCTGTACAGGCCAGATAATGATTGCTCCCGTTGGGAGCCTAACCCAGTGACTTTGGGCCTTATTCATTATCATATTAATCTCACGGCTGACATTAACCACTTTTGAGTGGAATAAGGGCTCCGCTTTGTGAGAATACAGTGGAAAAAAATACTTAACATGTGTTTAATTATGGTGACAGAAAAGACATAAGACTTTGTGCCAGTTTTTGTTTCATGTTGATTGTTCCAGTAATGACAGAGAACCATAAACCAGGTCAACAAATCTGACAGTGAAAGACTGAATTCTACCATGGAATTCTCACCTGCTCAAGCTCAGTTTTCAACTCTAGGATTTACAATGAAACCCCAGCCTAATGCGAGACCATAGTTTTACAGGATCTGGAATGTGATACTGCTTAATCCCAGAAAGAGGGTTAAGAAGAGACACTGAAGTGACAACGGTCTATTGTCACTATGAGCCTTTAAATGGATCAGATTCACTTTCTGTGCTGGGAACGACCTCATGACATATTTTACATTAAACTTCACATTACAATAGCTCTAATTTTAATGTTAAAAGACACGGACGCAGCGCCGTTTACTGTGACAATGTGGCAAGAGAGAGCTTTCATATGAAACAGACACATTTGTCATTGTTGTGGCTCTTACCTCGGTGCGCCTCTCCGCAGAGCGATGCTAACACAGCTGAGCTAACAGCTGAGGCTGTCGCTCCCCCTCGCCTCCCGGAACAAGTGCTCCTTTACAGCGGCGTCTCGATCTAAAGTGTCCCGCCGAGAAGAGCGCATGTGCCGGGCGTGTGTGAGAGACGAGCCGCCTCCAGCCGCAGGTCAGAGAGATGACGTCTCAGGCTAATATGAGGCTAACATGAAGCTAACATGAGGCTAACACAAACACAAACACAAGAGTGA
Source organism: Eucyclogobius newberryi (assembly GCF_026437365.1). Lineage (NCBI taxonomy): Eukaryota > Metazoa > Chordata > Actinopteri > Gobiiformes > Gobiidae > Eucyclogobius > Eucyclogobius newberryi. The sequence goes on along the minus strand of NW_027315834.1, from coordinate 10,290,480 downwards.
CAGCCAGGGAGTCAGGTGACCAAGCACGTGGCTGACGATGTGAACACGCCCCCTCTGCCTGCACGTGTCTGCTCCTAATGTTAGTAGTTTTTTTAGTAATGGTTCTTTTCTCTTCGGATCAATTCATAACATTATCCAAATTCAACAGCACTGAAGACCAAACCAGTATGTATTTCATTTGAACAGGGGACAAAGTAGTGACTGGGGAGCTCTCATAGCAACACAGAAAAGTGCATTGACAACACAATGTCAACACAACCGTCATCCAAGTACTAACCTGTAGAAATGACATGCATGTGATTTATTTTTCGAAATGATTAGAAATAATAATCTGCATGTGCCATTTATTCAGTTGGCTAAACCAGGCCTGTGTGTATAGAGTTGAGTTTAAGCTGAAATAAAACCACACCCACTGGAACTTTGAATGTTTACTGTGTTTTTATTTTGTACATCAATCAGAGGTTCAGACTAGACAGATGTCCAGCATGCCTGTTCATTCCTGATCACTTTCAGAACAAAACTAAAACATTAGAATCAGTCTCAGCCAGCTAAGGCGTTCATATTTAACATGATGTGACAGCACCGACAATGGAGATGTTTTAATCCATATCCTAAATACAGTATATACAACCAGATTTATGGGACATGAACACAAATCCAGAACAACAAGCTCTCTTAGGGCAAAGCGGCACCATAGAGGTCTCCCTGAGAGCTCAGTAATGATTATTATGACATATTTCATCTTTATTTAACCAGGAGAGTCCCACAGAAATTCAGAATCTAGTTTACAGGGGAGTCCTGCCCCCTGAGACGACCCTTATGGACAAGCGTTGGTGTTGGAGGAAATAAGAGCACCTGAAGGACACTTACCCAGTCATGTACTGTACGTACCATTTGGTTAAAACTTTATGTTAAAGTCATTTGTAGCAGTCCAAAATATGTGAGTCCGAAACTTCTGCTTCTGCTACAGCTTCTGTGCCTTAGAAAACACATTGTTAAGAGGTCACCGTGGATTTGACACGAAACAACATGATCGACAACCATAATAATACAACGCAATGTAAATAAAAGATACACCAATATTTTAAATACTCAACACACAACAACGTCAAAGTCTGTAAACAAAGTCGACTTCTCTGTAAATATGACGAGTCCACTGAAGTCGCTCAGGCCACTTTCACACCAAAGTACACCGCGTATTTCAGTTTATGCTGTTGGTTGGCTTTAGTGTTGAAGCTGTATCTGTCCTTTATCCTGGAGTAGGGGTATACGATATACAATTATTGTGAGAAAAAACATCACGATTTAACGATTGTTCACGATTATTGAGACTGTGACCAAACAACAGTTAAATCGTTTATTTTCTTTCATTCCCGTGGTCTGAAGTGCTACTGTCTGTCAAGTTTGTGACCGGCTTCACGATGTTAAACTTTTTAAAAGACAAAATAAAGTTAAATGTGACAAAAACAGCCTGATAAAAAAAGTTATTTACTTTTGAGGTTATTTTTTAGACGTTAGATTGAACTAGAAAGACTTGATTTTGCTCCTAAAATTGTCACTATTATAATTTTTTTGGTTCTCACGATTATATCTCACTGGATTGACATTATTTTGAATTAATATTGCTAAAAAAAGAGTGGGTTTGATACTACACGGATACTAAATAAAACACACTAATATCAAATAGAAAAATAATAGCAGTTTCATTAATATTACAGATTTGTATTCGATTTAGACAATTCTAAAATTAGGAAATGTTTTAATTTTGTCCTATTTCTAAGATCTATAAGGATGAGATGCATTTTATTACATTTTATGTCTTCAGCTGATCTTTTGTACATTTGTGTGACCGTGAAGGACTTCGGTGTGGATGCGGTCCGAGCCTGACGAAGCGGTGCGTTTCCTCTCGGCGAGTCCTGTGCGGTCTCTAGCTGAAACAGAGCGGTCCCATGGTGAAGCTGAAGCGGTGCGTGGAGTTCGCCCTCGACATCAGAGCCACGTCTCTGAGAGGAAGCAGCTGCAGGTCCTCGAACTCGAAGATGGCCTCGCGCACGACTGAGCCCGTCTCCTCTGCCGGCTGAACGCACAAACACGGTCGATTTCACTGACTCAAATCACATTTTGTACTTTTTTCATGACACATTTCTGACATGTACTAGTTTACGTTTGTTTTAACATACCTCTTGAATACATGAACCCAAAGAATACTATTACTATGGTCATTTTTGACAGTACCGGTAGTTACTCTTTCATTTTAGTTACTTTCCTAAAATCATAGACATACATAGCAGTACTTGATCATGCAGTTTTGGATTCAAACTGCACTGTATTAATCATAAAAAAGAAGACGCCACTCTTACGGTGCTCTCGTGTACGTTATATCATGCGCTAATAGTGATAAATAAATACAGAACAAACTGTTTTAATCCCAACTCCATGAAAGTAGTCAAAGTATTCAGAATTCACCAATACAGTAGTTATCTGTTTGGACCATGTATCGAAATATGTGTCATTTTTTTTTTTTTTTATTTAACTTAATTATAAAGCAGGTATTCCGGATTCTGTAACTAAATACATTTTCAAAGTATTCTTCCATCACTGATTTCAGTTTTACTGAGGAATAAAGTCTGGCGGTAATGCAACAATTGGATGCCAACCGCCATAAAACAACAACAACAACAACTTTATGTTGACAACATAAAAAAAATAAATACTAATAACATCATTTGTAAATGATACATGTTGTCTGCTGAATTGCATCAACTTAAATCAATTGCCAGTATTATCACCCAGTTAAATTATTGAGTAAGCCTACTTTCGGGTTCTACTAAGAGCGGTTAGTATTTCAAGTATTAATAACTGGTAGTTTTTCATTCTACCATCTTAAACAGAGAAGGGTGTCTTTGTCTACCTCACAGTCACTGAGCTGTCCGAGGTAGCTCTGTTTCCCAGTGTTTGTGAGAAACTTGACGTCTCGGCCGGCCTGTCCCAGGCCGTGTCCCGGGTGGCAGGAGTACGTGAGCTTCTGGACTGCGGTGCTGCTCTGTAACTTCAGGAAGCGCAACTGCACCACGCTGGCTCCAGGATAGTCGAACTGGCAATGACACATTTGTTAAAGTCGACCATTAGCTGGTATCAAAGAAGAACGTGATCTGAGGTCTACCCCTGACGATGTTAAGATCGGTCTGTCTCAGTCTAATTGGGAAACTGTCATATCTGGTATTCCACAAGGTTCTGTAATTGGGCTAAAGCTGTTTATGTTATTTATCAATGATATTTGTGAGAGTACAGAAAAAAAACCTAAATACATTATTTTTGGAACAAGAAAATATGAGGAGAATATAAAAATTAATATTGATAATGTAGTAATAGAAAATGATTCAGAAATAAAAATGTTGGGAGGAATTTTAGACATTGATTACATAAAGAAGAAAATAAGTAAATGTATTGGTATCCATATATGTTGGATGAGAATGCACTATTGCAGTTATATTCGTCTCAAATAGTTCCATATTTTGTATATTGTATTGTGCAATGCAAACGTTTTACTGGCCGACGATACCTGCTCCAAAAGAAAGCCATAAGAATTATAAACCGGTCCAAGACACCACACTAATGTTAAGTGGAAGATCCTAACATTCGTAGATCTTGTTCGTTAAAAATTGTATAGATCATGTGGAAGATTAAGAATAAGTTGGTGCCAGAACACATTCAAACAAATTAATTTTGTGTACCTTTTGCACGTACTTCTTTCTAAGGTTTTGTCGTTAGGGGAATACATTTGTGGAATTCCTTAGACAATGAATTCAAAACATCACACACAATTGTACTTTTGAAGCATATGTATAAAACAATGGAACAATGAAATAATAAAAATGCATATATATAAATTGAATGGACATGTATACCAGCAATTAAATAGTTTGTAAGCAATATATCATGAGATGTCGCTTAATTAAACTGGACTCTGAGCTGAGGTCTTCATCAGGCTCCTTGTCAGTCATGTGTCTCATGTGGTGGTGTGGTTTTGTTCAGATATTTTGATTTTGTTTTGTAATATTGTGAAAGTAATGACACATGGAAGAATAAATATTGAATGACTCATTGATTAAGAATGTAGCTTTTGGAAGTGAATGAATGAGGGCTATTGAAGCTAAACGCTGCTTCAGGTATTTTTTGATGAGAACATTATCAAATAACAGATAAAGTGGTCTGAACCTCAAAGACTTCAATTTAACATAATGAAAGGACCAATACAAAGATAATTCCCCTTTAAGAAAAGAGAACACAAGAAGTTTCAAGTGGTGAAAAATCAATGTTTTTTTGGGATTGAATCGTTTGCTACGGGGTACAAACCTGAAAACCCCGATCCATTCTGCTGAGCCAGAGAAACGAGCCTTCCTCTGTGCTGTCCTCCATCCAGGCCTTCATAGGCAGCTGCAGCACAGGAAAGTGACTTAAGATATTGTCTCAGCACGCTCCACTGTCCACTTACAGGAGGGAGGAACGTCAAAACAAAAGCTAATGCAGTAAATACTCAGTTCAAGTACATACAGTATTATGGAGGTGGTAAAATATGAGTTGAAATAGATAAGACTATACATTCACTAACAACATAATTAATAATTATATTTAAGATTCTACATTTTGCCACGTTTGACAGTTATAATTTATTTTATAGTGTTACTAGTGTTACTACCTGGTTGAACATGAGCTACAGATGTGACATTTTATAAAGGCAATTCCATAACTGTTACCAAGCACTGACAAAAACCCATATCCATCATAAAAAAAAGTTATAATTTGACACATATTAATACTGACTGTTTAAACAGTCAGAAAATTTGTCAATTCTGTGTACCGCGGTAAATTGTGTTTCTATTCTGTTTTACAATTCAGCTATTTTAAATTTTCCTCACAAAATGCAACTTGACTGATGTAAAACTATAATAAAGATCAACCAAACAAACAAACAAACAAACTAGTAATTCTAAAAACGTGAGTACTTGTCATATGCCTTGCAAACGTGGTGACAGCCCTTTTGTGAAATGATTACAGTGGCATTCAGCCAAATGTACTTCAATGAAAAAGAGCAGACTATTATATTCTGTAGTTTCCTCTTCTCTGCAACAAACCCATGTGTTTTTATTCATTTTAAAAGTCTATGATACTGTAAACATTCTATATCTAGGGATCACCACCATTATTGCCAGATCCGGCCGTACCTGTGGATCCCGTGGATGGAGGCAGGTCTGTGTGAAGTGTCCAGAGAAGCTGCAGTAGGCCAGAAGAGCGTCCCCCGCACTGCCCTGGTTAGGGTCGATGTAATACATGCCTGCGCAGGAGAGTTAGGCAGTGTTAATGACAGAAGACATTGCCATTGCCACACTGCACATTGATCTATGCTTTCCAAAGTGTGGTTTTCTGATTGCATTGTATTTTTTAAGGAAAGCTGCAAAGTTTAGTTGCTTATTTCACTAGACGTCTCTGAATGTCTCTCAGCCTCGTTCGGCCCTAATCCGTTCATTGAGAACAGTGGTCTGACGGTTCTGTGACTCAACTGCCTTAAAAATACACCAGAAAAGACCTGGTCAAAGAAACATCCACTCGATATTCACATTACGGTTGTGGAAATGAAAGAAAATGCTGATGCTAAGTTATTAGAAGCATTCAGCCATGGAAACCTGCAGATTGTTGAGTTCTTGTGCAAGACCCTTAACTCACCCCAAGTGTTTGAATGTGAGTGTGAACGGTTATTAGATGTAAATGCATGTGATATAGTCCATTGCTGTTCATATTGCTCTGTCCTTTCCCATGACTCTCGAGACTTGTCCTGGCCACTGAGTTCATCATGAAATGTAACGTGTTGTAATTGTAATGAAATGTGTGCTTTTATTCCTGTATGTATTCACCTGCCCAGGCCCTGCAGATGGAAAGTAGCAGGAGCTAAATCTGGTGCAGATCATCTTTTCTCTTGAAGATGAATGGTTTTGTACATGGTCCCAGACAAATAAAGACTTAACTAAACTAAACTAAACTCTCTCTTCCCTCTGGACCTTCGACACTAAAAACTCTTGGTCTGACCTCCAGGGGCCCTTCCCCCACCTAAACCCTGCACCCTATAAAAGGTCAGTGGACGGCTCTAAGGACCCTAAGAGCTCAGAGAGGGGCTTGATCCACGTCTGAGTCTCCAGGACTTTTCAACAAACACGTAAAACCAATCCAAAAGTGGCTGAAAACTGCAGTCTGGCTTAAAAGTAGTTCAGATTTCCCTTTATTTGAGAATTAATCAAACCTTACTTTTCAATACCTGCGTTTCGTTTAACTAAATTGAGCCCAAGCACGGCCTGTGGAACCAAAATGTATAATCAATTGCTTTGATATTTTTTTTTAATTAAATCACACAAAACCATTCTGGTTTATTGATCTTTTTGAAGTTATATAGTTAGTCACTGAGTCGAGAACTTTCCTTCAGAAAATGTGAGTAGGTAATTGATGTTTTTCTGAACAAAGTCTGGCAGGGTGCCCCTAATAATAATATGAACAGTCCTTGTTTGAAAGCTCTGATGGCGCTGATAGTGACACAGAAGAACTGCATCTCATTGTGTTGTGTTACTGACCACTGGTGTAGTCGTGTTGTCTGTGCTAGTGTTGTGTTACTGACCACTGGTGTAGTCGTGTTGTCTGTGCTAGTGTTGTGGTACTGACCCCTGGTGTAGTCGTGTTGTCTGTGTTAGTGTTGTGTTACTGACCACTGGTGTAGTCGTGTTGTCTGTGCTAGTGTTGTGTCACTGACCGCTTGTGTAGTCGTGTTGTCTGTGCTAGTGTTGTGTTACTGACCCCTGGTGTAGTCGTGTTGTCTGCTAGTGTTGTGTCACTGACCGCTTGTGTAGTCGTGTTGTCTGTGCTAGTGTTGTGTTACTGACCCCTGGTGTAGTCGTGTTGTCTGTGCTAGTGTTGTGTCACTGACCGCTTGTGTAGTTGTGTTGTCTGTGTTAGTGTTGTGTTACTGACCACTTGTGTAGTTGTGTTGTCTGTGCTAGTGTTGTGTTACTGACCACTGGTGTAGTCGTGTTGTCTGTGTTAGTGTTGTGTTACTGACCCCTGGTGTAGTCGTGTTGTCTGTGCTAGTGTTGTGGTACTGACCGCTTGTGTAGTCGTGTTGTCTGTGCTAGTGTTGTGTTACTGACCCCTGGTGTAGTCGTGTTGTCTGTGCTAGTGTTGTGTTACTGACCCCTGGTGTAGTCGTGTTGTCTGTGCTAGTGTTGTGGTACTGACCCCTGGTGTAGTCGTGTTGTCTGTGCTAGTGTTGTGTTACTGACCCCTGGTGTAGTCGTGTTGTCTGTGTTAGTGTTGTGGTACTGACCACTGGTGTAGTCGTGTTGTCTGTGCTAGTGTTGTGTTACTGACCACTGGTGTAGTCGTGTTGTCTGTGCTAGTGTTGTGTTACTGACCGCTTGTGTAGTCGTGTTGTCTGTGCTAGTGTTGTGTTACTGACCCCTGGTGTAGTCGTGTTGTCTGTGCTAGTGTTGTGGTACTGACCCCTGGTGTAGTCGTGTTGTCTGTGCTAGTGTTGTGTTACTGACCACTGGTGTAGTCGTGTTGTCTGTGCTAGTGTTGTGTTACTGACCACTGGTGTAGTCGTGTTGTCTGTGCTAGTGTTGTGTTACTGACCGCTTGTGTAGTCATGTTGTCTGTGCTAGTGTTGTGGTACTGACCCCTGGTGTAGTCGTGTTGTCTGTGCTAGTGTTGTGTTACTGACCCCTGGTGTAGTCGTGTTGTCTGTGTTAGTGTTGTGGTACTGACCACTGGTGTAGTCGTGTTGTCTGTGCTAGTGTTGTGTTACTGACCACTGGTGTAGTCGTGTTGTCTGTGCTAGTGTTGTGTTACTGACCACTGGTGTAGTCGTGTTGTCTGTGCTAGTGTTGTGTTACTGACCACTGGTGTAGTCGTGTTGTCTGTGCTAGTGTTGTGTTACTGACCGCTTGTGTAGTCGTGTTGTCTGTGCTAGTGTTGTGTTACTGACCCCTGGTGTAGTCGTGTTGTCTGTGCTAGTGTTGTGTTACTGACCGCTTGTGTAGTCGTGTTGTCTGTGCTAGTGTTGTGTTACTGACCCCTGGTGTAGTCGTGTTGTCTGTGCTAGTGTTGTGTTACTGACCACTGGTGTAGTCGTGTTGTCTGTGCTAGTGTTGTGTTACTGACCGCTTGTGTAGTCATGTTGTCTGTGCTAGTGTTGTGGTACTGACCCCTGGTGTAGTCGTGTTGTCTGTGCTAGTGTTGTGTTACTGACCCCTGGTGTAGTCGTGTTGTCTGTGTTAGTGTTGTGGTACTGACCACTGGTGTAGTCGTGTTGTCTGTGCTAGTGTTGTGTTACTGACCACTGGTGTAGTCGTGTTGTCTGTGCTAGTGTTGTGTTACTGACCACTGGTGTAGTCGTGTTGTCTGTGCTAGTGTTGTGTTACTGACCACTGGTGTAGTCGTGTTGTCTGTGCTAGTGTTGTGTTACTGACCGCTTGTGTAGTCGTGTTGTCTGTGCTAGTGTTGTGTTACTGACCCCTGGTGTAGTCGTGTTGTCTGTGCTAGTGTTGTGTTACTGACCGCTTGTGTAGTCGTGTTGTCTGTGCTAGTGTTGTGTTACTGACCCCTGGTGTAGTCGTGTTGTCTGTGCTAGTGTTGTGGTACTGACCCCTGGTGTAGTCGTGTTGTCTGTGCTAGTGTTGTGTTACTGACCACTGGTGTAGTCGTGTTGTCTGTGCTAGTGTTGTGTTACTGACCACTGGTGTAGTCGTGTTGTCTGTGCTAGTGTTGTGTTACTGACCGCTTGTGTAGTCGTGTTGTCTGTGCTAGTGTTGTGGTACTGACCACTGGTGTAGTCGTGTTGTCTGTGCTAGTGTTGTGGTACTGACCACTGGTGTAGTCGTGTTGTCTGTGCTAGTGTTGTGTTACTAACCCCTGGTGTAGTCGTGTTGTCTGTGCTAGTGTTGTGTTACTGACCGCTTGTGTAGTCATGTTGTCTGTGCTAGTGTTGTGTTACTGACCACTGGTGTAGTCGTGTTGTCTGTGCTAGTGTTGTGTTACTGACCGCTTGTGTAGTCGTGTTGTCTGTGCTAGTGTTGTGTTACTAACCCCTGGTGTAGTCGTGTTGTCTGTGCTAGTGTTGTGTTACTGACCGCTTGTGTAGTCGTGTTGTCTGTGCTAGTGTTGTGTTACTGACCACTGGTGTAGTTGTGTTGTCTGTGCTAGTGTTGTGGTACTGACCCCTGGTGTAGTCGTGTTGTCTGTGCTAGTGTTGTGTTACTGACCACTGGTGTAGTCGTGTTGTCTGTGCTAGTGTTGTGTTACTGACCACTGGTGTAGTCGTGTTGTCCGTGCTGGTGTTGTGTTACTGACCACTGGTGTAGTCGTGTTGTCCGTGCTAGTGTTGTGTTACTGACCACTGGTGTAGTCGTGTTGTCCGTGCTGGTGTTGTGTTACTGACCGCTGGTGTAGTCTGGGTGACACAGCCACAGCTCCAGGCAGGTGGTGGCGGGCCGCTCCTTGCTCCCGTCGGGAGGGTCCAGGATGAGCCTGAGCTCCAGCTGCAGTGACTCCAGCAGAGACTGAAGCAAGGAGTGGTTTGGTTTGTCCGACTGATACACCTGGTCCTGATCATAGGAAGGAGGCAAAGGACATTTGTTGCATTTGGTATCAAACTCAAATCATAAATAACTCCTCACATTATTTCAACTAAGACTAAAAGTAGGATCGCATACTGTATGTGAGCAGTAGAGCAGAGTCTTACAGTGATGCTGCAACACAAACCTTCAGCTGTGTTAGAGTCATGTTCAGCGATGTCCCTGGAGGCCCCTGACGCCCAGGAGGACCCTAACATAAACAGTAAAAAGCATTAGACACAATGCAGCTTCACTCTAGAGCTGTGTTTGGAGCATATGCCACTTACTGGGTAGCCTGGCCTCCCCGGCACACCAGGCAGGCCCTGGAAGCCCTTCAAACCCTGCACCCACAAACGCATTTACATGAGTGATGCACACACGCCTGTCGCCATGGCACACGGTACATCAGATATACAGATGGAATTGAAAACATATGTATAGAAACTTTGTATAGTCAAGACGGAGCAGAAGGCAATATGTAATTTCACTGTTGAGGCAAACGTACCTTCAGACCAAACGATCCCTGAAACAGGAAAAAAGAACATTAGAACGATTGTCATATATTTTTCTGGATCATTTTATAGCAAGTGAACATCTGTTGCTCCTTCAAGGACACAAACTGTTCATATGTGACAATAGGAAAAGATGTAATTTTGCCATCTGTTACAGCAATACAAGCCTACATGTAAATCATCGCATACAGCACACAGGCTACACACACTGTGTAGCCTGTGTAGGGCTGAAATTAGTATGCATCATTTATATATAGTGTTATGTAATGTAAGCAATTCCAAAGCAGTGAGATCAAATGTACCGGCAGTCCTGGCATCCCCGGTGTTCCCCACGACCCGGGCGGACCAATGTTTCCCTAAAAACATCCACAAAAATGATTAAACAGACATAGATTTGTTTTTGTTTTTAAATATATACGGTTATTAATACCTGTTCTCCCTTTGCACCCACTGGACCTGGCAACCCCGGATCACCACGGACACCCTACAAACATCACAGAGATGGGGCTAAGATAAGACACCACACGCTTGTATGTATTGGTTAATCATGGGCTGCAGTACAGAAGTCTCTCTCACTTTTGTGGAGCAAATGCACAGAAAAGTGGAAGAAGACATTTTAAGCAGATATTTTACCATCCGTATTCAGTATTCATATTGATTAGCAACTATTCTACAACAATCCCTTATATTCTATTCTAAAATGATTGTGTGAATCTAGTTGCACAAAACAATGGTAAATGTAGGCTGGGCTGATGGTCGCGTGTGTGTGGGGTGAATTGACAGAGCCTGATGTAATTAGAAAAAATAAAAAAATAAATACAATCAATAAATAAATAATTATACATTGTTTAGCAAATGAGCCCAAGTGGGAACAGTCTTTAGCTCTGACCACAACAGTAATTTTTACTATTTACCTTGGGCCCTTCTGGCCCCGGAGGTCCGTCCAGCCCCATTTCTCCTTTCTCCCCCTGAAAAGAAGAAGCTACTGTTGAAAACACAATCAGTATTTAAATCATGAGTTTTATAAACCGATCATCTTATACGTCCTATATCGTTTCACAAGCTGAGAGTATATACCAATAGTAAATGTAGTGATCATGACTTGTTTTGGATGTTTTAAGTCAATACAACTTCTCTTTAGTATTTGAAACAGAAAATGTGTGCACACTAGCGATGCACGGCTTGTCTTTTGACCTGCGGGTCATTTTATTGCGGGTCGGGGCTTGTAATAAAATGCTGACCACGGTATCGCACATGCCACTCACGTATCTTTGCATTTAGCTCCGTCGAAATTCAGTTCCTCATTAGGCTTGTTTCTCTGTGAATTTGAGTGGGATTTTAATAAAACACACAGCGTTTACATGTCAGATACTGTTCGGTGACAGTTCTGAAGATGGCTCACAGTTAAACAGCCAAAAGTCAAGAAGGTAAAAACATCTCCAGTGTTTGTAGATCTAAAATGTATGTTGTGATATACGTTTAGGTTCTAGTGATGTGAGTAATGTACATCACACTAGGAAGTTACCCTGCAAACACAACACATTTCAGCACCAACCTCTTTCCCCTTCTCTCCCCGATCCCCCGGCTCCCCATGTAACCCAGGGGTTCCCTTTGAGAGAAAACACAAAAGAAATGCATTTCTTTAATCAAAATAGATTCAATTTAATATTGACCTGAAGTTATTAAAATACATAGGCTCTTCTATTGTTGTAGTCAGTTTGCCAGTCAGGATTTAAAAGGCTGTATTTATTCCTTAACTTATTTCCAATTTGATGTTCCAATGCAATGTGTTTAAACAGCAAATTATTATTATTATTATTCATATAACACAATATTTTTTTTTTTAAATGGCAATTGTTTGTTAAAAACGTTGAGTAGCACTATCATTTAAATGTGAAGATTATGTCATGGTGCAGGGAACCACTAAAATACTGAAGTTTGAGACAATAATATGAAATTAACTTACGATGAAACCGGGCCATCCTGGAAGCCCCACCAATCCAGTGTCTCCTTTTTGGCCCTGGTTAACACACATAAAGCATTTAGAAGTATTCAGTCAACTAATACGTCTTGAATGCAGAATACAAACTAGAGCGGTTTAGACTTTTAAAATAATTGATTTAGTTAAATATTTTTACTAGTTTGTTGGACATTCTTTGCTCAAAATTAGTCTAAAAGTCTCAATTCATCCTCTGACTTCATGTGATTTGTAGAAATTATTATTTTAGTGGTCAACAAAAAAAAAAAAAACACAGAATAGCAAATTTTTTAGCTTTATAATTTCACTTCCAGTTTGTAATTTGTGATTGATTACATCACACTAGGAAATTACCCTGCAAACACTGGGCAAAAACAATTCTTTCTTTTTTTTATTTGACAAATAAAAATATATGAAAGCAACTTTATTTTGTTGAAGTAATGTTTAGAGAGTCAAAAAAGTTGTTTCTTTGTGTAAATTATGCATACACTTTGTTTGGGAAGAGTGTCCCTGGTGTGATGTCACTTCCTGTCATTTTCTAGAAATTCTTCACCGTTTTCTAAACAAATACCTACTCGATTGGTGTAAAACTATAATCTATATGTACACCAGGTATAAATACAACAAATAAAGTCAATATTAGACAATCGTGAAAACCATACGTCATACGTCACTTTAAGGTAAAACTTAAAGATTTAAGATTTAAAAAATATTTGTTTCATTTGAATTTAATAATGCCTGTTATAAAATGCTAATACTAAATGGTACTTAATACGGAACTAAAACTGGACTATACCAGGATAAAACTGGGACTAGAACAGACCAAACAAAGTCTACATTGGACTGAACCTGGGCTAAACCTAGGACCAAAAAGGAAAATGTGAACACGCCTTTAGAGTCTGTATCGTCCAGATCACGGTTGGTTTGTCGAAGGGACGTTTTGTGGTGTGCTCTCACCTTTGGTCCTCTGTCTCCTCTCTTACCCCGGACGCCGGCTTTACCTCGTTTCCCCTGTGGACCGGATCAGTGCCATGTTTTTCAATGAAAGGCAGCAGAAGCTTATGTTTAATGCATGTCACGCGCACGGCAGCCAATACTTTCAGGATATTTCAACTCTTATATACGACAAGCACAAGGGCAGATTTCTGTACAAATGTGGAAACTCTAGTGGTTCTATTTTACATTTTATAAAGCTTCAAACGTTTGGGTTTTGAAGAGGATAACTGAAGCAGAAAGTGCTGGGGTTCTTTTTAATAAGCTGAAATACAGGTTTTCTAACACAAAGCAGAGGTTTTGTGCTACTGGTGCACTGAGATGATTATCTGCTGAGGGTGGAGAGTAGTTTAGAACTGGTTAGGAGTGCAGTCAAGGTTTATACTGTATTATCCTATATTTGTACTTGGAACATGTTAGTCCTGGTTTAATCATAGACATAGCAGGTCATAATATGACCTGCTATGTCTATGAATGAATGTGAATATTATTCACATTCATTTCCTTAAACGTGGTACTGGGAAAGGCTGTACGAGTGTGAAACTAGCTGACTTACTGGATATAAATTTCCCCGCTGTGGAAGCCCCTCCTACCAATCACAGCCACTAATTTGTATCTCATTTCTTTCAAAAACAGAAGACATTTCCTCTCAAATATCCTCATATAATTCAGAAAGGAATAACTCCAATTACCTGATATTTACAGTTTAGAGTTTTAGTGCTTCACAGAAATCTGCCCTATTTTTCATTTATTTTCTATTTTATTTAACTAGTTGCCAATCGTGTCCACTGAAATTTGTGGAGATGAGATGCAGGATATATTTGTTTACATTTTGTTGAAACCCACAGTGAGCATGCGGCTTTTGTCCTCAAGATGGCAGTAGCAAGTTTGTATCAAAGATAGTAATTTCAATCTGTAGTTCCATGGCAACATACACAGGTTTCTATTTTCTAAACATACAGTGAGTGCTACGTACGCCTGTGACAGACTGAGGAGACACTTAAGCCTCATCTGATGAAGGTTCCAGATGGCTAGTTATGCAGCACCCATTTGTTACACATTTACACAAAGCAAGCACCACTTTTTTCACCACTTTTTTCGTTTTTTTGTTCTCACCCTCCTTCCAATGTGACCTGCTTTTCCAGGTGGACCAGTCTCTCCATCGTCTCCCTTCAGGATGAGAAACAGAACTCACAATCAGAGTCTGTAAATGTTCTTATGACTTTAGATTATAAATCAACATAAATGTCTGTGTTGTGAGGCGAAGGTTGGAAGAGTCTGAAACTAACACTGTTGTAGAGCTTTAATTTGGATTGGGCCACAGGCATTTACTAACATCTGCCTGGGCTGTGGCCCCCTGTGGGGACCACCCAGTGCCCAGCTGAGCAATAAGCCATTTGTGGCATTTGATCATTATCATCATTTCATAGTGAGAATAAGGAGCAGCCAAGATTTTACAGTGAAGCAAGATTATGTACTTACAAAAGTCAGTCAAATCTGATTGAAACCTAATTATCTCACCTTTTCGCCTTTCAGTCCTGGTTTTCCCTCAGGCCCTGGTCTTCCAGTCGGACCCTGCAAATCATAGTTTATTCAGTGTGAATCATTTACAGTCAATATCTTTCTTCAAAATACTTTAGGTAATGTGCCGCTTACTAGAGTTCCCGGGAGTCCTGCTGGACCCTGGGCTCCAGTTTCACCTGGCAACCCCTGGAACAGACAAAAATGTTTTTTGTTCAACGCTTTGCAGAGATAATCAACGCTTCAAAAGGTCATGACCTTTTACACGCTAAATGTATCCATTTTATTGTACCCAGAGTCGACATTAGATAATTTTTACCACTAACTTCCCTAATTGTATGGTGACAAAAGTGTACCTCGAGTCCTGGCAAGGCAGGAGGACCTTGGATTCCCTGTAGACCTTCTTCTCCCTGGACATTAGCAGAGCTCATTAGCACATCTCTGGTACACATCTGGTTTCATCATGAACACATGACCCGTACATATGACAGACCTGTTCCCCCAATGGTCCACGAGGCCCTGCCTCTCCCTTTTCTCCTTGTGGTCCTGATTCCCCTTTAGCGCCTTGTTCTCCCTGAGGTCCAGGCTGACCGACTGGACCCTAGAGAGAGACTTATTTATAGAATCTTGCTTATGGGGCAAAACAAACAGATTTATACACTATTTCTCACAGAAATCAAGATTCAACTTTAGTTTTATTTTTGTTGTAATAGAACTTTATGTCTCCAAGGTCAGTCTAAACCTTAGTGACAGCAACAGTGGTATTTTTAGATAAATAATGAAATATTCATGTATCAGACACGTACAGGAGGTCCCAGTCTGCCGATCTCTCCTCTGACTCCTTGCGCTCCTGCTGCTCCCTGTAGAAAAAATTATCAGTACGTGTACACGACACAACCTCATGTGACCAAAAGAATGGATAATGACCTGAGGCCCCACCGCACCAGGCTCTCCAGGCAGCCCTGTGGAGCCAGAATCCCCCTGAACAAAAAGAGAAAACCTTTACCAAGTCTAAATCTGCATGTCCCACAACATCCATGCCAGGGCGTGGTAAGACATGTAAATGATATGGATATTATACTACCTTTTTTTACCGTCACTTAAAACGAAAACAGTAGAATTAATTAAATAATGACTAGAACTCGACTATATGCGCTTCTTGCTTTGCTTGTTTTAAATTTCAGCCATAAAGAGTATTTTGAAGGATTGGTGCTACACAATAAATCACAAAATGCATTAAATCCTCTATTTAACCAGGACACAATACAAATACAAAAACACAGAAATTATTTAAAAATGTCAGTTATGAGTGAGAGACATATCAGCATAGTCCAAGATCACAAGAATGTTGTATTAAACTTCTAAGTAAAATAATATATAACACAGCACCAATTCACACAGAGAAAACTCTTTATGTCCGAAATGTAAAACAAGTAAAGCATATGTCAGTAAAGAGCACATCTCACAGTCAGGACCATTGAACATGTGCTGTAGGTGATTTATGATGGTACAAAATGGGACCGTGAACACACAGCAGGAAGTTCCTCTCAATCAGAACATTTAAAAAAACATCACTGATTAAAGCACATTTTCTGCACTTAATCACAGCTAATCAACCCAGGCTCAGTTCTGTGAAAAGACCACGTGAACCGTAGACTTTATATATCTGTTATCTGGTCTGAGGGTCAATGGGCAGCTTTAACATGGACAGGATAGATTCAATGATGAGGCAACTCTTCAGATATTGGACAGGACGGTATGTTCAGGACTTTTGCTTGCATTTGGCAATTGTTTTAGGCATCAGGCCGAGTAGAGCTGAGAGTCCCTGAACAGCATTCTGAAATAATGTATCTTGTGCCAGGTAATGTGGATTCTGGAAAAGTCCAGAATGATATTTCTCTGTATTTTTGTACTGCATTCATCTCCTCGAGTTTGTGATTGACATGTGGATTAGCCATTCAGGGACAGAATCAAAATTTAATACATATTGTTAATTGTTCACTGCATGGATTATTTTTCATCCCTTAAGTGGCCACACCCGAAAAAGTCTCTTTTTCGCTCTCTGGACCCTGTGGTCTTGGGTAGGTCTCGGTCTCTGGACCCTGTGGTCTTGGGTAGGTCTCGGTCTCTGGACCCTGTGGTCTCGGGTAGGTCTCGGTCTCTGGACCCTGTGGTCTCGGGTAGGTCTCGGTTTCTGACCCCTGTGGTCTCGGGTAGGTCTCGGTCTCTGGACCCTGTGGTCTCGGGTAGGTCTCGGTCTCTGGACCCTGTGGTCTCGGGTAGGTCTCGGTCTCTGGACCCTGTGGTCTCGGGTAAGTCTCAGTCTCTGGACCCTGTGGTCTCGGGTAGGTCTCGGTTTCTGACCCCTGTGGTCTCGGGTAGGTCTCGGTCTCTGGACCCTGTGGTCTCGGGTAGGTCTCGGTTTCTGACCCCTGTGGTCTCGGGTAGGTCTCGGTTTCTGACCCCTGTGGTCTCGGGTAGGTCTCAGTCTCTGGACCCTGTGGTCTCGGGTAGGTCTCAGTCTCTGGACCCTGTGGTCTCGGGTAGGTCTCGGTCTCTGGACCCTGTGGTCTCGGGAAGGTCTCGGTTTCTGACCCCTGTGGTCTCGGGTAGGTCTCAGTCTCTGGACCCTGTGGTCTCGGGTAGGTCTCGGTTTCTGGCCCCTGTGGTCTCGGGTAGGTCTCGGATTCTGGCCCCTGTGGTCTCAGTGGGTCTCAGTCTCTGGGCCCTGTGGTCTCTGGGCCCTGTGGTCTCGGGTAAGTCTCGGTTTCTGGCCCCTGTGGTCTCGGGTAGGTCTCGGTCTCTGGACCCTGTGGTCTCGGGTAGGTCTTGGTTTCTGGCCCCTGTGGTCTCGGGTAAGTCTCGGTCTCTGGACCCTGTGGTCTCGGGTAGGTCTCGGTCTCTGGACCCTGTGGTCTCGGGTCAATTTCGCTCACTGGACCCTGTGATCCTGTGGTCTCGGGTAAGTCTCGGTCTCTGGACCTTGTGGTCTCGGGTAAGTCTCGGTCTCTGGACCTTGTGGTCTCGGGTAAGTCTCGGTCTCTGGACCTTGTGGTCTCGGGTAAGTCTCGGTCTCTGGACCTTGTGGTCTCGGGTAGGTCTCAGTCTCTGGACCCTGTGGTCTCGGGTAGGTCTCAGTCTCTGGACCCTGTGGTCTCAGCAGTAAAATGAAGGCCGTGCACAGTTAATCAGAGGAGCTGAAGCTCGACTGCAAAAAGGGTTTCCAGCTCTATTATCTCTGAAGTGCGTGCATGTGGATTTGCTTCAGCATGTAAACAATGACACGTGCAAAATGCTAATGCACGTGTTAACTTCAGGGACCTTTTGGGGGGCTGTACATAATAACATCACAGAAATAGATTGGAATAGGCTCATTTTCAAGAGGATAAGCAGAAACAGGAATAACAAAGAATCCGTGTTTTTTTTTTTTTTGAGGAAGGTTAGTTTTTTAAAAATCTTTTTTTTGCATTCATGGCCAACAACATTAGGGAGCTATTTTGACCCAAGGAGAACATTTACTGAAAATATGTGTAGGTATTCTCTGTTATTTTTAAAGCCAGAAGAACAGCTATGTCTAGATTGAATCTGAACTGGACCAAAAGTAAGAATTATTATTATTGTGGATAGGCAGATTTGTATTTTCTGGAATGATCACTTATTTCATGTTTGCTATTCTCACTCACCTTGAGTCCTTGAATTCCATCTGGTCCCAAAGCTCCAGGTGGTCCTGGGGTGCCCTGATATGAACCCAGACAGAACAGCAGAGAACAGAGTCATAGTAAACCTGGATCAGTGGAGCTGTGATACAACTGTAGACTTGGCAAAGGGATTTTATTCAACGCAGTCATCTCAATTCAGTCTCACCTGTGCCCCAGGCAGGCCTGCGGGTCCCACATCTCCCATAAGCCCCGGTTCACCCTGGAAGGATAAAACAACCAAATAAACTATAATATGAGCAGTGGCTTGACTCACAGAGCAACACGGCTCTTATGTCATGCATTCTCTTTGTTTGAAAAAGTGAGGTCTTTTTACCAAAAGTCCAATGTCCCCAATCTCGCCTTTAGGGCTCCATTCCCCATTTGCTCCAAGGGACCCCCAGGGGCCTTCTCGGCCAGATAAACCACGAGGTCCAGGCTCACCCTAAAAACACATGTGTCCACAATCAACTAACAATAATCGGCTTTTTGTGCACAAATATTAAGATATTATGTATTTATTACATTACCTTCTCTCCTCTGGGACCTGAGTCTCCATTTACACCAGGAAGGCCAACATCCCCCTGGAAACAGTCAACAAAATTAATCCAACTTGGCTTCCACACATTTGTACCACAGACAGAGGTAAAGCACATTCTCATTCAACCCTCCAGAGCTCCATCCTCACCTCCATCTGCAGCCGTCACTTTTGTACTGAACCAGTCTCACCCCAGGGATTTATTATTTTATTGTCTAACCCTATTGTCTTTTTGGCTCATAGGCTTTATTGGACATGACATGTAGCCTGAAATGGGGATGAGACTGGGGAAGGACATTGCAGTTTGTCGGAGCCGGAATCAAAACGACCACGTGGCAGGCATGTGTGCCACGTGTCCACTCCACCATCGAGCGGCACAGGAATTTATCCTTTTCAAATCCATTATTCTCCTCTTCTTTTATCAGAGTAAAGATGTTACTGTCTGCCAAGGTCTATGTGCCAAAGTCTGTCCATTCTATAAACTATTTATGAACACAACATGTCACGTTTGTGCAATTATATTACAGAAAAAACATTTCTTCACCATTTATAAATGCAGAATTTCAGTTTAATTCACGTTACAGTGAAGGCATTTAGCCTTGATAAGTCCACTCTCAAGTCGCCATTTAGACATTTTGATCCATCCAAAACAATTGGATTATTACAATGCCCTCTTTGTAAAATATGATCATGTTTCTCCTCTTCACGGGCCCCTGTACGCCACAGAGTTGTTTTTTAAATTCAGTTTTTTGTTTTCAAATGCCTAAAAGTCCTCGCCTCATGTTGCCGCTCTGAGTTCACCAGCTCTACATGTGCTTCCTCAGTCCAAACTCAGAGGAGCATTTTCTGTTGTTGGACCCTTTACATTAGGCAAGCTTCACTTCTTGTTTTTCAATGACCTCTCTATGAATACAATCGGACAAAATTGATTGAGAATTGTTTCTGCCGACTAACCTCTTTACCAAACGGTCCTGTTGGTCCTGGGGGGCCTTTGAGTCCTTCTGGCCCTCTTTCTCCTGGTAGCCCTGTAGGTCCAAGTGTCCCACCTGGCCCAGGGTCACCCTGTAGCACAGTATGGCCCACTATGTTAGATTTACTGCCACAATACAGGACAAAGTACACACACTCTTTACTTATCATGGAAAATCAGTGATCATTATTAATGTACCTGTTCTCCTTTCTGTCCAGGAGGACCCTCTGACCCTGTTGGACCAGGCAGACCCTAAGAAACAGATCTGTAAATGTCTTCAGAGGATGGAGCCTTAAATTTAGGGCATGTTCACATATTTTCTACGGCTGTGGTCCCGACATTTTCAGATGCTTTTAAATTGAGCAAAGCCCGAAGATCTACCTTAAGATTAATATCATATATTATTTTAATTATTAGTATTATCAGCTATAGAAGTATGGGCCTATACTTTAATTGCCTAATGAGGCGAAGGTTTATTTATGTCGGCCTAAACCAAGCTTATGTGAAAACACCCTTATACTTTGTTTTACATTTACATATACCTGTGTCCCCTCCGGTCCTGGTGGTCCAGTCTCTCCAGGTGGGCCTGGGGGACCCTGCGTAACACAAGGCACAGTGTTTAGTGAGCTGTGTGTTAATGCAGCAGAGTCACCTTGATGTGAGAGAAGTGGACAGCTCAACCTTTTGTCCTTTCTCTCCTGCTGCTCCTAACGGTCCATCAGCCCCTGGACTCCCCTGTGAAAAATACTGTTATTTCTGTGGTCAGTGTATGGATGGACATGCAGTCAATAGCAACAATACAAATGATATATTCAGCATTGGCTGTCAAAGCTGTCACTGTTTATATATAACTGCTACTTCAGTTTCTTTTTCTGTGGTATCAAGCAAAGGGCTGAGAAAGCTCACTCACTGGGGTTCCTGTTGGCCCTGCAGGACCCTCAGCTCCTGCGGAGCCTCTTCCTCCTCTAAGGCCAGGTTTTCCTCTTGCTCCATCAGTTCCAGCTAAACCAGGAGGGCCCTAAATGCAAAATGTAGGAATATTTTTGTATGAGGTAGAACCATGGCTCTATAATAAGACCTGGAGAAGACTCTGTCCGTGTGTGTGTCCGACAAGTGGTAGTCTGGGAACAACCCCCCCTTAGAGTGTCAATACAGTTTCTGAGGAATCAAACTGCTCGTGTTCTGCTGTGTTTTGTGTATTATAAAACTATTAAAAAAATGTAAATGCTCAAAATGCTCAAGTTAGGTTTAGTCTAGCTTTACTCTCAGCTACCCAAGCTCTCCCCCAGCTCTCCCCCGGCTCTCCCCCAGCTCTCCCCCAGCTCTCCCCCAGCTCATCCCCCAGCTCTCCCCCGGCTCACCCCCGGCTCTCCCCCGGCTCTCCCCAAGATCTCCCCAAGCTCTCCCCCAGCTCATCCCCCGGTGCTCCCCCAGCTCACCCCCCGGCGCTCCCTCGACTCTCTCCCGGCTCTCCGCCTGCTCTCCCCGGCGCTCCCCCAGCTCTCCCCCAGCTCTCGCCGCAATAATGTGCTGACTGGTCTGCGCTATTTTGTATTGAGGAAGTCATGGAATATATGTTTTTATTTGTGAAACCAATATGATGGCATGTTTAGTTCATCTTCCAGGTCTTATTTTACTTCCATGTGTAGAATACATTGGTGTTATGGAACATGATGTGATTCTCAGAACTTACTGGAGTTCCTGGTAAACCTCTGACTCCTTCATCTCCAAGGCGACCCTGAGGCATCAGTGACAGCTGTTAGGACTGCATCATATATCCAACATGACATCAAAAATTCTTATCACATTTTTCTGTTTTGTTACGTTTATAGTGTATCAGATTTAAATGGTATCACGAGGTCAATAATAAATATTGAACTGCTATTTTAATACATTTAAGTTCACTGAATAAGTAAAATGTGTTTTAAGTAGAAAAATAAAAAATGAAAATTAATGAAAACATTTGATGATTCTGTGTATCTCATCCTTCTAAGTGGACAGGTGACTTTAATTTAGACGCGTTATCGCTGTAGTGTTTGATCAGCTCTCACTCAGAACTGATAATGGCAATCTATATTTCACCTGAGGTCCCCGCGGGCCCCTCTCTCCACACAGGCCTGGCCGACCCTGGGAACACAAGCAAAGTTAATACAAACATCCAGGCTCCGTCTGTGGTGACTATAATGCCCACTTTGCTAGTTCTTCAGAAGGAAAAGGGCAGCGAGCACACATATGCTGAAAAAAGGAGGGCCTGGCAGTACATGCAGAGGATTCAGTTATACTTCTGTCTGTTACACCCACCTCGCCCCTTCCACTTTCTCTTTTGCCAAAAAATGCTCTGTAAATAGTTTAGACATTCAGTTGGATTGATAATTTCTAATTTAGTTAATTTTATTGTATTTCTGTTTCTGTAATTTCTTTGTGATTTGAATGCATTTTTCCTGCTGTGTGAAGCACTTTGAATTGCCTTGTGTATGAAATGTGCTCTACAAATAAACTTGCCTTGCCTAAAGCACTAATATGCTCACAAGGGGAAAACGTTGTAATTCAAATTCAATGAGCCTACATAAAGCCTGCATAAAGCCTGCATTAAGCCTTTGTAAAGCCTACATAAAGCCTGCATAAAAGCCTTCATTAAGCCTTTGTAAAGCCTACATAAAGCCTGCCAAAATAAAGCATGCATAAAGCCTATATAAAGCCTGCATAAAACATGCATAAAGCCTGCATGAAGACTACATGCAGGCTTTGTCAAACACAAAAGAAAGAAGAAGCCTACTTAAAGCCTGAATAAAACCTCCATTAAAGCCTGAATAAAGTCTGCATAAAGCCTGAATAAAGTCTGCATAAAGCCTTCATAAAGCCTTGATATAGCCGGCATAAAGCCTACGTAGAGCCTGCATAAAGCCTACATAAATCCTGCATAAAGTCTACACAAAGTCTACATAAAGCCTAAAGTCTACATAAAGCCTGCATAAAGCTTGCATAAAACCTACATAAAAGCCTGAATAAAGCTAACAAAGCCTGCATAAAGACTGCATAAAGATAAAATAAAGACTATATAAACCCTGCATAAAGCTTGCATAAAGCCTACCTAAAGCCTGAATAAAGCTAACAAAGCCTGCATAAAGACTGCATAAAGATAAAATAAAGACTATATAAACCCTGCATAAAGCTTGCATAAAGCCTACCTAAAGCCTGAATAAAGCTAACAAAGCCTGCATAAAGACTGCATAAAGATAAAATAAAGACTATATAAACCCTGCATAAAGCTTGCATAGGGCCTACATAAAGCCTGAATAAAGCTAACAAAACCTGCATAAAGCCTTGATATAGCCGGCATAAAGCCTACGTAGAGCCTGCATAAAGCCTACATGAAGACTTCAAAAATCCTGCATAAAGCTAACATAAAGCCTGCAAAAAGCCTAAATAGAGCCTAAACAAAGCCTACATAAAGTCTGCATAAAGCATGCATGAAGATAAAATAAAGACTACATAAAGCCTGCATACAGCCTACATAAAGCTTGCATAAAGCCTGCATTAAGTATACATAAAACCTACATTAAGCCTGCATAAAGCATGCATGAAGATAAAATAAAGACTACATAAAGCCTGCATACAGCCTACATAAAGCTTGCATAAAGCCTGCATTAAGTATACATAAAACCTACATTAAGCCTGCATAAAGCATGCATGAAGATAAAATAAAGACTACATAAAGCCTGCATACAGCCTACATAAAGCTTGCATAAAGCCTGCATTAAGTATGCATAAAACCTACATTAAGCCTGCATAAAGCCTGCATAAAGATAAAATAAAGACTACATAAAGCCTGCATACAGCCTACACAAAGCCTGTATAAAGACAAAATAAAGACTACATAAAGCCTGCATAAAGCCTACATAAAGCCAATATAAAGCTTGCATAAAGCCTACATTAAGCCTGCATAAAGCCTAATTGTATATAACATTGGGGCCGTAAACCTTCATCTTAACTTGGCCACTGCTCGTGTGTCACTGGATTTCACTGGCCCTTCAGTTTGACTGCGTTGTTTAAAGATCAATAAAAATATATAAGAATAAGATATCACATACAGGAGGTCCTGGCTTTCCTGGAGGTGCAGGTAAACCTCGTACTCCTTGTTCACCCTGAAGCAAAAGATTTACTGTCAGTTATTGTTCAGAAAGAGGACTCAAGAGGACTATACTAGAAGTAAAGTGTAGTTTACCCGTTCACCAGTGGGTCCTGGATGTCCGTGCATCCCAACAGTCCCCTGGGTTCCCTGACAGACACATAATAATTCTGTTTACAAATGCAACACACTTTTGTAATCCCACAGTAACAGTGCATAAACCCAGCTTTAGAGATCATGCTGAAGCTTCATGTTTATAAAGACTGTGGATCTCCAGTAAATCCACCTTCATCCTCTCACAGAGCAGACATGGAAGTTACTGTGAGAGGCCAAACCTCAGGTACCACCTGCTCTTGAAGTCACCAGCTCCAGCTCCAGGCAGCACACACTTTACTGTTGAATATCACTCTCTGCTTCACCACTTCTTCTCATAAAGATAATTCAGAGCAATGTTGTGGTTTACAATTAGCACAATTTAAAATAACTATCTACTCATTTTCATAAGCGTAATATGTCTTCTTTAATGCTGTTGAACTTGACCTGGGTGAGAGTCATCATCCGACCTTTGGGAAAGAATGACCAGGATCCACAGACCATTGACTTTCTGTTCAGCCTCTTCAAGAAAGAATGTCACTGCAGCAACCAGTGGACCTTCATTTATGTGTTTTCATTTTAAAATAATCCCAACCATGTACAGAGCAGTGGGCGGGGAAATGGGGTAGGTGACAACGGAACATTTTTAAGCACTTGAGCATCAAATGCAGGAAAAAACAGAATGACTCAAAAATACATGAATAAATGAAAATAAGTTTATGGTGAAGTAACACTGTAAAAGAGTTCAGTTGTAGTCATCTGGACTCTTCCAGATGACGACAACTGAATCTTTTTCTACAATGGAACACGAACGACGAAAGAGGAATTACACCAACATGAAGTAACACTATTAAAACATGGTTAAAATATACATCATATTTCTCCTTTAAGGCACTCTCTGACACTTTCCATTCATATGCATCGTTTTTCCATTCATATGCATTGTTTTTACATAAAGTGAAGAAGTGTAATTCATCTACACATCTTTTGTCTTTACCATGTATGAGAAAAGTATTTGGCGATAGGTATTTTGTTTGAGTAAGATGTACTACCTTTTTCCACAAAACTGTAACATTTGAATAAAAAGTTGTTGTTGTTGTCAAATGAAGCACACGTCGCAGTGGCAGATTTCAGGTGAAACACAATAGTTTAAATGAATGGAATTATTTACATCAGATTGGATTCATTTCAAGAGGCGATGTTTTGAGTGACTTGTCCTATTGACTGGTGAAGGTAGGCTTTGTACGTGTGTGGTACGTGTATGGTACGTGTGTGGTACGTGTGTGGTACGTGTGGCACGTGTGTGGCACGTGTATCACGCGTGTGGTACGCGTGTCACTTGTGTGGTACGTGTGGCACGTGTATCACGCTTGTGGTACGCGTGTCACGTGTGTGGTACGTGTGGCACATGTGTGTGGCACGTGTGTGGTACGTGTGGCACGTGTGTGGTACGTGTATCACGCGTGTGGTACACGTGTCACATGTGTGGTATGTGTGGCACGTGTATCACGCGTGTGGTACGTGTGGCACGTGTGTGGTACGTGTGGCACGTGTGTGGTACGTGTGGCACGTGTGTGGTACGTGTATGGTACGTGTGTGGTACGTGTGGCACGTGTGTGGTACGTGTGGCACGTGTGTGGTACGTGTGGCACGTGTGTGGTACGTGTGGCACGTGTGTGGTACGTGTGGCACGTGTGTGGTACGTGTGGCACGTGTGTCACGCGTGTGGTACGCGTGGCACATGTGTGGCACGTGTGTGGTACGTGTGGCATGTGTGTGGCATGTGTGTGACACATGTGTGGCACGTGTGTGGTACGTGTGGCACGTGTGTGGCATGTGTGTGGCACGTGTGTGGTACGTGTGGCACGTGTGTGGTACGTGTGGCACGTGTGTGGCACGTGTGTGGTACGTGTGTCACGTGTGTCATGCATGTGGTACGCGTGGCACATGTGTGGCACGTGTGTGGTACGTGTGGCATGTGTGTGGCATGTGTGTGGCACGTGTGTGGTACGTGTGGCACGCGTGTGGTACGTGTGTGGTACGTGTGTGGTACGTGTGGCACGTGTGTGGTACGTGTGGCACGTGTGTGGTACGTGTGTCACGTGTGTGGTACGTGTGGCACACGTGTGGTACGTGTGTGGTACGTGTGGCATGTGTGTGGCATGTGTGTGGCACGTGTGTGGTACGTGTGGCACACGTGTGGTACGTGTGGCACGTGTGTGGTACGTGTGTGGTACGTGTGGCACGTGTGTGGTACGTGTGGCACGTGTGTGGTATGTGTGTCACGTGTGTGGTACGTGTGGCACGTGTGGTACGTGTGGCATGTGTGTGGCACGTGTGGTACGTGTGTGGTACGTGTGGCACGCGTGTGGTACGTGTGGCACGTGTGTGGTACGTGTGGCACGTGTGTGTTATGTGTGTGGCACGTGTGTGGTACGTGTGGCACGTGTGTGGTACGTGTGTGGCACGCGTGTGGTACGTGTGTGGCACGCGTGTGGTACGTGTGGCACGTGTGTGGTACGTGTGTCACGTGTGTGGTACGTGTGGCACACGTGTGGTACGTGTGGCACGTGTGTGGTACGTGTGTGGTACGTGTGGCACGCGTGTGGTACGTGTGTGGCACGCGTGTGGTACGTGTGGCACGTGTGTGGTACGTGTGGCACGTGTGTGTTATGTGTGTGGCACGTGTGTGGTACGTGTGGCATGCGTGTGGTACGTGTGTGGCACGTGTGTGGTACGTGTGTCACGTGTGTGGTACGTGTGGCACGTGTGGTACGTGTGGCATGTGTGTGGCACGTGTGTGGTACGTGTGTGGTACGTGTGGCACGCATGTGGTACGTGTGGCACGCGTGTGGTACGTGTGTGGCACACGTGTGGTACGTGTGGCACGCGTGTGGCACGTGTGTGGTACGTGTGGCACGCGTGTGGTACGTGTGTGGCACGCGTGTGGTACGTGTGGCACGCGTGTGGTACGTGTGTGGCACGCGTGTGGTACGTGTGTGGCACGCGTGTGGTACGTGTGTGGCACGCGTGTGGTACGTGTGGCACGCGTGTGGTACGTGTGGCACGCGTGTGGTACGTGTGGCACGTGTGTGGTACGTGTGTGTTATGTGTGTGGCACGTGTGTGGTATGTGTGTGGCACGTGTGTGGTACGTGTGGCACGTGTGTGGTACGTGTGGCACGTGTGTGGTACGTGTGGCACGTGTGTGGTACGTGTGTGTTATGTGTGTGGCACGTGTGTGGTATGTGTGTGGCACGTGTGTGGTACGTGTGGCACGTGTGGTACGTGTGGCACGTGTGTGGTACGTGTGGCACGTGTGTGGTACGTGTGGCACGCGTGTGGTGCGACAGTGAAAGGCAATCACTTACATACATGCCTACAGGGCCCTGGGGCCCCTCCACTCCGGGTTTCCCTGTGAAGCCCTGAGGACAAGAAAACAGCAGAGAATATGTTTGTTCAACAGGAAATACAGGTGTTTCACTGTTTGTTTTTTGGTTTCTGAATTAAATTAAGTACTTTGAATAATCCAAATCAGAAAGAAAATTATAATTACTTATTCCACATAGTTACCTCCCACCGATGTTATCATTTTGGTTTGTGGTGTTTGAAACCATATGTTCACAATAGTTTTTCTTTGATGGTGCAAATAAAAACCAGAGTTGAGATAAGACAAGACGTGAAACAGAAATCGATGTACGAGAGCGCCAGAGCCACAAGGTCAAAGGTCCTGATTGTCCTTGAACATGGACTCAAGATCTTTAATCAGCTTTTTCTTTGTCATGTGATGTGTGTGTGTGTGTGTGTCTGTGTCTGTGTGTGTGTGTGTGTGTGTGTCTGTGTGTGTCTGCGTGTTTGTGTGCAGACTCACGCTCTCCCCTGGAGGTCCTGGAGCACCTGGAGGTCCTGGTTTCCCTGGAGAGCCCTGTCAACATAAAAAACACCAGTGAACAGAAACATATCGATCTGTGGAAAAGATAATGCATCAAAACAAGCTCTGAGAGAAGTCTGTGCCTGAACTACAAACACCCAAGGATCCACGGAAATGTACAGTTCACAATAGATGCGGTTGCTAGGGAACCAAAAGGAAGTCGGCCATAATTGATTGATTATTTATTCGGTTATTTTGATCAACTACACCACATTCGACTAAATAGCACATCCCAAATAAACATTGGTGTAGCCAAACCGAATATGGCAAAAACACACCCACCATGACATTGTGGCCACGCCCCACCATTATATTTTAACAACGGATCTTATGTAAATTAGCTCAGCATTGTTCCTTATCATTTGAGGAGCTGTCAGATTAAAAGCCAAGTTTATTTAAAAGCTCATTTTAGATCTGTATCTCATTGTTTGATTTGAAGTTATGATTTAAGGCAATCTTTTCGTTCTTATTTCCATAACAACAAAAATCTTACAGAGGATCCAGGCAGCCCGTCTGCTCCTCTCGCCCCAGAAACACCAGCAAAACCCTACAAGAAAAACAAACACAATCAAATGTAAAACATACCGTAAAAGAAAATAATGAGCGTCTGCTGTTTGACCTGCTGCTACCACTGATCTCTACCTAATGTTGTACCTGACCCCTGACCCTAACCCTAAGAAAAATGCATTCAGCAAAATACATGCAGATTTATTTATTGACTCAATATTTAAAAATAAAGTTCTGTAGCATCTTCCCTTCCCTCCTTCACATCACACAAACACTGTAGTGATCTGTATTCAGCTCGAGTAAAGAAGTTCTGTAAGCGAGGCAGAGGTCAAGGCTCTCACCGCTGGTCCATTACTGCCCACGCTGCCCCCGGCTCCAGAAGGACCCTGAAACACAGACACAACAAACACACATTTAGCCCAGAGCAAGAAAAGAAAGCAGTGTTCCATCAGTTTGTTTCATTTAAGCCATATTTTGTCATTGTTCAGTGCATTGATTAGATTTGTGATTCATGTTTGACGGTTGGATTCAGTTCACATTTTAAACATGTTGAGGGTACGGGCTTTTCCCCCAAAACGCCTGACAAAAAATAATCGTCAATTCAAACTGAAGCTGTTTCTGAACCCAATAAGCAAACGGCTGGACTCTGTAGCAGGGGCGTGTCCAAGGGGTGGCCTGGGGTGGGCTGGGAGCTGAAAATGGGCATTTTTATGCCATTTTTCTCAATTCTCACACTTTTGCCCCCTGGTGGACAAAATCTAACCCGCATTTGAAAATCCTGGCCACTTAGTCGAACCTGCGGCCCGCGAGCCGCAAGTTTGGTTCATATCAGATTTGATGAATGTCCTTGACATTTACAAGCTCTCTCCCTCTCTTTCTCTCTCTCTCCCTCCCTCCTTCCCTCTCTCTCTCTCTCTCCCTCTCGTGTGTCAGTCACTCGTGGGAGTCAAAGCAGAACTTTTATACAGACGGATTGTGTCTTCTAAGATGTTCTTTATATTATATCATACAAAACTGGAACTTCTTATTGGTCCTTATTTTGTTCAAATATGTTGCATATTCATGGAGAAAATGTCAGAAATATATCATGAAATAAAAAATGCAATAATAAAAAGCATGACGCGACATCTTCAAAACAAAACAGAAGTTCAGACGGTGTCCTGACAAGAGTTTGTGCAGCAGAAGTGTTTTCTCTGGGCCGACAGGACGGCTGCAGGGACGAGCTTGAGTGTGGGACAGTGGGAGTTGGTCCAAGCTTTTGAATTGAAAATCCTTTAAAAACATGCCTCACTTGTTTTTGTTTATTATAATTGTAGAACATTCACAGTATATGAATGTTTCTTTCTTTTTAAAGAAAACAATCTTGATATAATAAAAACATAAAATCTATTTAATTTTTTCTTGTGTTAATGAGAAAATGATATCTCAAATACCTTAGTTACACAAACCCCATCTTATAAAAACAAATACATTTTTGGAATATAAGGCCTCTCTGAGTTTAATTTAATTATAAGTGGTCACGAGCTATGCAGAGGAACATCAGACTTCAAATGTAATTTATATTTCAGGCAGACATAAGGAGGAGTAAAGCTGCTGTTGGGGATAAATTGACAGCATGAGCATTTGTTTGGTTTTGATCATTCCCATTTCAGTGCTGAATATATATAAACAAACTGATCCTGAAAAACAAATAAGAGTTTAATAGTCCTTCAAACATTAATAGTAAAATGTTTGAAGGACATTATGGTGGACAAAAAGTAATAAATGAAAAAAAAATAATAATAAGGGGACGATTATCACATTATTTGAATATTTGCAGTTTTCAAATAGCTGTTTAAACACGATTGTGATAATCCTCAAAAGCCAGTAGTTTGGTTTATTTTATCTGGCATGATGGGTACATGCTGGATGTAAAGGACCAGTCTTGCCCTCTGCTGGTGAGATGCAGGGTTACATAATTCACATAATTTGGAAATGTACTTCTTAGTTATTTGAAACAATAGATACTGGATTAAAAATGCAGCATAGGAGAATATACTATTTTTGTCATGAACGTGAAGTAAAGATTCAGATTCAATTCAGATCTAGACATTGATGTATAACAGTTACATTTATGTATGAAAAATATCATAAATTGGGATGAGTTCCAATTGTATTTGTCCTAAATGTCAGCAACATTCACAGTGGTGGGTGCATGCACTTAATCAATAATCAAGATGAGGGTCAGATATATGACCGCATCCTAAATATAGTTTTGAGACCTTTAGTTAATGTGACGCCCCCTTTTACTGGAGTAGTGGGGTAAGCGTTAATTTGAGCAAGTTTTTTTTACATGATTACAGTCCTACTTGGTCCCCATTTCTATCATTTTACACGGGTTCAGGTCGGCCCGGGCTCAGGTCAGCTTGGGCTCGGAGCTGGTGCGATAAATTAATGTGATTCTTGACAGCTAAAGAGCTGTGTGTTCATTTAAACGTGTGCCATTCGTGGGCCGTTCATTGCACATGCATTTGAACAATGTTGGGCCGTGAACGGGTTCGGGCCTTTAAAAGCTAATTTTTATGGCCCAATTACAACTCTGAACTAGAATCAGAAAAGAACCAGGCGGTCACAGGTTGTCTAATGCACCCTGTTCTTTAGGATTGAACATGGAAATAAGCGACATTGTCCTAAAACAAATACATTAAACAAACCATCCAACATGGTCAGGAATAAATTATTATGAATATGGTAGAGAATGGGAACCTGTGTACCAGGCTTTCCTTCTGCTCCCTCTGGTCCTGGAGGTCCAGACAAACCCTTCACAAACAACAACAACATGCATCAGTACAAAGTAGAAAAATATGAATATTGTTATATTTATTATTAACATTTTAAAGTACCAATGAGCCCGATGGACCCGCGTGACCCCTGGGACCAGCTCGACCCTGTAAATGACATAAAGCATAAGTACTGCAGAGACATAGTGATTGTGAATGTGAAATCAATACCCTGTGTCCTCGAGGTCCTGGTTTCCCGCTGTGTCCGTCTGATCCTCTGTTCCCCTTCACACACACAAATTACAACTATTTATTTACCTTTATTTTACCAGACGAAACATCAAACACAAATTCATATTTACAATGTTGGTCAGAAAATATCCTTTACCAGCACCAGTAACAACTGACCTTTGAACCCTGAGGGCCCTGCTTTCCTTGTGCCCCAGCATCTCCATTGGGGCCCTGCAGAAAGAAACCAAAGAAAATCACCAGCTGATGTCACATTAGTGCAGACCAAAAGCATCTTTTTACCCATTAGTCACACCTACAGTAGCCTTTGTAACGTATGGAGGCAAACATTCTGTAACTCTGCTTAAGCTCATTTCTACAAACTAAATGTCTGCTTACTAAATACACATTGAACTAAGAAATGGCTTGGAACAAGTCCAATCACGGTCTGTCAATATGTTGATTGTTTTGTAAGTCTTTTCCATTTGCTCAAAGATTTACAATATAATGTAATTAGATATACAATAAAAGCACAAGCAGTCGACAGAAAGTTAAAGGAAAATCCCACAGTGAAAGTCAATGGTCAATAATGCAATAAAACCTTACTTTTAAGAGAGCTAGGAGCTGAATAGAGAATGTTCTCCAGAAGATAAAAAGTGTAACATCCAGCTTTACACTAGAACTGAAGCTTCTCAAATGATAATAAATATCATGCAAAGTCTTCTTTATGTCATGTTGGTCACTATGGTCTATACACAAAGAGATCAGTAAAAAAACCTTTGCACCAGTGTGTGGTCCAAGCAGCAGAATGATGTCACCTGATCATTTAAACAGGCATTTTATTGGAAAAAACATACCACATAAACCACTGAGACATTTGTTACATTTGCCCTTAAATAGTTATTTTGAGATTTTGTTCTATTTTGTACTCTTATAAGAATACCTCTGGGCCTTTGGGTCCAAGTTGGCCCTTTATTCCTGGGAAGCCAAGGAAACCAGTGGGGCCCCTCTCTCCCTGAGGGCCCCTTATCCCTACTGCCCCGACCAGGCCCTGAGAGCAACAGAGAACAACATTCATCAGTCACAGTGTGGCCTGTCTATTGTTTGATAAATATGAGTTCATACTCTGTTTCCTTTGGGCCCTGGGTCGCCCTTGTCCCCTGCTGGCCCCAGGGGCCCCTGAGTAAAAGATTTAAAAAAAAGTGTCCATGTGTTGAAAGGTTAATTTAGCAGATTGTTAAATGTAGCTTACTCACTGGAGCTCCAGTAAATCCTGGCTCTCCCTTTGTCCCAGGTGGACCCTACAAGTTTCACAAACAATGAAAACAACAAATATTACAGTTTGTTTGGAAAAAAATACAGATGAAAAATACAAAAATACAACGTTTTATTGAAGTTTGTAACTTCTATTAAACAAAGAGCTTTCTGATGAGTTGTAATGCATTATATTTGCAATAATGCTGGCATTATGTTTGCATGATGTTTACATTATGGCAGGCAAAAGCAGCAAATGACCTCAGACACATCTTTGGTCTGATTCTGTGAGCTGAAAGCTGTTGTTTGTTTTAGAAGTGAGATGAAGCGAGCACACACTGCACAGAGCACTGATTTCACCCATCGATATCTGATATTACAAAAAACTCTTGTCTCACTAGTGAGAAATATAATTCATCATTGATCCGACTGACACTGTAGAGGACATTAGAGAGAGGGCAAGCATCACTCAAGCATCACTGAAGCATCACTGAGGCATCCCTGAAGCATAACTGAAGCATCACTGAAGCATCACTGAGGCATCCCTGAAGCATAACTGAAGCATCACTGAGTCATCCCTGAAGCATCACTGAAGCATCACTGAGGCATCCCTGAAGCATCACTGAAGCATCACTGAAGCATCCCTGAAGCATCACTGAAGCATCACTGAAGCATCACTGAGGCATCCCTGAAGCATCACTGAAGCATCACTGAGGCATCCCTGAAGCATCACTGAAGCATCACTGAGGCATCCCTGAAGCATAACTGAAGCATCACTGAGTCATCCCTGAGGCATCCCTGAAGCATCACTGAAGCATCACTGAAGCATCCCTGAAGCATCACTGAAGCATCACTGAAGCATCACTGAGGCATCCCTGAAGCATCACTGAGGCATCCCTGAAGCATCACTGAAGCATCACTGAAGCATCCCTGAAGCATCACTGAAGCATCACTGAGGCATCCCTGAAGCATCACTGAAGCATCACTGAAGCATCCCTGAGGCATCACTGAAGCATCACTGAGGCATCACTGAAGCATCCCTGAAGCATCACTGAAGCATCCCTGAGGCATCACTGAAGCATCACTGAGGCATCCCTGAAGCATCACTGAAGCATCCCTGAAGCATCACTGAAGCATCACTCAAGCATCACTGAAGCATAACTGAGGCATCCCTGAAGCATCACTGAAGCATCACTGAGGCATCACTCAAGCATCACTGAGGCATCCCTGAAGCATCACTGAGGCATCACTCAAGCATCACTGAAGCATAACTGAAGCATCACTGAAGCATCACTGAGGCATCCCTGAAGCATAACTGAAGCATCACTGAGGCATCCCTGAAGCATCACTGAAGCATCACTGAGACATCCCTGAAGCATCACTGAAGCATCACTGAAGCATCCCTGAAGCATCACTGAGGCATCACTGAAGCATCACTGAAGCATAACTGAAGCATCACTGAGGCATCACTGAAGCATCACTGAAGCATCACTGAAGCATCACTGAAGCATCACTGAAGCATCACTGAGGCATCACTGAAGCATCACTGAAGCATCACTGAGGCATCACTGAGGCATCACTGAAGCATCACTGAAGCATCACTGAAGCATCACTGAAGCATCCCTGAAGCATCCCTGAAGCATCACTGAAGCATCACTGAAGCATCCCTGAAGCATCACTGAAGCATCCCTGAAGCATCCCTGAAGCATCACTGAAGCATCACTGAAGCATCCCTGAAGCATCCCTGAGGCATCACTGAGGCATCACTGAAGCATCCCTGAAGCATCACTGAGGCATCACTGAAGCATCCCTGAAGCATCACTGAAGCGTCCCTGAAGCGTCCCTGAAGCGTCACTGAAGCATCACTGAAGCATCACTGAAGCATCCCTGAAGCATCCCTGAAGCATCCCTGAAGCATCACTGAAGCATCCCTGAAGCATCACTGAGGCATCACTGAAGCATAACTGAAGCATCACTGAGGCATCCCTGAAGCATAACTGAAGCATCACTGAGGCATCCCTGAAGCATCACTGAGGCATCCCTGAAGCATCACTGAAGCATCACTGAAGCATCCCTGAGGCATCACTGAGGCATCACTGAAGCATCACTGAAGCATAACTGAAGCATCACTGAGGCATCACTGAAGCATCACTGAAGCATCACTGAAGCATCCCTGAAGCATCACTGAAGCATCCCTGAAGCATCCCTGAGGCATCACTGAAGCATCCCTGAAGCATCCCTGAAGCATCACTGAGGCATCACTGAAGCATCCCTGAAGCATCCCTGAAGCATCCCTGAAGCATCCCTGAAGCGTCACTGAAGCATCACTGAAGCATCACTGAAGCATCCCTGAAGCATCCCTGAAGCATCACTGAGGCATCACTGAAGCATCCCTGAAGCATCCTTGAAGCATCACTGAGGCATCACTGAAGCATCCCTGAAGCATCCCTGAAGCATCACTGAGGCATCACTGAGGCATCACTGAAGCATCACTGAAGCATCCCTGAAGCATCACTGAAGCATCACTGAAGCATCCCTGAAGCATCCCTGAAGCATCACTGAAGCATCACTGAAGCATCCCTGAAGCATCCCTGAAGCATCACTGAGGCATCACTGAAGCATCCCTGAAGCATCACTGAGGCATCACTGAAGCATCACTGAAGCATCCCTGAAGCATCACTGAAGCATCACTGAAGCATCCCTGAAGCATCACTGAAGCATCACTGAAGCATCCCTGAAGCATCCCTGAAGCATCACTGAGGCATCACTGAAGCATCCCTGAAGCATCACTGAAGCATCACTGAAGCATCCCTGAAGCATCCCTGAAGCATCACTGAGGCATCACTGAAGCATCCCTGAAGCATCACTGAGGCATCACTGAAGCATCACTGAAGCATCCCTGAAGCATCACTGAAGCATCACTGAAGCATCCCTGAAGCATCACTGAAGCATCACTGAAGCATCCCTGAAGCATCCCTGAAGCATCACTGAGGCATCACTGAAGCATCCCTGAAGCATCCCTGAAGCATCACTGAGGCATCACTGAAGCATCACTGAAGCATCCCTGAAGCATCACTGAGGCATCACTGAAGCATCCCTGAAGCATCACTGAGGCATCACTGAGGCATCACTGAGGCATCACTGAGGCATCACTGAAGCATCACTGAAGCATCCCTGAAGCATCCCTGAAGCATCACTGAAGCCCCGCCAAAGCATTGTTAGAGCATGTGTGACCGATGCGGGACTGGATGAGAGACTGGCAGTCAACTAGTTTGACCATGACCTGTGTGACTCAGGAGGAGATTGAAAATTATCTTTATCCCTATGCTAATACTCTTAGATGTTTGTCTTAACAAAGTCATCTGCTGCTGAGTTAGGAGTGTGGTTCAGAGGAAGCTGCGAGGTTAATCTGATGAGCAGAAGGTTGTGATTGGAGTGACCTGAGCTTCCATCACAGCTTTAACACAGACTGTCACATCTGAAGCAGTAAGTGTTTCCAAAAGGTCCCAAGCCAGAAGTGACTTAATTACTGTGTACTTCATAGTTTCATGATCAAAATCAACCATTCTTTACTTTTTTTAATGAATAGCAAATGGTTTACAAAACAACACTTGGAATGTTACAGTAAGATATACAATACACAGCCACTTAAATAAAAGTTTAAATATCAGTGTTTGAGTTTTGGTATTGAAATATTGAGAAGACAGCACAAGATAGTGTAATTAAAATGCAAGTGAACTTGTTGTCCACTAGAGGGTGCTGCGTAATCATCAGGACACTTACATGAGAATACAGTGTAACTTTATGTCTTGTAAAGCTCTGCTCTAGATGTAAACATAAAGGCGGTATGGACGATTTTTCGGCGATTTGAGAACGCAGGCGGAAGTGCGCATGCGCACTCCCCCGTGCGGACTGATACAACACACACGTGCGTTTGTTTATTAGCGCAACGGAGCGCATCGCATCCCTCGTCTCCCGTAGATTTCTGTCCACTTCTGCGTCGGCTTGAACAGTCTTTCTCCGTCTTCATTTTGCCCCGTACACTGAGGGAACTATATTATGATAGATCCATGCGCTTAGGCACGCGGAAACGTGGGGACGAGCCTGACGCGGCTGCAGGTGAGCGGTAGGTGCGTTTTATGATTGATACGTGGCAGGACAAATGATTTATCCACGCCACGAGGAAATATGATAAAAAATTTGCTGAAAAAAATCGTCCATACCACCTTTAAAGGACCCTGTGACTGGACCAATAATACCCAATGCAAGGGACTTAAAGTGTAATTATGTCATTTTGTGTTCAATCTCACCATGGGCCCCTCAAACCCAGGCTCTCCCCGAGAACCAACAGGCCCCAGCGGCCCCTGAAACACAAACACAGATAAACTATCAGAACTTTGAACAATTCAGGCAGTGCAGTGTACAGGCCGCTGTTGTACAACATTTAACACTCGTCTCAGTCTTTCTCAGTGAGAAACAGCCTTTTTTCAATCATCCATTCAGTGGCCAGTCGCATACAGTGGCATCAGATGCAGAGGCAGAGTTTAGAATAAAGAATACAAACAGAGGGTAACACTTTTGTGACACCGTTTTGATGACAGATTCTGTTTATAAAAAAACAACACTAAAATACAAGAAAGAGCCTATATTACTCCCTCTATGAAATAAAAACAAATGTCATAAAGTAAATTAGGCTGCAGTTGTCTAGTTTACACATTATTATTTACAATAACAGTAATTTAAAAACAAAATCAGTGCTGCCCGGTGGTTGAGAGGTTAAGTCACAGCACACATATGCCAGGTTCCAAGTGCAGACGGCCATAGTGTCGTGAGTTTGAATCCAGACTCCTTTCCTGTCTAATAAAGCCTCCGGGTAAAAAAAAAAAAAAGTAAAGACTAAAAGACTAAATCAATTATTTAGCTTTTTTTTGACACTTTTTGACACAACTTTTCATTATTTTAAGAAGCGTGACATAATCATGATGAACCGACTTGTTACACCCCTCACCTCACAGATGCAGTGTTAGGACGGTGAGAGGAAGCTGGAGAACCCGGAGAGTACCCACAGTAACACAGGAAGAACAAGCAGACTCCACCCACCTCTAACCACTCTGCCACCGTGCAGCAATTTTTTTTAGAATTTTAAGAGCAGATTTCAGTATGTGACTATTTTGTTAAATATATAATTATTATTATTACTTTGATCATACCGACCTGTCCAAGGCAGAAGCCAACACAATCCACACAGTGCAGAAAGTCACACAAGACTGACTACATTATGTAACTCTCTCAGGAAAAACATATACATAATTCTCTATCAAAGAAGGTTAAATATTTTCTGGCAGTTCTGTGAGGCATCGAGGCATGACTACATGTTTATATATTTAGTGGATAAATTCAAAGTTTGGTAAGAAGGTGAGTGAGGAGGACTTACAGCGTCTCCTTTTGGCCCGGCTGCACCAGCCAGTCCTGTGGGTCCCTGTGAAGATTACATCATTATTAATATCTACTCCTGATAAAAAGGCTCATCATGAGCTTGCGTTGTCCTTACTTGAGGGCCTCGAAGTCCTGTGGGTCCCATCTGGCCCTCTAATCCCGGAGGCCCCTAGACAAAAGCACACAGGGATTGGCCATAACTAATACAACTAATAAAATATGTGGTTAAATCCTTTACAGAACATGTATATTGCATACCTGAGGACCAGGAAAACCAACACTGCCGGCAGGACCCAGCTCACCCTAAAACACAC
This sequence comes from Eucyclogobius newberryi, assembly GCF_026437365.1. NCBI lineage: Eukaryota > Metazoa > Chordata > Actinopteri > Gobiiformes > Gobiidae > Eucyclogobius > Eucyclogobius newberryi. Next base: position 10,251,970 of record NW_027315834.1, on the reverse strand, counting down.
AAACGTCTTTAAGCTTTTCACAGACCGAATTACCAAAGCAAGTTCCTATGTTTGCGAATTTTGTTCATTAACAATGGCAATAAACCTTTTCTGATGCAGATTCAGATTCAGACTGTGTTCAGTTTGCAGAAAGATCTATTTGGCACATTTGCTTTGGGAAAACGTATGTGTAATTTGCACTGGTTGCTAACATTAAACTGTAGTGTTGTTTCAGGACACTACAGCAGGATTTAACAAAAGAAAAATTATACTCTACATTGCATCATAATATTTCTCTGAAGGCCTTGTTAACCGGGAAGCTAATCCCAGCTCAATGAACAATGAGTGTGGCCTGTTGGTGTATACTATTTATACATGAAAAAACACCTTCACGTCTGTATAAAGAGATCATCCTTTTTTCCCTTTTTAAACATAAAAAACAAATCAATGCCTCCTGGTGCAACAGTTTCTCCAGCAGTTAGAATGTACTTGTGAATAATTGTATTAAATATTTGTGATCCATTTTTCCAACAAAATGCCCTCTAAACATGTGATTTTGTGGTCCCCCACGTCAAAACAAGATTACCTTCTATTTCCCATTTTGTTTTTTTATATATTTAGTAGAACAGTTGTCTAGATTATTAATGCATTGATACAATTTAGATATTATTCCCTTTGAAAGTTCTGCTTTATAAGGTTTGATAACAATTTTAATCTGATTGTTATAATGATCATTACTTTGTTTTATTTCTTGGTTATAGTAACTGTGGAGAGGCACTTCTGGCCTGAAAATGGCCTAAACATCTTTTTGTGTGCCGCCGGCCTTGCAGCGAGGTAGATTCAGGCAAAAGCTTATGGTTGTAAGTTTAGCAGGGCTCTTTGATGGCCACCAGCAGTAGGATAACAAAGTCCTTTATAGTACAGTTAATTTACAGTAATCATGATCTTACCCTTGAGCCATTGACTCCTTGGAGCCCGACTTGTCCAGTCCAACCTGGAGCTCCCTGTAAAACAGTAACACAACTGTCTCATTAAGACGTTCACACAATCACACACCTCAATAATAAATAATAAATCAGATGATCCGCAGCACTTAGAAGAAGTTTTAATCTTGAGTACTTGGAACTACTTTTTACTTCTACTTGGAGCTTTCAACCATGTTATAATGGTGTTTGCCAAGTGGGTCATATGTAGGGTTTTAAAAAGTAGAACTTACTGGTGCGCCTGGCAAACCAAGTGCGCCATCCTGCCCGGCCTCTCCCTGAAAAATACAGTAAAAATCATGAAAATAATAGAAGAGGCAAAGCTTATAAAAAAGATAAAGCAGAATATGTATGTAGAGCTGAGCTTACATCAGGTCCAGGAGGGCCCTCGAGACCTTCACCCCCTCTCACTCCGTGAGGCCCCTAAAGAAGAAACATGATGACACATACTGTATGGAACGACCCACGTTTGTACGCTAATGTTAGCTTCTGGCTAAATGCTACCATAATGCTAATGCCACCTGCTGTATTTTAACATTTAAAGAACAATCAGTTTACTTTTCTCAGGTAAGGCCAAGTAAACAACCTCAATTAGACTCAGCAGGGACTCAACTTGAATATGTTTATGTTTATATATATGTGCTTAAAATACACATACATTGCCAGGAAACATGTGTAAAGTTGAATGTGATGAGTGAGTGAAAGTTGCGTTTCCTATTAAATCAACAGAATGTTTCCTCCACACCTGACCATGCCCTCTAATATGACTTGTTTCTGACTGTATCTGTTTTTTTACAATTTAGAAGCAGAAACAAAGTGTTTAGTTCCAGACTGATTTCTGATAATTGTAGAAGACTTTACAACCCAAAAGCTCACTTCCAAAGACAACTGGCCCAGATGATTATGCTGACATCTGAACTAGAGGGACTTCTGGGAAACTGTGTCCTGTTCCTGTGGCAGGGATGGTAAAGAGTACGAGAAGAAACAAGTGCAGTCAGGAAACTTACTGGTGCCCCCACAGATCCAACAGCACCCGGTAACCCAACAGAACCCTGAAAATGTGAGGGAGTGGAAGACACACACATACAAAATAAGTCACTTAGATCATGAGACCTTGGGTAAAAATACATGGTATAGACGTTTATTCGATCAATTCAGAATATAGAGATACCGTTATGTAATAGTTTTGAGAGGAGCTAGCACCAAGTGTCACTTTCTTTTGGTTGACTAATCGATCCGCAGAACAAGCCATTAGTTGATCAAGAATTTCTTCAGTCGACTACAGCCCTAAAAATAACTAACTATTATAACTATAAATAACTATTAAAGCTATGAGTCAGCCACCCCTGCTCTGTATCTAAAGGGTTGCTGGTTCAAACCCTAATCTTACCTGGTTGTTCTTACAAGCACAACATGGCAAGGTCTACTCTACTCTTTGTCAAATGAGTTGATAACGTAATAACAGATCAAATACCTTCTCTCCAGGTTCACCGACATCTCCTCGTTGTCCATTTAAGCCCATGAGACCCTTAGCAACAAAACAGAACCGACAGTCACATGATCGAGTTCTCATCATGAACTAAGACAATAAAATATGACAAAATGTGGGGCAAAGAAGTACAAAGGAGCACTGTGTAACGTCTATGGTGGGGGTCCGTCACCTGCTTGTCTTCACTGAGGGTTGGGTGTTAAGTTAGGGTTTTTGCTTTGCATGGAATGTTCCACAGTGTGACAATAAACAGTATCTTTCGGCAAGGTTGCAGGTCAGATCTGTGGCAAGGCAACCCTGCACATAGTAAGAATGCAGGGTTTTCTTTTATTTTGTATGTAATTACGACATCAAATTGAACAAATGCAAGACAGATAAGTTCAAAGCCGCACAATGGAACATCACATCTTGAACCTCACCACCTTCCAAGTGTCTTTCCTCACCTCGTCGCCTTTCTCCCCCTTAGCTCCACGCTCTCCTCTATAACCCCACACGCCCTGTGGTCAAGCACAAACAACATTACTATATGAACCTGTAAGTCGTATGTGCTGTTTTAACAGTCGTGTCTTACTGTAGGTCCAGGAGCTCCAGCAGGCCCAGACAGACCATCTTCCCCATTCTCCCCATCTCGTCCAGGAGGTCCTCGAGGTCCTGGAGCGCCTCGAAGACCCATCTCCCCCTGAGAAGAACAACATTATGTTACAGTCTACAACATTTGCAAAGTTGGTGAGAAAAAGGTAGCAAATATATAGAACCAGCTTTCTTTATTATTATTATACTTTCTTATGTAGAGCAGTGCCCCCTAGTAACGTAAATGGGTTTATAGATAGTAAATATCATATAATCTGAGTGAAATGATCAAAATCAGCCCCATAAATCGACCTCAGAATATCAGCATTGTTTATTAGGCATCGACTGCTCTAGACTCAACATCACTATCTGCATCGGCCACGGAAAACACATTACACGTACACATAGCGGGATGGCGGCATAACGTGCTATTTATAACACAGAAGTTGCCTTAAATGTTGTTGGTTGAGAAACTGGCCAGGTTTTGACGTTTGACATTTTTTCAGAGCGTGACATCAACTGACATCTGCTCATCTTTATTAGTCTTTGGTTAAGTAAGGAAACTTCAGGAATCTAGGTCATAGATTTTCACTGACTTTTTGTCAAGTGTGCCTTGAAAACATGTCCAATTTGGATTCTCATATTTAGCTGAATAATATACCTTTAGTAGTGTCCTGAACCAGACAGTGACACGGACATTTTTCACCCTTTTACATACCTTTTTTTTTTTAACTAAAAGGTCAGATTTGGGATTTTTTTGTAGATAGTGTGTCGCAGAATCATTTCAACCAAAAAAAGTGTGCTGTGACCTAAAAAAGGTTGGAAAATGCTGGTTTTCAGCGCTTGAGCATGAAGTTGCAATAAAAGGACTGAATTACGTCGATCTCTCTAGGATGGCCAGTTATAACACGGTTCTATAGAATATTGCTCAACATTACTTGCATGAGAAAAAGTAATTTAGTCTAAAACTGAGCTGTCTTCCTTGGACAGTAACAATATACATGAATTAGGAAAGACTTTGACTTGAATGTTTCATACTAACACACGGACCAATGTTTACGCCTATTCTCTCGAACACAGAAACAAAGCTAAATTCAGTGTAAATATGCGATGAAATACGTAATGGAGAAGTTTTACATTTTAAAGAATAAGGATTTTACTGCTTTGAATGTGCAAACACATCCACTATGAGCAAATGTTTTTGTATGTTCTTAGAGTAATTATTTTATTTTTATGGACAAGAGTTTTTGGAGTAACTGATCAATTTATTTGGCTTTTTTTTATATATAAATGCGTAGTTTGTGGGTACTGGATGAAAAGTTGTTATTGAGTGAATTTACACACTATATGCATTTCCTTAATCCTTTTGAGAGCTCTTCTAGCACTAAACCTCCTTCCATTTTAGTCGACTAATCAATGTCTTTAGTCGAACAAGAATTTATTTGGTCCACTACAGTCCTATTAGGATGGTAAGTTGTGAAATATCTTTAAATACAACTTAATAACTGTATACTATTTGACACTTTTTTCTCTGTGGGTTTTTATACAGGTGCTGTCCAACAACGTGTGTGTCGTGAAAATGAGCTGACCATTTCTCCTGGAGTTCCCGGCCTCCCTCGTTCCCCAGCTTCACCACGTGGACCCTAAAGTCAGATCACACACCGGTATAAGTGAATGTCGCTGAATGCCACTTATTATAACAATATAATCCTAGAATGAGTGTCTGACCTGAAAACCAGGTTTACCCATCTCTCCAGGTGGTCCTTCGGGGCCTTCTTCCCTCTGAAAACTCACAAATAACAAACCAATCTCAAACAAAGAGCTCTTCACTGGAGCGCTCAGTGAGGTGATACTTACAGGCCAGCCCGCTCGCAGCAGCTGGTAGAAGCTGGTTTGCTAGAAAAGACAGAAAAACACAGAAAATAACGCTGCTTAGTGACACCACCTGAACCCTGGCTCAGGTCGTGTCACTACGGTAACACCACCTGAACCCTGGCTCAGGTCGTGTCACTACGGTAACACCACCTGAACCCTGGCTCAGGTCGTGTCACTACGGTAACACCACCTGAACCCTGGCTCAGGTCGTGTCACTACGGTAACACCGCCTGAACCCTGGCTCAGGTTGTGTCACTACGGTAACACGACATTCTTCCGCACTCCTCCGCACTCCTCCGCACCCGCACTCTTCCGCACTCTTCCGCACTCTTCCGCACTCTTCCGCACTCTTCCGCACTCTTCCGCACTCTTCCGCACTCTTCCGCACTCTTCCGCACTCTTCCGCACTCTTCCGCACTCTTCCGCACTCCTCCGCACTCTTCCGCACTCTTCCGCACTCTTCCGCACTCCTCCACACTCCGCAGTTAAAGATCAGTCATTATCCATTGTTGTTTTTTAGACTCATGCAAAGCATTGTGGTCTATAGTGACAAGTTTAGTGACCAGCGCTGGAAACTACATTTCAGGGGGCATTGTGGAAAATGTTGATTCTTCTGCTGTATGTTCGGACAGCATTAAAAATAGGCCGTGGCTGGAGAGCCGCGGCGCAGTCAAATAGCCGCACAGTTTCAGGGACCGCGGCATTTCCCTTATAGCCTCATGGCTAACCCTAAACCTAACCCTAACCCTAACCTTAACACTAACCTTAACCCTAACCTTAACCCTAACCTTAACCTTAACACTAACCTTAACCCTAACCTTAACCCTAACCTTAACCTTAACCTTAACCCTAACCCTAACCCTAACCCTAACCCTAACCCTAACCTTAACCTTAACCCTAACCCTAACCTTAACCTTAACCTTAACCCTAACCTTAACCCTAACCCTAACCTTAACCTTAACCTTAACCTTAACCTTAACCCTAACCCTAACCTTAACCCTAACCCTAAACTTAACCCTAACCTTAACCCGAACCTTAACCCGGCGCGGTCTAAAACGGCGCTAAAACGTGGTCAAATAGCGGCGCAGTTTCAGGAGCCGCGGCGCGCAGCCGGCACAAAAATAACATGGCAGTTTCGGCCGCGGCTCTGCAGACACTCCCTTAAAAATAGTGCCCTATAGGGAATAGTGTGGCCATTCGGACCTGGTTAGTTAGTGTAAAGCTACAATAAACCAGAAACTTTTCTTTTCCCTTCTTTTGTATTTGTTTCGCACAATACATTCTTTGTAATGTATTGTATATGAAAGTAAACAGAGTAAACAGGCAATGCCAATTATATTCAAGCATTCTGATTTTGAATTCCCATATTCTCTTTTCTCATTCACTAAATCTGCGTCTGTGACAAACAGAGACATAATATTTGAATGTGTACATTTCCTCTGCGCCTCATTGAGTAAAACATAAAAGAGGATTTGGCGAGGCGCAGCAGTGGGACATGTCAGGTTCAAAGCAGAGTAGATTCATGGGCTGCACAAACAGAGAACAGATTTATACCGACTCTGCACCTTTTTCTAATCTACACAATTCCATCATAAACACACAGAAACACAGCTGCGACCAAAAGCTCTACAAGAAAAAACATAATCAAACTATGAACACAGAATGCCATGATTAATCACAGGCCTCAGTGTAAGAACGTGTGTAACATTTAGCAAAATTATAAGCTTCAAGTTCAAAGTTCAGCCTCAACTAACACTGATCAATGATCATCAAGCAAGAGCACAAGCACGAGTACGAGCACAAGTACAAGCACAAGCATCAGTACTAGCATGAGCACAAGCGCAAACAAAAATATGCTGTAATTGTCTTTATTAACAGATACCTTAGACACAGCTACATAGTTTTTACATATTTAAGACAAATTATAGGCTCACATTTGAGGAAATGCTTTCCTCAAGATCCTATATTACACAATATTTTCTTCAGCTTTAAACTATGGTATAATGTATCCTTGTCAAAACAAAGTATATTTCAGTTTGTTGCGAGTACACGTGTCAGTCTCCCTCACCCATGGCTAATGTCAATAATGGGTGATATCGAGCAATTTTCCCCCATATATATTATTTTCCAAGCTTCTCCGGTCTCTGTGTCCGTGTGTCATGTCCTGTTTGTCCTAAGTGTATCAGATGTGTATTTTTAGACAGCCTTGTAAAGTTTTAGATACTGATATCAGCTGCAAATATTGATATCAGCAGCTAAATTAGGCCTTGACACTTTGGAAACCACTGTGAATGGTCCATGACACCTTTTGTCAGTCACTTGTCAGTGTGATCAAAAACACAACTTGTGGCTGGAAAGTCCCGCACAAACATGAGTCAAATGTGCAGAGAGCTTGTTCAAATGTTGGAGCTCTTTAACCCTGTGCGCTGCTGTCTGTTGTGGTTTTACTGTTGAATGGTGAAACTTCTGATGACAGCGCCGGCAAGACTGATTTGGTCCACATGGTTTTGACACATTTGACATATGCTATTTTAAATCATGAGCAACAGAAAATATTATACGACTACTTGCCTCTAATCTGTACTTTGGTTTGCCTCATAATCCTATTTTGTGAAATCACGAGCCTCTAGTTTGTGGAAGCCCAAGATATTACATATAAAATGCAGCAGAATTAAAGAAATTACATATAATTTATTCAAATTCCTTATTCTGCTATGGCCCATAGCAGGAGTTCCATCTTTACAAAAAACATTTTAGAAGCTATCACCGTTTTTACTCCATGTGGATGTGGCCTAAGTTGATTAAAACAAAATTTGGCCTTCTAGAGCAGTTTGAAACCTTTCATTTTAGTTGTTTCAGTTTATTAAACTGATGTTACCTGAAAGGCAGCCCACTCCTCAGGTGTGTTCCTCCACAGGTAGACCGTGGGTAAACCTGCAGGTCCTGGAGGTCCTCGCCCTCCTCTCCTCCCTGCTCTTCCCTCAGGACCAGTTTCACCCTTTAATCAAACACAAAACAAGAATAAGGGGGGGGAAATATCCAAGGGCACTCACTCTACGACTCCTGTTCTGTTCTGTTTGTGCAGCGTTAACTTATGAAATAAACCTAAAGAAGCCTGTGAAGAAGACTTGTTTATGCCATAAAGTTGTGTTTATCACTGTTTTGATAATAACAAGAATAATAATATTAATACAGTTTACAAAATTGATGAATAGTAGAAAAAGCTTCAGTTGTAGTCATCTGGACTCAGTTAGAAAAAAATAGACGTTTCGACTCTCATCCAAGAGTCATTGTCAATAACAGAATTTAGGTCGGGATCTCCGATATTTATACTGTTCTGTGGTAAGACCAGCCCATTGGGCGGAGCCTTCCTGAAGTAGAAAGAGTTGTTTGTTTCAACAGAAACTTAGCCCTCCATTCCTGTTTAAAGAAGGTCTTTCTTTTTTAACAAAAATAGCTTCCTTAACTCCTCTTTCAAACCATCTTTTTTCCCTGCTTAAAACCTTCACCTCACCGTCTTCAAACGAGTGATTAGAGGCTTCAAGATGGAGATGCACGGCACTCTGTGGTCCTGAACTTGTATTTCTTCTGTGCTGATAAAGCCTCTTGTGCAGTGGCTGTTTAGTCTCACCTGTGTAACGCTCTTTACAGCTTTCTTCACTGCATTGGATCGAATAAACTACATTGCTCTGTTTTTGAGTCGGCAACTTGTCCTTAGGGTGAACCAGTTTTTGTCTTAAAGTGTTTCCTGGTTTAAAATAAACAGGGACTTCGTGTTGTCTAAAAATTCTCTGCAGTTTTTCCGACAGGCCGACACATAAGGGATAGAAACACCCTTCCTTCTCTGTTCAGTTTCCCTTTTGTCCTGCTTCTTGGTTCTCTTCACTCTGTTGAGAGCCCAAGCGGGGTAGGTGAGACTAAACAGCCTCTACACAAGAGGCTCTATCAGCACAGAAGAAATACAAGTTCAGGACCACAGAGTGCCGTGCATCTCCATCTTGAAGCCTCTAATCACTCGTTTGAAGACGGTGAGGTGAAGGTTTTAAGCAGGGAGAAAAGATGGTTTGAAAGAGGAGTCAAGGAAGCTATTTTTGTTAAAAAAGAAAGACCTTCTTTAAACAGGAATGGAGGGCTAAGATTCAATCTTCCTAGTATCTATAATGGTATACTGAACCCCTGGAAAGGTAGAGGACCAGGACATTTAGATGCTAATCAGGTACTCAGGGTGGTTGAGCCAGGGTCTCACAAAGATAAAGAGGATTCTAATAGCCCATTAAAATTCTGAATAGGCTAGCCCGGTAGATACAAGGGGGGAGTTTCTGTTGAAACAAACAACTCTTTCTACTTCAGGAAGGCTCCGCCCAATGGGCTAGACTTACCACAGAATAGGATAAATATCGGAGTTCCCGACCTAAATTCTGTTATTGACAATGACTCTTGGATGAGAGTCGAAACGTCTATTTTTTCTAACTGAGTCCAGATGACTACAACTGAAGCTTTTTCTACTATGGAACACGCCTGGACGAATGAGGGATTACACCGACAAAATTGATGAATGTTGTTTCATAAAGACTGGATATTGTTTAATTGATTTCTGAAAAACAGCAACATATTGTGCAAAACTCCCTGAGCTCTCAATGAAGTGCTCACCTTATCTCCCTTAAATCCTGTCCAGCCCGTCTCGCCGGGACAGCCCTGCAGAGACAACACACAAAACAAGCTTCAGTCTTTGTAAAGTGTCATGGGACTAGATCAAGATCGGCTTGAGGTTTCTGATATGTCCAGGTCCAGATCTTCCAGTCATCATCAAAACCATGAGTCTAGAGTTCAAAAAGTCACGATCCATCAAGGGCTGCGGTCGTGTCTTAGGCGACCAAAAAACATGTTTTAGTCGACTAATTATTATTTTATTGTGAGTCTAAGCATTTACATGGAAAACAGACGCAACAAGCTGGAATTTAAGAAGTGAATTTTGAGTTTAATCTGCCTATTTATGAAGATTTATGAAGATATTAACATCTATTTAACCAGGTAAAAAAAAAAAAAAAACATATGTTGTTACATGCTAAGGTAATTACATAATTTCTTACATATTTTCCAATACAGAAGAAAAAACAAAGCTATGTGACATTTTAATACCCAAATAATTCCACTTTAGTAATTTCCTAGCCGCAGGTATTTCAACTGGGATTTCTTATCTCACTCATCAGCCCTACTTTGCCTTATCTCCTTTTAAATTTGACGTAAACCGCACTAAGCATGAGCTAACAGCTCTTATCAGTGTGACATCCTGGGGCCAGAAACAGATAATGCAAGATGTTAGAGACACAATATTTTCCTGATGTTACAACAAGTGGCTTTAATCTGGGGTAAAGTGCTGAGTTGAGCTGTGGACTCAGCATGAGCCAGACAGGAAAGGCATGTCGTCTGGTCATAATGGCTATAACTCACATTTTTTACCAGCTCCGTTCAACATTATTCCTTTGATCAAATGTGTTTCCAGTTGAGACTGTAGTTCGAGGCTTTTGCTGTCTTTTCTTTCAAAAATAAAACCTTGCGAGACAGAATGGTAGTAAAAACAGCACGTAACAAACCATAAAAATACTGAAAATATGAATAAAAATCAAATGTTTTCTTCCACTAATTGAACTGAGAAACTGGTGAAAAAGGTCCAGCAGAGGGAAGCAGAGTGCAGTTACATAGAGATATTCTCACTTGCTTAAATCTCTTGTATGATTCAGTTTCATTCTAAAGTGTATTAATAAATGGAGAAATCTCTGAGAGCAGGCTAGGTCAGAGGAGCTTTTTGATTGGTCACTGCATCCTTGAGTAGTACGTTGATTAAGCAGAGACAAAACAAACAATTTTCAGCTCATAAAAATTAGTAATTACTTAAAGATGCATGAATAAAACATGACAGAACTCCAGGTATCTTTTTGCTTGTACAACAAATATGTAGCACTGCATGAGTAGTCGACTATAAAAACAGACCCACTTTGGCAAACTAATACATTTTAATTATTGTTATTGTAAATAATAATATGTAAATTGCTGTAACTGTAGCTGCTGTTGAAAACTGTAGCCTACGGTAATTGTGTTTATGACATTTGTTTTTATTGCATAGAGGGTTTAATGTTGGCTCTCTCTTGTGCTTTAGTTACTACATTTAAGCCACATCTTAATCTGCTTCATGATGCCTTTAGTCTGTGTTTGTCATATTCCACGTGTGAGTTTATTTACTGCAAAAGCAAGTGTTTAGAGTCTTTACAGCAGATTTACTCAAGCTGTTGACCACTGTCTGCTTTGTCCGTGCACACGGTCTGTCCCAGGGCAGTTCTGTGTCCGTGTGTGTGTGTGTGTGTGTGTGTGTGTGTGTGTGTGTGTGTGTGTATGTGTGTGTGTGTGTGTGTGTGTGTGTGTATGTTCGAATCTGTTTCTCACTTAAACGGATTGAGACAGGTGTACGATGTGACATTTAATAAGTGTGGTGTATCGTGGCACTATGTATTGTTACACCACTATCAGGTGTTTTGATGTCATTAAAGTGGATACTTTAATGGAGAACTTGTGGATTTACTGTATAAAGTTAAAACATTTTAACAACTTCAAATATTTTTTTAAATCAGGGTAAAACAAGTGAATAAGCAGCATTACCAGGCATATTAATAATCTGAAAAATCCAATAACCATGTGATGCGCTTATCAATTAACCACATAAATCATCATCCCATTAATTGTAATCTGCCTTTCCGGAGCCGCTCCACATCGGCAGCGCCTCCTAAAATCCATATCAGTCTCACACTCATACTTCTCATACTCACTTCAGGCCCGGGTGGTCCCATTCGTCCATTCGGTCCTCTCTGAAGTCTGTACCATTTCCCGTCTGATCCCAGGACCATGTCTCCGTCTCTGGACTTGGCGCTGATCACTCGAGGTGGCTCCAGTTTCACGTTTCCTCTGCTCTGGTCCAAGTGCGAGCCGCCGGGTTTGAGCTCCTCTTGTTTCATGGACGGTTTTGGAGTGACCGAGGGTTTCTTGAGGGCAACTCCTGAATCCAAATCAATGATATCATCTGAAGGTTTTCCAGGATATAAAGGATTAGTCCTGCCACCAGCGTCTGTCTTTTTCTCTGTAGTAATGTTTTCCTCCAGGTCCTTTCCCTTTTGGTTGCTCTTCTGACCGTTCATAGAAGGTTTACGGTTGGACTTTATGAATCCTCCGCTCTGGAAGAACGGGTCCATGAGGTCCGTGTCTTCGTCCACCAGAAAGACGTCTGCTCGAGTGATGGAGCCTTTGCGGTCTAATCCTGATGGCACCGTTCCATCTCCACGAGTGGCTCCGGGCCGCTGGAACAAACTCTGTAACAGACACAAGGCACGCATACACTAAATTTGGTGCATTTAACATTTCACAGTAGATCGAATGTTTCAGAGGTCTCAGTCATCCAAAATAAAGTCGATATCGTACAAAAGGTTATGGAGTAAACGTTTAGATAAAAGAGTAGGGCGATATATCTGTTGTTTTGTGAGTAATTTTACACAGTGCACATTTTTTGGAGCATTAAACCTCAACTAATGATTTTAAAAACGTGTTTTAACACATTTCTTCTGTTAGACAAGAACAACTAAATCTAGATATACATTTTTGTCAATATCGTTGGCCCATTTTCAGTCACCTAAAATTAGAATGGATTTGTTTTGTCTCATGCTAATTTAAATTTTTACAAACATTTGCACAATATACTGTTGCAGAAAATATGACTAATAAAAACTAAAACGACAATTATTGGAACTACTTTATGCCAAAAAGCCAAACGGAGCAACATTGAAACCATTTTTAAGAACCATTGAGTAAAGGAAACGCTAAATAAATAAAGAGCAGTTTGTTTTTAAGTTGATTAATTGACTCTTTCCAGCTCAAATCTTATCGTATGACAATGAAATACAGAAAAAGCTCAAGTGTCAAGAGTCAGTACACACAATTAATAAAAATGCAATACAATATTGAGCCTCAAAATTATAGTTACAGCATTCATGCATTGAAGGCATGGATGTCTCGAAATCAAATTGATTGTCATGATTATTGTGAGAGAAAAGATAAAAAGTACTTTACATTTAGTTGCTTTTTTGGATTTGGAACTTTGCTTATAAAATACAGTATTCCCGAATTGATTTTTTAATTTCAAATACGTACACTGAACCTTTGCACTCTTTTTATTTGGAATAGCGTTATACGTATGTGACTCTTAATGATGTCATGCTGCTCAGACCGGATGAAGGATTTTAATGAAACACTTGGACCAGCCTGGGCTGTGTCAACGCCAGGATACGATAAAAGAACAACAGATGTACAAATCTGATTTGTACAAGATCTACAAAGATCTACAAAGAGCGTCACGTCCCTACAGTCATCACAGTAGATCCGCAAACAATGTACTGAAGAGTTTATTCAATTTAACTTGAAGTGAAATTTTAATTGAAAATTTAACAAATCAAATCAAAGTCTACTCTGTATAGTGTATTTAAATTACGTGCACTATAGTTGTTTCTGACTCCGGTGGTCCTTTGAAATTAGATTAGAATAAAGCTGAGGCTCTTGTTTCTTGTCATCCCATCCATGTAACATCTAAAAAGCCACATGTGATGATACACAATAGAAAATGTACGTCATCAAATGTCAAATTAGTGACATCACCAGCTTCACAACACGTCTATTGCAACTATTTGCGGCTTGTTCCGGAATTACAGACATGTGTCCCGCCCCTGGCAGCATAGGTAAAACCCCCTCGAGCTGCGGTGGTCCTGACCAAGCCTAGCACAAAGATCTGGAGATGGTCCCTGCAGCGATGTCTCAGCGGTATTGAAGGATGGGTCAAATGCAGAGGACCCTACGGGGACAATAAAGTGTACCTTAACCTTAACCCAAAAGTCTTTATTTAATGTGTTTTATTACCTTTATCTATACCTCTTGGGATAGGTCAATGATAAGATAAGCCTTTATTTGTCCTACAATGGGGAAATTTCAGTGTTGCAACACAAAGAAGGTACAGAAGTAAATAATAAAAAATAGATAACTTATAAAAAACACTCTTATAGAAAAGCTCTTATAAAACTCTTATAAAAAACCTCTTATATTGCACCAAGATGATTGACATTTTGTGTTTGTTTTTTTGTTTAACTCACATTTCTTAGAGCAGGGGTGGCCAAACTATGGCCCGGGGGCCAAATGCAGCCCTCAGGCTTGACCCAAAGAACTTTTTACTGTATAATTGGAAAAATTCAACATTTGGATGTTATGCCAACCTAATATTAATGTTCCAAGTCTTTTTCATCGAAACTACTATAACTGGCATATAGGATGTTTTGCACTGAAAATGTCCCAGGCTTCCAGTACTCAAAAATGTGAACGTTACATTATCGATGGCCATCTAACGCCTACTTAATTCAAACAATAGATTTGAAATTTAAATCCTATTTGCCCGTATAAAAAACACGGAAGCTGATCATTATCCGTATGCATTAGTAAAAACCATCAGTTGCTGAACCTAAGCCAGATGACAAGAGCTGCAGTAAAGAGACAGAGCGATAGAACACACCTGAACAGAAAAATCCAGTCAAATTTTGTCTGCAGATCATCATCCCCAGGGAAGAATAGACCGATACACATTTTCGGTGACTTTGGCCCAGCGCTCTCTGTGACTGTGCCGAGGTCAAATCAAATCAAATCAATTTATTTTTGTAAGGCCCAAAATCACAACAACAGTTGCCTCTGAGGGCCACGAGGTCAAGTGTCATGTGACTGGGCTTGAGCCTGTGGCATTATCCGGGTCAAGGTGAAGGATTTGGGAGTCTCCGGCGGACCACCCATGCTCCAAAAGCCACTGTTGCTTTAGATCAGAGCAGCCAATCGTAAGTGGAGGTCCGGGACAGGAGTTCACGATGAGGGAACAAATAACTTCACAGCTTTTCAAACAAAGAAATTAGCCTTGGCGTCTTTGGGTGACAGGATCCATCAGAACCAAATATGCTAATCAACAAATGTGTATTTTAAAGGTTTCGACAGATCCACTGGTGACTTTATGAAGGGAAAATATCTTTGTGTTGAGTGAATATGAATTAATGAAAGATGTCTGTCAAATACAACAAACAATTTCGCAATGTAATTTGTGTTTACTTAGTTATTAAAGGATTTAGTTTGGCCCGTAGGCTTTAATTTGACAGTGTGAAATGAGGATGAGACCGGGGAATGACACCTAAGCACATGTAAGTACTCATTTTCAGTCCAGGAGGGTTAACATTTAAGAGAAGACTGAAATATGACCTGCTCAACTAATGCAAGAATCCTATGCATTTCAGAACATGTTTGCAGAGGTCTTAACTACAGAATAAACAGGTTTTATACAGAACAAGGGTATTTTGTTATTTACAAAGGATTCAAATGCGATATCACGTAGTAACATTGTCCCAGGATAGAAAATCATCACAGCATTTCACTGTCAGACAGCCCAAACACATCTGGGTTTTCCTGTTGGATCATATCATACAAACAAATCCTTAAATGATTGTACAATGGATAATAAAACATGAAATTAAATCCATCCTATACCATAAATCCATAAGTAAATGAATGTTAAGTGTTTTTCTCAGGCCATTGTGCAAGGAAGGCTGCTAGCTAAAAAAAAACTGGGCAAAATGAGATCTAAAAAGGGTAAACCCAGTCAAAATCAAGACTAAAAGAGAAGATCAAATTCTAGGCTTCACCAGGTAAAAATCAGGACTAAACGCAAGTTGAAACATGACTAAAGGAAAACTAATACTATGCCATATAACTTAACATAGGTCTTGAGAACAGTGGTCAGTACCTTGTCTTTGTGCCTCCTCTGACCCCCGGCTTGTGTCCTGTGCAGCTCCAGCAGGACACAGCCAACCAGTGCGTACCATCCCACCTGAAAGAGCATGACCATGGGCCTGAGGACAGCAGCTCTGAGGCAGAGCGCTGGAGAGCTCAAACCCACAGCCAAGCACTGTCAGGAGGCCACGCCCACCCTTCTCCCGGCCCCGTACTCAAACATACATCCAGAGAAAACAATGCTCTAATCTGGCATAGGAGCTGCTTTGAAACCTGACACAAGCGCCTGAGGCTGTGAGAGCTGGGAAGGAGTCAGAATGTGAGAACATGTGAAGAACATGAGAAGAACATTTCAAGAACATGTGAAGAATATGAGAAGAACGTGTGAAGACCATGTGAAGAAAATGTGAAGAACATGTAAAGAATATGAGAAGAACATGTGAAGAACATGTGAAGAAAATGTGAAGACCATGTGAAGACCATGTGAGGAATATGAGAAGAACATGTGAAGAACATGTGAAGAATATGAGAGGAACATGTGAAGAACATGTGAAGAACATGTGAAGACCATGTGAAGAATGTGAGAAGAACATGTGAAGAACATGTGAAGACCATGTGAAGAATATGAGAAGAACATGTGAAGAAGATGGGAAGAACATGTGAAGAACATGTGAAGACCATGTGAAGAATATGAGAAGAACATGTGAAGAATATGAGAAGAACATGTGAAGAACATGTGAAGACCATATGAAGAACATGTGAAGAATATGAGAAGAACATATGAAGAATATGAGAAGAACATGTGAAGAACATGTGAAGAACATGTGAAGAACATGTGAAGAACATGTGAAGAACATGTGAAGAATATGAGAAGAACATGTGAAGAATATGAGAAGAACATGTGAAGAACATGTGAAGACCATGTGAAGAAAATGAGAAGAACATGTGAAGAACATGTGAAGACCATGTGAAGAATATGAGAAGAACATGTGAAGAATATGAGAAGAACATGTGAAGAATATGAGAAGAACATGTGAAGAATATGAGAAGAACATGTGAAGAACATGTGAAGAATATGAGAAGAACATGTGAAGAACATGTGAAGAACATGTGAAGAACATGTGAAGACCATGTGAAGAATATGAGAAGAACATGTGAAGAATATGAGAAGAACATGTGAAGAATATGAGAAGAACATGTGAAGAACATGTGAAGACCATGTGAAGAATATGAGAAGAACATGTGAAGAATATGAGAAGAACATGTGAAGAACAGCCGATGTGCCAGGCAGTTGAATGTGCAAGCAGAACTTCTATGGCTGCACTCTAGGTCATCAGTTTTACTCACAAATGTTTCGTTTTGATAATCCAAAGATCTGTTTATGCCTTAAATATGTAGTTCTAAACCGGCAACGTGTTTTCAGGGGGGAGAACTTTTCAAATAGGATTAATCACGGTTGAAGCCACAGCGTGCTTACATGAATGTCATTCTTTAAATGTAATGTTCTAAATTTAAGTATTAATTTTTTTAAGGATTTAAATAAGACACAAATAAGGACAATTAGCCTATTTAAAAGCCATATTGGCTATAACTTGTTCATTTCATAATTGTTTGATTCTGGTCACATTTCACTTAAATGTACATGTTTATTGGGTTCAAGATCCTTCATAACCGCTTGCGGGTGTAACTGGCTCTTAGCACACAGTGCTCAGTGTAACAAGGCACAGTGATTTTAAGCACTTTCGAAGTCTGGGGGAGCCCAAACCCCTCCTGGAGCAGAGTCGGCGTACGCCCGACGTTAGAGTGACAGACGAAAGCCGTTCAGGTCGGCCTGGCGTCTTTCACTGTAGGAATTTGCGAAATAGTTGGCCCATATTACTTGTTTTAGTGCTCACATGCAAGTTTTATTTTCCTCACAGAGCGCACGGTGTTCAACTCGAGAGCTCCGTGGCAAAGTTGCACTGCTCTGCTCCGCGCTGGTAAACATCAGCTGCTGAGTGATCTGCGATTGTCCACGTGAGGAGTTTATATACAAATTTAAGAGCTTGAAACAGTGATGCCAGGTACATCTGGAAGGATGAGGAAGTAATCTAAAGTAGCGTGTTTGGTCAAAACAGACCGCATGATTAATCAGGTTCATTTCATGATTGATGCGTCAATTTTCTATAATTAATTGAGTTGAGTTAGTGAGAATTAACTTCGTGCTTATAAGGAAAAAAATTCCTTACAAGCACGGTTTTAAGTGAATTAAAAGTTTAAAAAATTGGAATGCCCAAAAGCCTTGAAATGCAACTGCTGTTTATAAAGTACAATGCCAAAAACCCTCCATAAAAAGACTAAATTAAACATCACCATGCTTTAAAAGACATCAGCCGTTATCTAAAGTGCGAATCAAACCACAACACCTGCAGGCAACAAGAACTGTGTCAGCCGCTGCTCAGAGCCAAGACAAGGAATCCCGATCATTTCACACGAGACAAAAATCAAACTGGAAAAAAAGAGGGAAAAAAAAACAGCAGAAGAGAGGATTAGAACCAGAGAAGCCACAGCGCCAGAACCACAGCTGAAGGAAATGTCAATGGGCTATGCAGCACAGACTGTCTGAGGCTGAGATGATTTACGTGATGCAGAGGGAGACCTCCTGTGAACCGACCAGAGGCATTACAACACATTTCACTGGAGCAGATGAAGGCTGAGGCATGTCGAGTGGAGCAAGGAGAAATACACATGTGCTAATATCTCCAATGAGGCCCTTTATGTTCAGAAAAGTCCCTCTATTTCACCTCAGCTTTCCACTGATGACGAGTACACTGCTGAATGTACATGAAACGCAACAAAGTGAGCGTGACGCCTGATATCACAGAATTGAGACTGAATGCAAAGTTTCTGTAAAATATGATTTTTAAACTTCAGGCTTAGAAATACATCGCTATAAAACTGAAATTGCAGTTATCTACTTCAAAAACAAATGATCCCGTCCTAATGTGTAAAAACCTGCTAACTCTGTAGTTTAGACCTCTACAAACATGTTCAGAGATGCACGCGACTTTTATTCAATGGCCTCGGAGTGGAATCGGACCCACCAGGCCGCGGTGGCAAAAACCACACATGTGCAACACCCTTAACCACTGTACCACCGGCGAAGAAAGGCTGTTTATATTTCAATCTTCTTTCAAATGCTTCTGCTCTGGGAACAACCACAAATATTAGTACTGTCTCCTTCATGTCTCCTTCAAGTGGCCTTCATGTCTCCTTCATGTCTCCTTAATGTCTCCTTCAAGTCTCCTTCGTGTCTACTTGGTTTCTTCTTCATGTCGCCTTCATGTCTCCTTCAAGTAGCCTTCATGTCTCCTTCAAGTCTCCTTCATGTCTCCTTCAAGTAGCCTTCATGTCTCCTTCAAGTCTCCTTCGTGTCTCCTTCGTTTCGCCTATCGCCTGTGAAATTAAGTCTATTTCATGTCACCTTCATGTCTCATTCATGTCTCCCTGACACATGGGCTTTTCGGGGTCATTTATGGCAGTTTTCTCTCTTTTCTCTCGTCATCTGACTCTTAAAACGCGGCGTAAGAACAACATGCACTTGACCCATTAGTGACCGAGATGACATTAAATGTGCCCACTTAAAGCTATTATCGCGGCACCAACAGGACTGGTGGGCACGAGGAGCATCCTGCCCCTGTCTAGTTCACAAGCAACATAGGGAGAGAAATCAATGGCAGCAGGAACAACAGAGAGTCCACAGAGATGATATAAAGCCTAAATTGTAGTTACTTTTGAAAACATTTATAATCCGCCTCATACTCTAGTTAAAATGCATAGACTACATACACAAAATACATTTCCCTTGTATTAAGAGCCACATAAAACATCCAGGTGTCCTAACTAAAGTTTTATGATTTAGTGTTGTAGTCTGGACTCTGGATACTCCCTAAAGTGTGAGTTAACCACTGACACAGGAGTGGAACACATTTGCAGTTGTGTGTCCAGTTGTTATAATGAAAAGTAAAGCCTTGAGAGAGTTGGATTTATTCATCTGAAAAACACTAGAGTAAAGCACAGGAAATCACATCTATATTATGTTGATTAGCCAATATAGGTTAGTACCATTTTATAATGTGGTAGGTCTGTGTTACAATAATGGCCAGTATTTGGGCACATCAACGTTTTTGGAGGCACAGCCAATATCTAATTTCTAGCTACACCATTGTCTAGAAAGAATTTAAACGTGAATTCTAGTTTTAAAACATAATCGTAAGCAAGAGCTAAAGGAAAAGCTTATCTTATCTGGGCAATACAGAGTAACCATGCTTCGCCAATGGTGCAGTGGTTAAATACATAGTCCAAGTCCAGCACTATGCATTTCCCAAGAAAAAGCATTACTGAGGTAAATCTTTAGCTAATGACGTTGATGGAATACTCCAGTCGTTTGACAGAGGTTTGAGGGGGAAAAGCTGATCGACTGGAAGAATCTGCAGCTTCATTTATACACATAACTCAAAGTATTACATTCCAAAGATCGTTCAAGCAATATATCAAAGACAAGTATTTCAAATTTACTGAGTTGGTCTTTTTGGGACATATAGGTCCCAAAAGACCTTTGAAAGACAGTGCCTTTTCATAATTCAAGACAATGTTGCAGAAAGTAAAGCAAAATGTCAGATGGATTGATGAATGTCTTCACCAGATCCCCCTTCCCCCTTTTGGGTCAACACCTCTGATAAAGAACATAGAACACAAATGGGTCCAAGGACCTGGCCCCTGTGGAGAAGTGGAAATGTCCACTAACAAAATCCTCTTGTTCTGCTGGATGGAACGTTTCTCAGGATTAAGTCCTTAATGACTATATTTTAAATCTAAACTGACTTGCTTACTGTGTGATCTAAACTTGTAATTAAATCATGTTTTAGTTTAGTTTGCCATAAGAACTATGTTTGAAATGTGTTAATTTCGTATTTTGTTATGGCTACATATGATTTTGCTGGTTTAAGTTAAATTTGTCCAAATTAGGAATAAGTTTGACTGAGAGTTAAAGTCACTCCCACTCTAGGCCACACCAGATGAAAAGACCAACGAGCTCACTCTCCTCTATTCGGCTCTTGACTTTAACCTCTACCAAGACACACTGGGTCGTGGACACCAGGGGCCCCTCCCCCACCAGGGAGAGGGCGCATTGTCTTCAAAACTCTGCTTTCCTGCAATGGCTGAAGCTGTAGTATCAGTAAAGAAAGCACACGTCAACGAACAGTGGACTGGTCAAAAATCTTACGAAAGCTAAACCCTGCACAAGGATCAGCGCCACAGACAGCTCTGAGGACCCAAAGAGCTCTGAGGAGGCCTTGATCCACATCTGAGCCTTCCCTGGGACACGTAAGACATGAGAATAGCTGATACTTGCGTAGTGTAATTAAAGTGAGTTTCTCTTGGATTATTCTACTAGAATGAATCAAAACTTAATTCTTAATACCAGCATTTCTTTTAACTAAGTTGACCTGTGTAACCAAATGTGACTGACCATACGTAACAAGTCGGCACAGACGAAGCCGCACAAAACAGGGTTTTTAGCTTTTTCTTTTTTTAAATTAGTGATTTTCGTTTTGTTGCAGAATGTGCATGTTGAAGTCATGAAGAAGCCACTCCATGTTTCAGATAACAGTATTGGTTCCCTTAAAAGTATATATAAAGCCGTTAAAGTTGGGTAGTTTTCGGGTCTTTTCCGTGCTTCGCTGGGGGTGTTACCTATTTTCCATATGAACTGCAGCAGCTCAGTGTTGTTATTTTTTCCATCTATCAGCTGCGAAGCACATGGCTACTTATGCAGCATCATGCCCTTGCAGCAACTACGCATTCTCCTCAGAAGACATTTGTTTCATTAATTTCTCCAGACTTTCTCCAGAGCTTATGATTCTACTACTACTACTACATCCACCTAAAAGCCTCAGACGAAAAGAAAGTGCCCCCGGTCCTTGTGACCCAGGTGAGGAAAGTACTACACCGTTCTCGCCTGTCCCTCCCTGGTCAGACCAGAGCAAACATTGAGTTCAGCTTATTAAGGCATAACAGGTGCCACGTATGCACAAAACCAGTCTAAACATATTGCAGAAAAACACACTCAATGTTCTACCGCATGCGAGACATCCTTGGATCCGCAGCTGTCAGTCTGTTTTCCCAGGGATGTCTCCAGAGCCACAATAAGTGTGACCCGGATGTTACACATATGTTGACCTAAGTTTTATGGCATCAGGCAAAGACATTACATTTTTACATCACAATTCCCTCCTTCTGATTAAAACCAAATCCCTGTTTTATTATTAATCATTAGCAAAAATGTCAACAATGTATCAATCAATATAAGTAAATCAACAACCTGAAAATCAAAAGAATGTTAAGCACATCATCCAAACTACTACTTAATACTTAACTACAACCTTTTTCTACTTCAACTCAGGTTAAGAATAAATGGTAAAAAGAAGTGTACATTGTCATACAAGATAGAAATAATAAATTAATATGTATTGTGCATTAATGGTGCAGTTTTCTGGTGTTTTGCTTCAGTAATCTGGTGTTTTTTGTGCTCTGCGATACAACCTCCCCTCAGTCTACAATAGCCTCGTAAGATCTGGGCAGAAATTAAACCAGCTAGACAGGAAAACAAGGGCAGACACGTTTCAGTTCCAACTCTTTTCTATGGGCAGGATCAGTTTGAGTTCAGAAGAGTGTAAATGTTGCTGCTCAAACCATTTCCAGCAGATAGAAAATTACTCAAAACCTCTAACTTTATAAAACAGTGTTTAGACGGCTACCTTTGAACCCCTTTCTATCCTGGTGTGTTGAGGTTGTGTCCTCGTTTAAAATTCAAAACACCTATCAGGCTGCGAAATAGACGGGGGCCCGGGGCCAGTAAGCCCTCAAATCGCCGGCGGGCACTGGGTTTGAATTAGGAGGTGGCCCACCTGTATCGAAATTCCTCGAAAAAAAACAAAGATTTAACTAATAATTTAGGGCATTTTCATCGCTTAAGTTTCGTTTTGACAGACATGCCACTTCGCAGTATTCTCGCTTCTCATTGGCCGAGCGGTGTCCGTGATCTAATTTCGATGAAAGCGGGCATCTGACGTGTTCGGTTGTACTCTGTTGTACCCCCCCCTTTGGAGTAGTTAGCATCGGGGCAATGTATATATGTTAGTGGTTTATTTTGTAGGCTGTGATTTTATATATTCCACAAGATCTCCTTGTGTCAAATGCTGTAAACAGTATTATTTTTGTATATAAGAAACATTATTATAATGAATTAAACAGTATTGAAATATCATGATCTCTGGTTTATAGGAATTCAGTATTTGTGCTCTTCCTTCATGTCAAATAAAAGATAAAAGTACTTTAAATTGTTTTACATGCCAATAACGAGGTTTAAAACAACAAATTTATCTTGTTATTACCTCTTATGATGCCGCAATGCCGTGCGCGCTTGTGGGCCCCTGAAATTGCTGGGGGGCCCCTAACTTTTTTAGATGGGGGGCCCCCCTGGCCCCTAACTTTGAAAATCTATTTCTCAGCCTGCCTATTGGTCTGGATCATCTAGTGGTTATCCAGGAAGTGATCCTCTGTGTTTTTAAAATCCAGATGACTTTGCCACTCTATGATCGTTTCACTCTTCAGTTCAAAGTAAATCTTGTTTATGAACCTAATTTGAACTGAACCTTTCTGGCAACAGTACTGTGTTACAGAAAGCCATTTTAAACAGTGTATTTGTCAAAGTCATCATTTACAAAGGGCGTGGCCAACCGTCGGTTCTGCCTGGAGTTCAGAGACTCAGGACGCAGCTGGATGTCTAACTTTACCGGACCATTTTACAATTTGGAACAGCCAAATGTTTTTTGTTTTTTTTTATAGAAAGACTTCCATACCACAAAACCAAACAAAATGGATTTCATAAAAGCTCGATGGTCTTGTCAATGATAAAAAATGAGACACTCAAATCTCAAGATAATTCACTATATGCTTTTGTGAGTATAAATCCTTTAAAATCCCCGGAAAATTACGGTATCAGAGGGATTAAAAAACTTGACCAAGACACCAGTGACAAATTAATTGACTAAACAAGTACATGTTTACAGCCCTAAAATACTCAAAAGTGTCTACACCTCCTAACACTTCAGACCTGCATCTATTGGACCTGCACTGATCTGTCTGACCCAGGCCTGACCTCTGACCTTTGCCGTGGTCCGCCAGGTGACCAAGGATAAGTACAAGGCTGCAGAGTCAGACAGTACTGAGGGGGAACGCACAACAGCGATATTATCAGGGGATTAGCCGCACTGTGACACTTTGATTTACGGCCCGGAGCTTTTGCAGGCAACTAAAGACACGTAATAATGACTTTGACATACTTTACGTACGACTATCAATCATTATAATAATAACATGCACGTAGTCAGCTGTACTACGTGTATGTCTGTGAGCCTATAAATCATGACAAGATGAGAAGATTAATCACTCTTCAAAATAACAAGTAAACATTAAATCACATCATTATTATTATCATCACATTAAAAAGATTTTTAAAAATGTTTTAAAACTTAATATATATATATATATATATATATATATATTCCGAAAAAATATACTTTTTTTTTATTTTACTGGTAGTTTAACTTTATCTTTAAAGTGAAAAGAAGACGAAAAAGAAGAGATTATGTTAAGTACAGAAAATATATGATGTGTCTTTTTAAAATGTTCTCTTTTTCTAACCTCAAAGGAATTCTGAAAAGTAATATTTATAATTGTAAATTGTGTTTGGTATTTTTGTATTGTTTAATAATGTATAATTTAGCAAGCTTTTTTATCCATCTTGATTGATTGTTGTCCTGTGGTTGAGAGCAGTTTAAGGATGTTACATAATCATTCAGATGTTTTGTCTGACTAAAGGCAGACATAAACCAACAATTTACATCTAAATCACCATGCTGGTCCCAAAGCATTTGACCCAATTACCATATCCAACCAAGGTTATATGCTCTCTATGTTTTCTAAGACTGTTTTGTGGATTTCTGGGCAAACGAACACTGTTCACTCTTTATGTTTTTTGTATCTGTGATTAAATTGTCATCAAACTTGAGCCTTCTGGTGCGTGCAGCAGTTGTGCCACTTGGCCGCATGCCCGCTCCTCAGATGAAACGCTGAATGATCTCAGAGCCGTGTCAGACTGATGAATGGGGCTGCTCAGACCGTGTGTGCCGTGGCTTGCAGCAGGAGCCATTGTTTGACAGCTTTTATGAAGGAGGCCTCTCTGGAGAGCTGCTGGGACATGGAACAGGGTGCGCCACACAAACGCGCCGCCTTCGCCTTGGCTTGACTTACTGTTTCTGTGTTACAGTGACAGGTGCTCAAGTCTGAACTGCAGAGACCTGACAGCACCAGGGGTAAGAATAAGGCTAGTGTAGGCAGGGTATAGGAATCGCATGTCAAACGGATGGCATTGAGACACAAATTTGTTTCTTTGGGTTATCGTTTTTTTTTTTCAAGCTTCCAAATTCGATCAAGGCTCTATGCACCAAGGCATTCGCACCAGATCCTGTATGACAGATTTGAGCAGGTTTCAGTTCAGTCTCAGCCCACTATGTCTAAGGAGGCAGTGGCGGTCAAAGGTTAAAGTCAGTGCAGTTCTGAAGTTTTAGTCTATGTAAAACTATAGGTTGCTGCTTGATTTTCAGCTTGTCAAAATGCCTGGTTGGTTTCCAGGAAATCCTTTTTGGGCCTATAAATGAAAGTAAGATTGTCATTGTGTGTCCAGAATGTCTTACCTTTCAACTTTATACAACCCGATTCTGTAGTTACACGAAGAATAAAATATCACAACAGTTGGAACATGGAACATTTGATTCAGATTTACCATACCTTTTTTTAGGTTCTGAGGAAGAAATTATTTATTCAGTCTTTGCACTTCCATTGTTGCTGGCGGGAATCAGCAGTTACTTAAAGCCAATTATTAATATTGCTACTGGAACTGAAACATCTGGATCAGTGTCAACTACAAATGTCATGTCCCTTAAGTTTGGTGTATAGTTTTTTGCAGCGCTTTTTAAAACTTTTAAGACATTTACCACAATTCTGAGAAAAAAATATCCCATATTATGCTATTTTTCCCATTTCGTAGTCGACTCTAAGGGCATATATAATAATAATGGTTGTGCAACACCCATGTCATAATAGTTATAAAATATCACCCACTCACGGAAATGCAGACGGCTTAGTTTGAGATTCGCCACCACCCTCGTGAAGAGCGATCTGCCTCCCCCGCCCAACCCGTGACGTAGTCTCAACGAGAGCGTGTGTCCCCGTGTTACAGATACAGTGTTTTGGAGGATGGGCTGAAACAGGGAAGCGTGCTGCTGCACTCACCAGGCTGACTCATCCAGTGAGTAGACCCAGTCCGTCTGCTCATCCGAGGGGAAGGATAGAGACTGTTCTCTAGCTAAAGACTGTAGGAATTAATAAAAAAAAAAAAAAACACTTTGGGTACATATATGAGGTACCAATAGCTCTCTAAGAAGGTTAAAAGCTCAGAAAAGTTGATTTTGCACGATATGGGACCTTTAACATACCAGGAAAGATAAACATCGTTGTAAGTGGACACATGTACGACCTCACAGACAAAATTCTTAAAAAAGCTCCAGGGCCTAACGAGGGGCAAACCCATTAGAGACCTGAAAACCATTGACGGGCCCAGAGTTCATCATGACGGCTCTGTGATTGAGTGTTTAACAAAAGTCCTGACCTCATCACTGTTTTACATCTATGTGCATCTGATGAACTGGTTTTAAGTCTCTGAGGCAGCACCTGTCACGCCATCTCTGCCCCAGGGCTCAGGAAACACACCACAGTCACAAATGTGGGTTTCAAAGAGCAGCAGCACACCTTTCTCCTCAGGTCCTGACTCACTCGTCACTCTGTCAAGGTCTAATGCAAAGCAGACCATGACAAACACAGCCAGAGCTGCTAATTCACTTTCTCTATGTTCAACAAAGAAGAAATATAGCTGGAGAGTGTCAACTCTCCAGCTATATTTCTTCTTTATGTATCCATTTGTCAATCCAACTCCATCAAAAGAACATCAGAAACAGAGAGTTCGCAGGTTGGAAGTGTCATTTCCGAAAAATGCTTCAAAGTTGGTTATTTACTTGCAACGTGTTGGATCCCAAACTATCAACTGAAAGAAGCAAATGCACACTTTATTAGGAAAGATTAAGTCCAAAATAGCACAAGGTAATATGACAAAAAAACATACTGACAATCACCATCTTGAAATGATTGGATAATTGCGCCGCTCAAGTCAATGACCCAACATTCCATTGGTGGAAGATGACAGAAGATGATTGCTGATTGATCAAGCCTATGCAGGGCTGTTGACAGGGCTCAGTTCAACTGGTTTAACAGTCAAAATATCAGCTGACGAACAAAGTAGTAAAACTATTACACAGTACAAGGGTAGACTAGGACAGTGGTAGGACAGTGGTAACCGCAATGTTGCAGAGTGATCATTAGGTTTGGCATTGACCCCGGCAGAGTAATGCAGGAGGCGCAGAGCAGGATAGGAATCCCCAGAGTCTAGACACTGGTGGTGAAAATAAAAACATGAACGACAATTAGATTTAAAAATGGTGCTGAGGTGCAAAAGTGGTGCTGGAGGGAAGGAGGGCCGTGTGAAGGCTGAGTTTAAAACAAGTCGGCTGAGTGGAGACAGAATCAGCTTAGCCAAACCAGCCTGGTAAAGACAGATAAAGGCAGCAGAGGTGGTCTTCCAGGCTGAAAACTCACAATTATCAACCATTTGATGTTTCTACGCCTCTGTGGAAAATGAACCAGAAATACATTGCTGTTTATTTTACGCCGGGCCACACTTTAAGACAAAAACAGGTTCATCCTAAGGACAAGAAATGTGGTGTACAGACTTTGCACGAAGGCAAAGTATACCAGTTCAGTATAACAGTGTAGGATATGGAGATGTCCTCCCCCTGTTGCCATGGTGACAGGAATGCGGGCATCTACTGCCCGTGTGGAGTTTTACACCCCTTAGAAGAAAGAGGATGTAATAGTGACAACAGAGACGCTCTGAACTTTGAAAATAACTTTTCATCAAATGACTCCTTTTGGATTACAGAGAGTAACGATCTCTCCAAGACAAACGCTAAAACGCTGGAAGACTATGCGGTTTTAGTGGTTTTAATAGACAATCATCAGATTGCAAAAATGTGTCCACCAGATGACTTTACATGTACATATTGTGATATCGTGTTTAACATGTCATTTTAACTGTTTCATAACTTGTTTTGTGGACAATTTTACCTTTTGTGTAACTCTTGTGGCCTAAAGCCAGATCTCGTCTCCTTATCAGCTCTGACCCCAGCGTGCATGCTGATTGGCTGAAGCCACGGCGCCAAAACCCCCGCGGGGAAAGACAAAAGGAAAGAACAGGGAGTTACAGACCAGTTCCATCCGAGCTCCAGAGCGAGTTCCATCTGGGTTTCTTTCGAAGCTCGACCCTCCATCCAGGGTCCCACCAGCAAGGTCCATGAGGCCTTGGGAGCAGGCCTCGGGCCTAGTTAGCGTGAGCGATGCTACGCTACGGGACAAAGACTTTTCCAAGAGAAGCTGATGTTCCCTCCCGGAACTAAGAAACCTGTGCCCGTTTTTAAAAACGTGATTGATGCTGCATCACGCAAAATCAAGCAAGGACCTTTTGCAACTTTTTCAAGTCCACAGCCTTTTAGATCAGCCACATCGGTGGAGCAGCACGACGGCCTTTTCATTTGGGAACGCCTCAGAGCCAAGGAGAACGCCTCAGAGCCAAGGAGAACGCCTCAGAGCCAAGGAGAACACCTCAGAGCCAAGGAGAACGCCTCAGAGCCAAGGAGAACGCAGATCGCAGAACCGATCCAGTCCTTCTTTGGCCAGACAACGTCAGAGCCGAGCTCCAGAGCAGGCCCTTGGACCCCACGCAGGCCCTTGGACCCCAAGCAGGCCCTTGGACCCCAAGCAGGCCCTTGGACCCCACGCAGGCCCGTCTCCTCAGGATCACAGCTTCTGGTTCCGTTCGTATGAATGCACCTCACAGGCTGGCTGAATTTCATCTTAGAATTAACTCTAACACACACCTAGATAGATCTAGAACCATCATGTCTAGTGTTTTCCATCTGTTATCGACTCATTTGCATATTCCTGATTCATATTTATCTGTTTAATTCTTTAGTCATTAAATCTTCATAACCCACATTTGGTTAAGTGTTCCTTCATTTCCAGAAAAGGGGTCAATGTCACGGTTACATTCTCAAACCTTTAGATCAACGAGCAAATGAATTTCTAATTAATTAATTAATCTAGATATCTGATTTTAGAGTTATTAAATTGCAGATTATCCGGCTGGTGCCCCATTCTACTCTTAAAAATACGATTCAAACTTACCCACACTTAGGCAGTGTGTCATGTTTGAATTCTTGAACAATTCTTTAATCAATATCAAACATGAATGCCCCCCCTCCTTCACAAGTGGGTGGACATTCATAACCTTACAGTACTTGTACTAGTATGTTACCCTACAACAGGAATATATAACAGCATCTTGAGACCATGGGCAGTTATATGTTAATCAGCAGGGGTCTCGCTACGTACATTCAGGGATGGCGGGGGCGCCATCCCTGAATGATAGATCAAAATGGCCCGTCATCCGTTTTGTCATGGGGAGAAAATTAACCATCCCTAAAACCCGGCACGGGTGCCGCCGTGGCCAGCGGGGCTAGCGCGGGACGCTGCTAGTGTCGGAGCTAGCGGCGGAGCTAGCGGCGGAGCTAACAGCAGAGCTAACCCTCCGTGCAAGACGCGGCGCAGCCATGGATCTATTAGGGCGCAGCAACCAATCAAGAGATTACGGTGCCTTCGCACTATCCGGAAGAAGGACCAAAACAAACCCAACCCGCATGGGGTTTCGGCCAATCACAGAAGAGATTCTCACCGAGATGAAAGCACGTGTACTGCTTCTGTCATTCTGACAGCATGTCTAAAGTCTAAACGCAGGCAATTGACAATTACAGGTTTTGACAAGAAACATTAGTTTCTCACTAGAGCATCCTCTTGAGACTATCTCAATGTGGTCATCTCACAATTTCAGATTGTGAGAGGAGGTTCTCCACTTTAGGGAGAATAAAGACCAAGTCAAGGAATTCCCTGTGAACGAAGATGCTGGATAACCTGATGCTCCTGGCAACTGAAGGTCCAAATAACTCTGATGGTCTTGACTATGAGGCCTGTGTCCAATGGATGAAAAGGCCAAGAAGAGTTGATGTATCCAAATGATTTCAGCATGATACTGCCATTAGCTAAAACTGTACACATTTTCATTATTGTGTATTATACAGTGTCCATTGGTAATACATTTAAATGACTATGTCTTTTGACTAAGTTTTGGGAAGCCAATATTCAAATTTCTTGATGGTGGATACACCATGTAATAGTATGTTTAGGGTGTGTGTACCTTTGGAAATAATGAAGGTACGCTAAAATGCGACCCCGTATGAGGCATATTTACCATCCCTTTAAAAAATCCTGTGGAGAGCACTGATCAGGTACACATCAGTGATGATGAAGCTGCAGCCATTACAGGGTTGTGCGTGAAATTTAGGCAGAGCAAAAAATTAGATTAACAAAACAAAAGTGTCAAGAGTGTCAACAGTGTCAAGATGACTACAACTGAACATTTTTCAACGATGGAACACTTCTGGACAAATGAGGGAATACACAGACGAAACAACATATAGCACAAATGTGGAGGCACATAAAGTTACAGGTTTTGCACTCTCTGTAGGCCACACACTAACTTTCCTGTGACCAAATCTGCTGAATTAAAACAATAACGCAATCAGGTTTATTGTAATTGGAACACTATTTTCAAACAAATGCCAAAGCATGAAAATTTGCCAAATCAGTAAATCAGACAACACAAGTGTGGGTTTATTCTAAAATAACAGAACTGAAGCAGATGTACTGGCAGAAACAGAGACCAACAGTGTGTGAATCTCAATCAAGAAAGGCCGGTGCAGTTTGTGGTTATAGCGGAGATAAAGCGCACTACATCAGCACAAAGGCATGTTACTAGAAAGTGCCCTACCGTAGGCTGTGATTGGTCCAAAGGTTTTTCATAGACCTGAGAAAGTAAATTCAAGCCAGCCGGGCCTTGAGGCAGCCAGTCCTTCTATTTCAGACATGTGTTACTCAGTGAGGCCAATGTAAACACAAGCAAGCACCAGGATCTGTGCCATTACCGAGCGGCTGCGTGTAGACACATGGGCCATAATCACAACTCATTGGGGGAATTAAAGGAAGTAATCTCAAATACTTAACATCAACAAATAAAGAAAATGAGTTTGACTTTTAAACACTCCGTCTGGACAGTGATTAATGTCCGGGACAGAAAGAGTTGGCAAGGAGAAATAAACTTTGAGAAAAAACATTGTTTCGCTGTAATTATCCGGGCTAACGAGAGTCATGCTCGTACTGACACTTGTACTTGTTTTGAGCCCAGTTTATTTCTGATCTAGACTTGATTTGGTCCTGTTTTAGTCCTGGTTTGTAGGGCTAAACAATATTGACAAAATGTATATGTCGACATTTTTCTGAATCATCTTGGCAACTAGTTACTCTAATTTTGCAAAAACAATTGTAATATTATTAGTTTTTTTTATATATCTCCCACCTGAACTGGTTTTGCCCTGGCCTTGACCATGTTTAGATCCAGCTTTAGTCCTAGTTTAATCCCAATTTGAATGTGCCGTTTTTCCAAGTCTGAACACAGCCATTAGAACATCTAATTTGGTTTCTTCATATCTTTTGCCTGTTCAGTTACGAATTATACCCAGGTCTTTCTTGATATCGTTATAGGTAACTTCACTTTCTGCAAGAGGTCCGTAACCTGCTCGTCTACATGGGGATGTTTAAGATTTGCCTAGAATGTTCCACGGTATGGCATTAAACCACCATGCAGAGTAACGGGTCAGTAACAGTTCTACACATTCTCCACACTCGCAAGTACCACTACTGCCTCAACGACATCCGCACAAGAGGTTTGAAAACACAGCTTACGTAAATGCAAAAGTAATATTCCCAAAAGATGAACAAAGAATGTAAATGACTGGTTGAAACGCACAGTAAATAACGGAACAAAGATGAGAAATTACAGAGAAGCAGGTCTGTATGAAACACAGTCTTTCTTCTGCGTTTGTATTACTGTTTGTGTGTTTTTAATCACATTTTTACCCCTCGTATATCATAGCGCATCCCATAGCACAGAGTGAACACAGAGCGTGCCCTGTTATTATATCATAATTAATGAGCGGTGGCAGATGAACTGTTGTAGCAGGCCACTACAAAGACAGACGGATGGAGCTGCCGTCTCCAGCATCGATACCCAAAACACTCCAGCTCCACAGCAGCAGAAGCATTGGACACTTCAGCCTCTTCATCTCCTTACCCAATCATCCTCTCCCCAATCATCCTCTCCCCAATCATCCTCTCCCTTCATCACATTACTGACATCTATCTTACAACTCACAGAAGTACTTAATGCCTCTATCTTTGTCTGTTTCAGTCTTACCTGGTAGTGTCGTCACGAGGCTCAAGATTATCCTAGAACTGTTCAGAAAGGTCAGAAAGGTCATCATTTTGGACTGATCCTGTGATTTCTGTTGTATTGAAAATGCAGATAGTATGTACTTTCACTAGTACAGTTTTAGCACTATCTGAATATTGATTCTTTTGAAAACCCTTGGCTGGGATGAAGATTGTTCCTACAGTTGTAAAGAGAGTCGATAGACTCCGTATGCGTATCATCAGTACAGGACAGGGCCATATATTGTTTGTAATTTATCTCCATATACTTTCGGGGCATTATGAAACATGGAATATTGTGATATAATGTGGGATACATTGCAGTTGATTTTTCTTGAAGTTGCAAAGGGAGGTAAGATAGAGATCGCAGCTAATTGTGAAGCTGCATTCACCCCTAGCTCAGACTAGACATGATGGAACTGTGGTGTGGAAGTGTTCCAAAGCTTCAAAAGTACTCAGACTGCGCCACAGTGGTGCAGCGATGCTCCGGATCCTTTCATTTAGGGTCTATTTTCACCAGATGCCGCAGCCCTTTTCAATACTTTTAATACTATTTTCAATCCTATGCAAGTGCACTTTTAAAAGACTGTGACTGCGAGAGCACAGCAGAGCTCTCCAGGTGAGTTGCACTCCTCAAGAACGTCCAAGAAGAATATCCAAAACAGCAGTCGCAGTTGATCCGGTGACTGCAGTGGCTCTGCACAGGTTAAAAACACGAATAATGACTGGAAACGGCTTTGAGGACTGGAAACAGAACATAACTATGACTGAAATATCCTTATTATGGACTTGTATCATTCATTTTGCTGGCATCAATTACATAATCACGTAAATTGTTATAGCAAAGTTTCAGCCCTAGTCCAAAGTCTAAGTTTGTCCTGATACAGCCCTTGTCCAAGTCCAAGTGTGGGACTTGGACTATGCAACAATATGCAACACATTCTAGAACTAAACAGAAATAAAATGTGCATTATCCTGTACACAATTGAGAATTCCTTCTTTTGAAGAAAATGTTCAAAGTGAGTCCAGGTCAGTGCTGAAAGCGGCCTGTGGTTCAACAGCTGGATTTCATCACCATGACAACAGCTCTGGTTTACAGCTGTGGAGCTCAGGGGTTTGTGCTTTCTGTCGTTTCCTGTTTTCTGTGTGACACCGTGTGCTCCAGAGAGGTGTTTTCCACGTTTCCACTGCAGCAGAACCTACTCACAGTTTTGCTGAAGCCCAGGAACGACGGCTCCTTGAGTGTCTCCAGGAGATCCTCCAGGTTGTTTGAGGACAGCAGCAAACTCTGGGGATAGACATCAACGTGTGACCATTTAGGTCCAAATACAACACGATTCAAGTAAAAAATTTTGGCCGTAGGCTTGATTAGTCAGGACAGTACTGCGTGAAATGGGGATGAGACTGGGGAAGGAGTGCTATCTACTCAATTATCAACAAAAAGATCAGCTGTAATGTGTTTTAATTAAAAGCAATGCATATGATCACGCTTAAGTGCACCGCAATAAAACCCAATGCATTTAAATTTCTATCTGATTAAAGACAAA
Organism: Eucyclogobius newberryi; assembly: GCF_026437365.1. Lineage (NCBI taxonomy): Eukaryota > Metazoa > Chordata > Actinopteri > Gobiiformes > Gobiidae > Eucyclogobius > Eucyclogobius newberryi. The sequence continues at coordinate 10,218,026 of NW_027315834.1, read as the reverse complement.
TAAACTTCTATATTTCAATTATACATGTTGACGATGATACAACTCTTTCAACATTATTCACCACAGTAGCCTTGGCAAGTTATATTCATAGGAAAGAGAAAAGACCTGAGAGAAAAGCCCCACTCGAGCTGTGGTACACGGATTCCCCTGCAGTTGAATTGATTGCTGAATTTAGAATTAAATCAATCCAGATTTGTCATCTTTTGGGCTAGTTCAGTAATAAATAATCACCTCCCCAAACCTGTGGAGAGGCAAATCGGGCTTTAAATAGGACAGAAAACCCTCTAGTGTGTGACTGAGAGAGAGTTAGATCCGCACGGGGCTGTGATTTATGCCGTCGCAGAGGTCTGTGTGTGATGGATGTGTGCTCGGCTGTCCTCACCTCGGGCCGGTTGTTGTTGCTGTCGGTGCGCGGGGCCCGTACGGCTTTAGTGCGCGTCCTGTCACAGCGGGGCGGTGCCCGGCTGCACTGGCTCCCGGCCGCATCGGGATCACCCATCACAAAACTCAGGTGCCGGAGGTCGCCCTAAACACACCGAAACATAAATATGTGACGCAAGCTGCTCTGCGGGCACATTCAGTAAGTCGGTAAGTGAAAAATAGGATTCCAAATGATTGTGATTCTCTAAACGCTGGCTGAAGGTCTTATTAAGTCAACAACTCGACTAACTTTTGCAGGACTTTGATCAATTAGTGGCAACTGAGACCAAATTCAAGATGTGCGATGAGTTCATGTTGTTCTAGAAAAGCCTCAGTTGAATCGATATACAAATCTAAAATCCACAATTTATGCAAATTCCTTCTTTCAAACATTTCCACAGTAAATACAGTCTTCAGGTGGTGTCAAACCTGCTGTGCACATGTGAGGTCTTATTTTGGCACCATCATGTTCGATATTGTCCCATTTTTAAAAAACAGATCACCTAATAACTTGTTTAGTGAGTTTAATCTGTATTTTTCAGGGACCAACTATGTACTAATTCAGTAATCGTACATAAAGAAAGGATGATCTGTACTTTAATTATTAGCTACTGCTGCTTTCCATCTTCACAATACATTCCAATTACAACTAACTTCGATTAGATTAGTCAGAAACATTGAGTGGTTTCCTTTATACAAAAAACAATGTGCTCATTCAACATGCAGTTTCAGACGTTCTGGGAGCTAATTCCACTGTAATGGTTAAAATAAAATATAAAAGCAAAAGGATTTTTTGGGATTACGCTGATATATATTGAAAAAAATATATAAAATTGCAATGGCTGTTTTGCAGATAAGCAAAATTTGAATATTGAGTTTATTGTCTGTAATGTTTTTGTTTTTTTTAAATGGCCTTAAAATGATATGATATTTCTGCATTTTTGCATTTAAATGTATAGTCCATTCTGGTTTTGTGCAATACCTCATTCACAGGAAAAAGTTTTGCACATTCCTAATGTAGTGTTAAAGGCGGTATGGACGATCTTTCGGCGATTTGAGAACGCAGGCGGAAGTGCGCATGCGCACTCCCCCGTGCGGACTGATACAACACACACGTGCGTTTGTTTATTAGCGCAACGGATCGCATCACATCTCTCGTCTCCCGTAGATTTATGTCCACTTCTGCGTCAGCTCGAACTGTCTTTCTCCGTCTTCATTTTGCCCCATACACTCAGGGAACTATATTATGATAGATCCATGCGCTTAGGCACGCGGAAACGTGGGGACGAGCCACACGCGGCTGCAGGTGAGCGGTAGGTGCGTTTTATGATTGATACGTGGCAGGACTAATCGGCAGTCCACGCCACGAGGAAATGAGACTTAGATTTGTGCCAAAAAAATCGTCCATTCAACCTTTAAAATATTGTATGAATATCGCAATAATGCAAAAAACATCACCCACCCACAGTCTCTCAATAACAATGTTCAGAAATGTGCTAAAACATGCCATTAAATGAAATAGTTGAGGTTTAAGTGAAAGGACTGTTAAACGATAGAAATAATTCTTCCGGAATTACCATCACAAAAAAAGTTAAGTTTTGTTTATTTGGATAGAGATACAATTAGGGTCTGTCCTGTCAGTTATAAGTCTGTGGCATTAGAAGAACATTTAATACACACTTAAATGAGTCTGAAAGGATTACACGGTCGCCCAGAGCACTTCACATTTATGTAATGAAGACAGTGTGAGGTCTGACTCATTGGCGACGCTGACTGTTCTTTCTGTAGCTTTTGTTGACAGACACAATCGTCGAGACTTATCCTTTAAACCCAGCAGTTGTAGATAATATCATTGCGCTTGCTGTCCTAAAACTAAACCTGAGAAGCGCTGATCCTGTAATTGCCGTAGAGACAGACTGCATCAAAACTTTGGAAACGGATTAGATGTCGGACAGTTGTAGAAAACCCATGGCACAAACAAAGCCTTTCTCTTTGTGACTGAATATCTCATTAACTGCGTTTCCACGCTCACAAAATGTGCATATTTTCTACATTTGCAGAAGAAAAGCGAATAACAAGCGTGAATTTTTTTCTGTTGCCTTTTAAACGTTCAAGAGTATACATTAGTCTATTCAAAACCCCTGCAGGCAACAATTTAAGTCTCTAGACATTACATTTCCTAATAAATCTTTGTTGTCACATGTTTCAGGTAAATGTACAAGACCAAACAGGCTTGGAGGGGTTAAATGTCCTTCAAAATTGAGTTTAATTTATTTAGTCATTAATTGACCTTTATTTAACCAGGAATGTCCCACTGAGATTTAAAGGACAAATATTATGAATTATTTGTATTGTTATTAGCCTTTAAACATGATATTTAGTTTAGGATCTCATGTTTTAAAAAAAAAAGTTTAAGATAAATACATTTTTCAGCATATTTCAAGCTGGCCTCTCAGCTCTCAGTTGTTCTGATCGTAATTAGATAGGAGGAATTTACAGCACTAATCAGGAGATGATTTATGGAGTTAAAAAACAGCAGAAGATTCTCAAAGCCACGTCACAGATTGACAAAATGTCAGTTATCGAGGAGATTCAGAACGGAGTGTTTTTGACGCTCGGAGGGGAGAGGACTATCTAAGCAGAATTCATAAAACTAGTGTGAATTAAGTTAATGCTACTGCAGGAGTGTTTTTGATGAAGGAACAGTGTTAGAGTTATAAGGGGGGAAAAGTCTATTTCGTAAAGTGTGTCCTTTACGCGGAGTCCTGGACCCAGAGGGGAGGAGCCTATTACAAGCTTTTAGTGGTATGGGAAACCAGAGCACCTACACAGACACGGAGAGAACATGCAAACTCCACACATAGTCCAGCCCGGGAGCTGCTGGCCTGGCGTTTACTAGTGTTCTTTTGTGATTTGGTGGAATATTTGGCCCATATCGTTTGTTTTAGCGCTCACACACAATCTTTATTTCCCTCACGGACCAAAGCCACATTGCTCTACACCACTTTACATCTATTCCTAACTAACTTACCGTAATAGATTTTTTATTGTGTAAACCATGTAACGTCAGCGCATTTGGTCAAAACAAATCGTGTGACTCATTTGTGTTAATTTATGATGAAAATTATGAGTTAAATGTATAAATATTTTAATTGCTCAAAAAAAACTTGACATAACATTTGCCACTGGATACTCTCCCTTTTTGTTTGTATCAGTTTTCTCTTGATAGAGGAGGGACTGGACTGGTGTTCCAGAGAGGAAGAGCTGTCAGCACCTCGGTGAAGAAGGTCCGTGTCCTCAGAGTCCACTGAACACCTGATGGAGAAGTCATCTGAGAGCACAAGAACAAATCCAGATGCTCCCGTGTTAATGTATTGTCTACACGCTCTTGAGATGAGGCCAGGCTCCAATAGGCCAACGCTGTGATAAAACATGTGACAGAGGAAGGCAGGTGCAGGTGTCGGGGGGGACGTCTTTTTCCTACAGTGTGTATTCTAAATGCCAACAGATATGAAATCACTCAAAAACTTATCCTGAAGCGCTGGGTATATTTACAGTACAAATGCAAAGTCCCACAGCAAGAAGGTTCTTGGTAGGCCGGTGTAGGTGTTTTTCCATAACCCTCAGCAAACAACTTGCACAATACTTCTTTCTGATAAATAATAATAACATTCCATTATGGTTTAATATTATTAAATAATAATAATAATAATAATAATAATTATTATAATAATAATTATAATAATAATAATAATAATGCAAAACTTTTTTTTAACTTAATTTGACTCAACAGAGGAAACATCCCCAGGCCCGGACACGGAACGCATTGATGGCTCTTTCTCGATTCTGTGGGTGGAGATGGCCGTTCTTAGTTGGTGGAGTGGTTTGTCTGGTTAATTCCGATAACGAACGAGCCTCTGGCATGCTAATAAACCCTAACAAACCCTGTGACGAGCCCCTACCCAGGCTGTACCCCGCCAAAAACCATTAATGCAAACTAAAATAAAACGTTAAAAAACTGGCATGTCCTTCCAATAAACTACCACAATAAACCTTCTGCCGTTTGGTGTGAAGTTAAACCTCAGGGGCCAAAGATATGAATCATCAGAGCCTGTTTCGGCCTCATCATCGCTCTGAACCCCTGTAATCTCAAGATAAAAACTGTGCTTCAGACCTATTCTTACAATACAAGTAACAGTTGGTGGTGGTGTTTTGCTGACTGAGCCCAAACCTTGTTCAAACACTCACTCTTATAATTTCATGCATCTCAAAGGGCCAATGGAGTGGTTTGAGCAGGTTTGGGGGATTTAGATGATGAAAACAAACAGTGGTTTCTAAGCAGTAGGTCTGTGTGGTGAGATTAAAAGAGTGCGGCCAGTGCCACACGTCTCCACTTGTCTGTTCTCTTCGAGTGTGTTGAGTGAACAGTTCCTTATATGTGTCTATACATCGCTCCAGCTTCTGATCTTTAATTAATGTATTCCTTTTCAATCAAAACGTCCCCCACTAACATATAAACACTCCTCTAATCGTTTGTTCCTGAGGAAGGAAGTGGAAAAGAGCTCAGGAGGACTGAAGACAAAGGGCCATGTCAAAGGTGGACCTTTTCATTTTTCAAATCATGACAGTCTAGATTAGAAGTTCTGGACCTGCAGAGACGTGTAAACACTGGATGGACAGCTGCTCTGACAGTACAAGTCAGTCCGGTTAATGGCACATTTACACCATGTTATAACATTGTTCCCTCGTCAGAAACGTACTTTGTGATGTGCCCGAGTTGTATTAAGCTTCATTCGTGCTTGTTTGATGAATCTGTTTAGTAAGTCTTCTCCCTCTGCACCTCAGAAAACACTCGGCTCCAAAGGTCCCAGATTTATGATGTAAAAGGAAGAGCTCAGAGATCTCAGAGCACTGTTATTAAGTCCATAATTAATCGCCAGACTCGATTTGAGCATTTCTCACTCAAACCGCATTCATTACAACTGCGTTTATTTCCTATTTGTAATTCCCTCTACAGCCTGTAGATGGAGTTATAACACAAATCCTGAGGAACAGAATCACCTCGCAGAAGTTTACATAATGGTGGTTTTCAGATTTGATGACATACTACCAGGCAAGAGCTGCTTTCTCTATTTAATACATTGTACTTAATGCCATAAAATATACAAAAAGTAAAATGACAAATGTTTGCCCTTTCTTGCAAACTTTTCCTTGCACGGGTGTGACCGATCAGAAATAAATCAGATTACTCACATCAGATGTAACTGTTTACATGATAATCTGTAATCCACAAGAAACTGATTTTGTACAGTAAATAGAATAGCAGAGGTTCCGAGGATGACTGACCTCAAAGGGAGTGTCGTAGCTCTTGGTCGTGCCTCCCACCATAAGAAGTCCATCCAGACCGATGCCCAGTCCGAAGTGCACCCAGTCCACCGTCTCCAGCAGAACGCAGTCCACAAACACAGCCAAGCGCTTGGACGAGACGCTGACCGCCACGCGATGCCACTTCCCATCGGACAGACCCACGAACGGAAACCTGGCACAAACATGTTAAGTTTGAATGGTTTAAGAGCGTGAATAAAAATATAAATAAACAGTTTATGATTTTCATCCATAATACACTACTGATATAATTGTTGTTTGCAGCACTAGGACAAACCCTTTTGTACTTAAAGGGCCTCCATCGTCCCTGTAAGTGGGTTTAGTGGAGCAAAATGCTACAGTGTGAAAGAGAAGACCAGAACAGCTGTTTTCAGGAGCGTTGTGGACGATTTGTGAGTGCCCTGTGGATATCAACAACACTCACTCACATATAACTCTTGTAATATATGGCTGCTATTGCTCCTGCAAAAATAATGAACACTTGAAGCCGGAGGAGGAACATCTTTTACATCAGACGACTCAAACGCAGTAATACAGTACATTATGCCCTGACGAGGACTGATGCACTGCTCTGCTTTTTGAACGTCTCAAACTATCATCTGTTTTCAAGTGCAGAGGGACGTCTATAAATATTAAATAACGTCATCATTCAGCTGCCGTTAAGGGTTGATGGATTGACCCTTTATATATTTCCTTTTTATATGTGATACTTGCATGTGTGCATTACCTATTGAATTTCATGTTTTATAAGCTGCATGCTGCCTAAAGCAAACTATCAAACTGTCAGTAACTTTGGATGTGTATTTACAGCTTGAATGTCTGTACGAACTGGGACCATTAAAGGTGACATAGGGAGAGTAATTCAAACACAGTTCCAGCAAGGAGTTTCAACATTTTATAAAATATATGTTATAGTGAACCATTCATTCATAGACGTTTGGCAAATAGTCCAGAGGTAAAATCGAACCCACATAGGGCCATTTTATTGACTCAATTTCTTGCGGCAGCTAAAAGGAGCAGCGCTTTGCCCTTTTCATTTAGCAAAAGAAACTTGGAAAGGTTAGAGACCCCTGACAGGGAACCCTCTCTCCACATAGAGGAACTATCAAAGCCCACTCAGACTCACTCGTAATGTCTATCCTGGGATCCTATGAAGGTCACAGCAGTGGAGCTGATCCGGAGCTGCAGCGCCACATTAGCCTCTGAGCTCAGGATGGACAGCACACTGCGCTCCTCCTTCTGCCAGCTCCGGAAGTGCACCAGCAAACTGAAGTCATCTGCAAACCTGCACACAAACAACAATAACCTGAACATAGTTAATGAACGTTATGGTTAACGTACACTTTATTGTCCCTCCTCTGCATTTGGACCATCCTCCAGGAGTAGTGGTCGCTGCAGCGCTCAAAGGCCCATCTCCAGGTCTTTGTGCTTGGCTTGGTCAGGAAGATTTTACCTACTGTGTATATTTTTGGGTTGATGGGGGGAACTGGAGTGCTTGGAGGAAACCCACCCAGACACCGGGAGAAACATGCAAACTTCACAGAGAAAGGCCCAGTCTGGCCCGGGAGTCGAACCTGTGACCTTCTTGCTTTGAGGCCGCTGCCCCGATTTCGAAGAATGGAAAAACTAAAGATCAAAAACAGCCTCGGAGTGGGAATTCCAGGAGCAGAGCTGTCCGCCTTGTTGAATGTAGATTATAAGGATTAATATTGCAGAAAGGAGAAGTAATGGAGCAAGTTAGATTTGGGAGTGAATCATGAGTTTAATTTGTATGTCTGTATGTCATGGCACTATTTATTCATATCTTTATTTCACCAGAAAGATCCCTTTAGATTAGAGAGACCTGGCTAAAGTAGCAGACCACACAATCAACACAGAAGCATCCATTTTCAAGTCTGACTTGAACAATCAAAAGCAGAATTTATGTGAAGTCAATGTTCCATAATTTTTTGTTGTTGCCTATTAGGTTATGGTAAGGTATTAGACAGCGTGCAGATGTAGGATGGTACCTGTCAAAGAGGATGTGCCTCAGGGCCAGGGTCAGAGTGGAGTACTGCCCCACCTCCAGGACAGGACAGCCGCCCCCCTCCAGCCGCACAGAGGAGTTTGTTTTGCTAGACACTTGGGACCAAAGCTCAGGCAGGACGTTCAGCTCTTCTGGGCACACAAAGCACAAGAAACACATTTAAGCAACATGGGACGATCCTTAAATATATGCAAAGTCTCAAGGTGGTTAAGAGTTTTGTGGTATATTGCAGTATAATCAGAGTTCAGGGGAGAATGAATGCTGCCAAATTTAACATCCAGAGCTTTTATTCAGCAAAAATGTCTCCCTCTGTAGTGGTGCTGTATAAATGTGTGTATGCTACGAGCCTTTCTGACGTTCTAAAGACCACAGACTTGTCTTTCACACAGTTAGCCTTGCTCAAAAGGCCACTCACGCGGATGAGGTCAGCACTAAAGCCTGTGTCATGTAAAAGGTGCAGCTAAAGCGAATTAGGCTCAAGGAACAACAGCACATTGAAAATCCCAAACTGCCTATCAATCAAATGACAGACCGTTCACTGTTTGCATGTTTTGGGCAGGGACTAGACTTGGCTGTGTTTACTAATCAGTAAAAATAAACCGACCAAATTAAACTGCGAAAAAGTGAACAGAAAAGACCAGTTTCAAGATGCTGAATTGTATTATGTATTTTGCGCTCTCTCGAATGTTCTGTGTCCCGTGCCTTTGCAAATCTTTTTACACACATTTATATGAAATTATTATATTACAAGGCAAGGCAAGTTTTTTGTACACATACACAAGGCAATTCAAAGTGCTTCACACACAGAAAAAAATGCATTAAAATCACAAAGACATGACAGAAATCACAAAACAGTTTAAGACATAAAAGAGAAGAGTGCAGATAGAATCCTTTCAGTCATATGCACAGCTAAACAAAACTGTTTTTAGCTTAGATTTGAACATTGCCAGAGTAGAAGCCTGTCTTACATCTTCAGGAAGACTGTTCCAGATTTCAGCGGCCAGTGAGAAGGCCGTTACAGTAGTCCAGGGGTGCCCACATGTTTTTGGCTCACAAGCTACTTTTGTATTCGACAATGCCCGAAGATCTACCTATAGATCTAAATTATTGTATAATTTAGTATTATTTTTATAGTCAGTATTAAACAGGTTTTCATTTTTGTTTAACCATAATCAGGCTATAGAAACACAATGTTCGCTTTCATTCATAGCCTAATATTGTTTATTATACAAATGTGCAATATAAAAAGAGACAATCTGCTATTTAACCAATTAATACAGCTGACTATTTTGAAAATATACTGGCCACAAGTACGCTAAATGATAAAATTGATTTGTAGGTTTCAGAGCGAGACTCTGGAGGTGACCGCTAACACTTTCTCTTTGTTTCTGTGGGCCAAAGACGATGCTGGAGAAAGTTGTTTTGCATCCACAAACTGATCTGTTGGATGCAGTGACAAAGTGAATCCACTGGTCCATATTCACCTGTCGACAGTGAAACATAGATCCGAGTGTCGTCTGCATAATTGTGATAGGACACATTTTCGCTGCTGAACAGAAGCAATTATTTTCCTCTGAGGTCCATATTTGAATCCAGGCAAGTAGCGGAGGGCCAGCCCGCAATCATTGGTGTGAAAAAAAAAAAAATCTTTTCTGTCAAATATATGCTATTGAATCTATTATTTAAGTCATTTCACGTCATATTTATTAAGAATACAAGTGCAGACAGATGCCTGAGGGCAAAAAAGAAAAAATAAATAATAATAATAATTTAGTATTACTTGGACAAGCTTGGCGGGACGGATTGTGTCGGGCATGTTGTCTGAGACACAGTTACCAATTAACCAGTTTACGGCAGTGCCAGTGATGCAGACCTAGTCCTCTAGTCTCTGTAAGAGAATCCCATGGCGATAGTGTCAAAAGCAGCACTCAGATCTAACAGAATTAAGACTGAGGCTTTGCCCATGTCAGTGTTCAGGCGAATGTCATTTGTCACCTTGACAAGAGCAGTCTCAGTGCAGTGATGAGGTCTAAAACTTGACTGAAAAACATCAAATGAGTTGTTTATTAAGAGGAAATCCGTGAGCTGTTGGTAAACAACCTTTTCAATGATTTTGCCCCAAAATGGCAGATTAGAGATGGGCCGGTAGTTACTCAGTACTGCGGCATCAAGACTGCTCTTCTTTAGGAGAGGCTTTATGACTGCAGTTTTCAAAGACATTGGGAATGTTCCAGATTGAAGCGACATGTTAGCTATGTAAGTGAGTGGAGCTAACAAACTGTTCAGCACAGACTTTAGAAATCTAGTGGGTAACACATGGAGGCAGCATGTAGATGAACTCAGACTGGTGATGATCTCCTGGACAGTTTTGTCAGTTACTGGTGCAAAGTGAGTTAGCTCTAAGTGTCTAGGTGGTTTTAGGGTAATTTTTTGCATTGTGGGATTTATAGAATTTTTAATGCCCAGAACTTTGTCATTAAAGAATAATGCAAACTCATAATACTTGGATGTGGAAATGAGTTCTTTGTTAATCTGTTAACTGTGACAAACAGGACACACGATTTGTTACTGCAGCTTCCAATTATTTCAGAAAAATATCTTTCCCTAGTTCTACATAAAATTAGGTTGTACATGTACAACATCTCTCTGTAAATCTCTTTTTGAACCTATATATGAATACAACGGATTATAGACGAGGGCTGCATGATATATTTCAATTGAACCAGAACCAGAGGTTGACCGATACAATATGGCCGATTTTATATGCCAATTTTCTTATAAAAAACATGGCAGTAACGGAAAAGGTTAAATTAGAATATTACTTTACGAAAGATTCATGCAAATAGACCATTACTTGAATATTTATCTTAGTAGTTGCCTGTTTAAAGCTTCACATTAGTATAACAAAGTAAAACAACATTAAAAATTAAAAACACTTCTTTGATGGGTTCTTCTTTTTCCCCTCTTCAGCAACCATGATCAAAAATTGTTTTCAATATTGCATGTTTCCTGGTGTCAGTAGTAGTACTCCCATATTGGAATCACATCTTTTTCACACACAAAATCTCAGGAGAAATGAAGCCTTCACCTGGAAGACCTAACTTGATCTGCGTCGGCCACCATGGAAGGACCCCTCTCCCCAGCTCCATCAACGCAATCAAGCGGGCGTCCGCCTGTCCGTCTGTGAGAGCCAGATCCCTCCTTCACACGGAGCTCCTCCAGGTCTCTAAATTTTCCCAAGGAGGTTTTTGTAGTTTTTCCTGGCCGAGAAGGAGGGTGTAAGGACAGGGGACGTCTGCGTCATCTTTGCACCTGCTCCCCATCCTCAATAAACGCTCTCGAGTCACTCCTCCCCGCTCCCAATCAGTGCACAGGCGGTCGCATTTAAACTCTCAGGCAGATGGCTCGGCCACTTCAGACCGTACTGCGACCCACCACCTCCCCTGCTCCTCCTCTGCATCCCTCTCATCCTAATCATCCTCTCTACCATCTCTCCATATCTACCACCACCAGTCTCCAGGCCCTGGGGGGAGACATCTAATTCAATTAGATTATAGAGTGCCCATAATCGCTACGTCTCCCGCCGGGGTCTGAGCGCCAAATAACCTTTGCAATAAAGCTCGCTAAACTATCTTTCCCGTTTTCTGTGTCTGAGTCTCTGCAGGGTGAAATGCACTGTGTAATAGTAAAAACACGAAAATTGTAACTCCACTAGAATTCAAATTTCGGCCCATGTATGAAACACCTTCACCTTTTTACATTATTGTTCTTTGTACGTTCGTTAGCAAAACGGTAAGTAAACATACTCTCCACATATCAATGTGATTCTAGACAAAACGTACTAATAGGTTACAATTTCATGGAGTAATCAAGATATAAAAGCAACTTTGATAGAAACATGCCATAGAAAGGCTTGGGTGACGTTCTTTTTGTAATATTATTTCTCATAATCTTACGAAAGTTGATGCAAATTATATTCAATTGTTCAATACTAAATTATTCTGACGGATTAAAACGTAATGGATTTAATGTGAAACATTGCTTTGCAGATTTTAAGTGAATAATCTTGTGCCAAGGTTCATGCTCATCCCCTGGTGTTCAATACATCACATTGTTATAATAGGAATAAATAAACTATAGCTATAGCCGTCCAAGTAGCGCCTGATTAAAAATCGGCCTTGAGGACAAAATTACAGCTGATGGCCGATATTCAAAATGCTTCATACATAGGCCCGATATATCTCTAATCAGAATCTCGATTTGAATTGGTGCAATTGCCAAATCGCAGAATTGGCCGTTTATAGGGTAATAAAATGTCCACTACAAACAACAAAACATCATTTAGGGGTCAGTGGCCCACAAGTCAGTGGCCCACAAGTCCAAGTCCTCTGCTTTTTTACCAAAGTCTTCATACCAAAATACCAAATACAGCTCATATTTTGCTAATTATTTTTTGAAACTGTCCTACTTTAAAAAAAAAACAAACTAATTGGTCACAAAAAGAGATTTGAGGGGCGTTCCAGTTTGTTAATGTAAAACAATGCACTGCAAGTCCATCTAGATATTGTCCAAATCAAGTACGTTCCAATATATATATTTTAAAACCTTTTAACTTTAATTTAACCAGGTAAAACCTAGTGAGATTGAAACCTCTTTTTAAGGGTGACCACATTGAGCCTCAAGTATTCAACCATGTTATCAAGTCAAGTCTCTCTAATACCTGAAGAAAGGAAGGATCAACTGGACTGTGCCGCAATCCTGAATGTGGACTATTGTAAGTACAAAATAATGCAACAAATACTCCCAATTTTAATTCACGATGATCAAACAGGTTAATAGCAACATAAGACGAATTTCAAATGGACAAAAAATGAGCTGCCACTTGACAGACTCAATGAATTTGGTCCCCCTTCTTGTCCGTTTTGTACTTGGAACAATAAGCCCAGTACAAACATTTTATGGTGTTACAATTGATGGGACAGAATATAAAACTGCCTTCCAAGCGGATGATGTGATGCATTTCCTTAATAATGTTGGTCCAATGTCTGGATACAAACTGATTATACAAAGAAAAATGAAATTATTTCATACTAGAGACCTGCTTTAACCTTAAGAAAGACTTAACCATACAAAGACTTACCCATTGAGGGCGAATGGAACCTCTTAGATATGTTGATGTAGTTCTGATTTGTCATTCATTTTTGAAAAAAATTGCAACTATAAGTCAAAGGGTTTAAACTATTAAAATTAATGTTTTGCCCAGATTTCCCTGTCTGCTCCAGACTCTCCAAATGTCCATTCCCAATTGGCTGTGGAATAAAACAATGTCAAGATTTGTGCAAGGCAAATAACTTCCGATTCAAAACTCATCAACTATCAAAACAAAAAGAGGTTTTACCTTGTCTTAAAAAATACTTTAGTTCAGCTCAAATCAGAGCGTTTGGCTTGGGAAAACATGACTTTTATAGGTAATTACAAATAAGTTATTATAAGAAAAAAATATAAGCAAAAAACAATGACCATTATAAGCCTCTGATTGAAATAATTAAAGCATACTAATCCAACCTTTCAAGGGGTATAATATCTCAATATATTAATGAATTAATAATCTAGATAACCACTCTACTAAGTACAAATAAATTAGAAAGATATTGTGATTTTGTCTTGACAGATGAAAAAATTGAAAATATGTCTCAACAGAAAGGACCAAAAATCACATATTTGAAAATAATTTAGTTGGAAAAATATATTCTGTTTTTTCATCATACCATGTAATAGTTTCTGCTATTCACATGGAAATTCTAACTGCTGGAGAAATTGTGGTTGCCAGGAGGCTCACCGTTATGTGTTTTGGAAAAATTGAAAAACATCTTAGTTGAGTTTTGTTTTGTTTGTTTAGTGTTTAGTTTGCCAAAGGGCTGAAACTGAACTGTTAGGACCCTGACAGCGTGTTGGAGTCCACGCTAAACTCGACGTACTGCAAACAATGGTATTTTCACGATTTAAAGATTGGCTCATTTAAAAATGTTCAGAGTTTTCCCATGCAATATAACGATACGTATCCTCACTTCACTCCTCTGCTGGCGCTGCGTACGTGGGGGCGTGTGCAGTTTTGAACTTACATCAAAGACGGTTTCCAATGATTACGGTGAAACACAAACATTTGCAGATGTTTGTGTTTTATCAGGGGAACCTTGTCCTGCTTTTTGAATGTTTGTTGAAGTAGTCTGTACAATGGACAAATGTTAGAAAAAATCTAATAAAAAAAGTATTGTGAGACATCACAATTTAACAATTATTTGCTGATGTGACCAAAACAACATAAAAATCAATAATTGTCTTTCAACAAATCATCATTCCTTTCGTATGTGATCAGTTGATGCCATAAACAGTCAGATAAAAAGCAATTTGCATGTATTCATTTATTATATATATGTTTTTGTGACTTGACTTGAATTTAGACAACTTAATTTTGCTCACGATTGTTGTTTATTTGTTACCTGTATCAATCTCGGAAGGCTGTAGTCTAAAGTAGTTCTTGATCAACTAAAACCCCACTAATGCACCATGGATCGTAAACTATGGCGTATGATCTGACCAAATGTCTGACCCAAACTGCACTCACAAAAGTTCACACAAAAACAATGGAGATCAAAGTCAAGGTCCACTAATAATTACTTTGGTCAAAAACTATCGACTAAAGGTCTACAACCCTATAATCTTGACATTCCAAGTTCTACGCAAAGCTAAACCATTTATTCTCCCTAGCAAACAATATTCATGACTGCATTTCATTAACGTTTGAACAGTGAGCGTCTGGTCTGAGGGATGGTATGGCTGGGTTATAATGGATTAAATCAAAATATAATGACGGCCACATTCTTCTGTTATTTTTCTTACTTTCAATTTATTTACTGAATGTATTTAATCAAGATAACAATGAGCGTGTGAGTGCCAAGGCCGTATTCGCATCCTGCTCTGGTTTAACTGATCCGACGCACTTGTGGAGGAGATCCGAGCGTAACAAAATGAATATGTATATGTTTTACAGTATGCAACTTTAAACTCAATAGGGCAATGACACGCCAGCCGCACTAATTCTGTTTTCTATTGCTAAGAATAGCTCAGAAGGAAAGCATTTGTTTGTGTCATATATAAAGGATTTTTGCTGTAGGTCTGTGGAGTTTAGATGATGCTGGGCGATAAATCTTAATTTATTACAATTAAGAATTAACTTAATTTGGGTCTTTAATAATTGACAATGTGAAAAATAGCTAAATTGTTAAACAGATGTGCACACGGACCGGACAACATCAGCTCTTTTCAACACTTCTTCTTCGAGAATATTGTGAATGAAAGGACAAACTAAAGCCCATTGCATAATTACCAAGCTATTGTCGCTTCATTTGAGCTTCGAGTTGGATCTTATTATTGTTTGAGTTTATTGTTCGTTCACAGAGGATCCAGAGTGTCGTACATTTCAGACACTTTCAGTTCCACTCTGCTATGAATATTCCCCAGCAAGTCGAGCGAACCATCGAGCATCTTTTGACCTTTTCTCCTGGGTGTGAGTATCCATGACGATGCTAGATGAGACGTGCAGTATGCAAGCTTTTAGATCTGAGACGGGTTTGCCCCTGACAGCACGAACTGGATTGAGACAAGAGTCAGGTTAATAAACGATTTACAGAATGGTAAACTGAACAGCCTAGGTGACAATGTAAAAAGTGTATAATTTAATAAACCAATTCACAATTAACTCAAATAGACTGTAAGCCAATAGGTATTCAAGGCTTTAGAAAGAGCAGGCATATTTAAATGTTTTGAGCTTCCCTAAAGAGCAGCAGAGGACGTGACTTTGATAATACTCATCCAAAGTGTGCGAAATAAATTTTTTGGCCATCACAGTCTATTAAAATGACCCTAATGAGAGACAAAAATGTGTAGTGCAATCTCCTAAAAAGGGCACAGAGTTCTGCCCGTTTGAGGTTAGTTTTATAGTCCATATGGTCCAGAGCAGACAGACATTTTGATACAATCACAATCTAAAACAGGTATAGCACTTTTAGCTGAAAGCAGTGGGGAAGTGCAGTGCTTTGAAAGAGGCTAAAGACAGTCACTGCTGGTGTTGAAGTTGGTTATTAGCAAAAGTAGCTGCAAGGCAACGATTAGTCCAGGAAAGTAAGCCTTAAAAACCCAAAGTGCCCCTCGGTGGTGGAGTGGATAGAACACACGCCTGCCATATGGAGCTGAGTTGTGACTTCAAACCCAGCTCTGACAAATGTCCTTTCCCATTCTCATCTTCATTTCACGCTGCACTGTCCTGTCTAATAAAGCCTACGAGCAAAAAAACTAAAACACAAAGAAAGTTACAACAGTGTTACATAGACCAGTGATACAGGGTTTTCTGTATTTTCTGGACTATAAGTCTTTTACATAGTTTTGGCCGGGTTGCGATTTATACTCTGGAGCGACGTATAATGTGTGATATTAATCGTTATTTTCACACTGGCGGCAACTGCATTTCACATGAGGGCGCTCTGGGGTCTAAGCAACGCAGAAGAAGAATCTGAACTTCCTAAACCTCCGGAGTTTGCGGAGTTGTTTAGAAGTAACACAGAGGAAGAAGAATTCAATGGATTTAGTGATTTGGGGTAATATTATGCTTTGGTAAACTTGTTAGCATGTTCTTTATGCTATAGTTATCTGAATAACTGTTAATATGTTACGTTGACATACCAGTAATCTGTTATTATTAAATTGAATTTCAAGATGAAATGTCTGTCCTTGGTCTTGGATTTTATCAAATAAATTTCCCCAGAAATATGTTAAACATATTCTTTCCTTCTCTATTACGCATTTTTTGGCTGGTGTGACTTGAACTCCGGAAAACACGGTACTCAAATTGGTGTGATCCAAATATATTTTAAATCAACACTAAACCTTAGGAAAAAAGCCCAAAACATAGTTTAGTTATTATTGGTCATTTAAATTGATGGTTATCAGAAGAACCCAGTGACTTTGAAGCTTTTAAATGAGCAGATGATGCTTTCTACTTTGTGGAGACAGAAGGAAAGGATCTTGACAGAAAACAAGTATGTTCAGTCCCAGGAAGAAATTATAAACTAGCTAAAAATAAATCTTGTATATGAAATAGACAAACAGATAACAAAACTGGACTGGACATTGTACAACAAAGGTCATGGTCTGCCAGAGGATGTGAAAATGAATGACATCAGACCAAAGACTGGAGGGATAACCTTCTCTTCATTGATGTGAGTCCAGGAAGTGTTCTTGCTTCTTGTAGTAATCAGATGTCACTGGGATCACTGCCATGTCATAACGCTGTACAATCATATGTAAGTAATTTATTATCTTTTGAAATTGTGTTTATGAGGCACATGTGGTTCTCGTGCTGTCACAGAGTCTCCTTGAATGAGCTGCTCGTAGATGTCTGTTTCCTAAAGAGACGCGCTTTCAGGGGCGAGTCGCCGTCGGAGCGCAGCCATTTGTTGGACTCTGCATCAAAAGACTTTTCCCATGTTTCCAATAAAACCTGACAATAATCTGAAATGTGAATGCAATTTTTAAATACTCACCATTTGTTTAGGCCAGCCACTCCATAACACTTAACCTTATTCTAAAGACTTTCATGTTAGTTAGTTAGTTTGAGCTTTTTGGAGCGTTTTACTGTGTCTAATGCAATAGCTTCGCTCAAAAGTGTGACTGGTTCAAGTATCAGAAGGACATAAATCCCAGGAGACGATATAGGGGATAACTTTGGGTCCGAGACAAGACGAGATAACGACATTAACAAATACATCTTACAATTTTTCTTCTATTCATCGCCATTTATATATCATAACATAAAACTTAAAATTTCTTAAAGTGACCCCTACAGGTCGGACGACTCATTGAACTAACATGGAGTTAAGATAAAATATATTTTGAATTGTGCAAAAAAAATTCATGTTTTAGGTTTATAATTTCACTTCCTGTTTTTTATTGATGATATCACACTTGGAAATGACCTAGCAAACACTGGACAAAAACTCATCTAATGTCAATTTTTTTTTATTTAACAAATAAAAATATATGAGAACAACTTTATTTTGTTGAAATAATGTTTAGAGAGTCAAAAAAGCTGTTTCTTTTTGTAAATAGTGCACAAATGTGTCCCTAGTCTCTAGCGTGATGTCGCTTCCTGTGATCTTTTTCAACGTTTTCTCCACAAATACAATTGTACAACAGGTAGAAATACACCAAATAAAGTCAAAATTTAAAAAAAATTATAACCTGTCATCCGCCCTTCAAGCCTTTTTTTGTCAGAGAAATAGGTGCGGCCGATATAAACTAAATAATTTCGATCTATTTTATATTATCTTCATAAAAATATTCAGATCATATTTCTACAGGACTATGCAAAAATGTTCCTGAAAATGTTTTGGTTGAGGTTCAAAAAGCATGAATGGACCAGAAAATTAGCAGAAATGGCAGAAATATTGCTTTAAATATTGTGGAAAATTATACTGTTCAAATATTTTTTTTTATCAGCTCTTTTTGTGATCGACATACTCAATATTCTAACTTTGCACCTCTCCAAAACAACTATTGTAAAATTATCTATTTTTCTATACATTTTCCACTTCTAGTTCAATGCCAAATTATGACACAGCCAAAGGCACTGTACCTGTTTTTTACAATGTGAAAAAAAAAGTATCTTAGTTCATTTTAAAGGTCCCATTCATTCCTTTTATACTGCTTGTTCCTGTTATAGGTCACGGGTGACACGGGTCACGGTTTACTTAAAGCTCCCATAACATGCTAAATCGACTTTTCAGAGCTTTTAACCTTCTTACATTGCTATTTGTGCTTCATATATGTACCCAGAGTGTTTTTTGATTGATTCCCGCAGTTTTTAGCTATAGTACAGACTATCTCCTTTCCGCGAATCTCCAAACTGACGGGCGGTGGGGCAAGACCGCGTCATACCCACAGGCACGCGTCATCATCCCCCCTCCCCCCTCTCCATCCCCCTCCCCCTTCCCCCTCCCGCCTCCTGCCTAAAGCCTCCCGCCCCCTTCCCCCCGGCTCCGTGCTGGCTGCTCCAGGCTCCCCATACAAGCCCCGGAGTTTTTCTGCTTCGATTTACGAGGAAACACGGCTCAAAGAGGCCCAAAACGTCATTAATGATATCGCACTCTTTACTATTATCACAATGGTGAAGGTTTATGTGGCAGTTGATGCAGCAACCGGGAAAATAAACGGAGAGAAGTTCTATCCGATACCGAAAAACCCGGAAATAAGAGCGCGATGGACATAAGACTATATATATATATATATATATATATATATATATATATATATATATATATATATATATATATATATATAGA
The DNA here is from genome assembly GCF_026437365.1 of Eucyclogobius newberryi. Taxonomy (NCBI): domain Eukaryota; kingdom Metazoa; phylum Chordata; class Actinopteri; order Gobiiformes; family Gobiidae; genus Eucyclogobius; species Eucyclogobius newberryi. The sequence goes on along the minus strand of NW_027315834.1, from coordinate 10,198,799 downwards.
TCTATGGATATATCTGTTCTGCGCACGCTGTAGAATTAACACCAGTTTTATTTAGGCTGTTAATCTGAAGTTTTATCGGTTGTCACTCACTCGCACGGCGGAGCGGAGCAGACAGCTGTGGGGGACACACGCTCTCTCTGAGGCTACGTCATGGGTGGGCGGGGCACGCACACTCTCGCTGAGACTACATCACGGGTTGGGCGGGGGAGCCAGATCGCTCTTCGCAAGGGTGGGGGCGAATATCAAACCAAGCCGTCTGCATTTCCGGTTTGGTGAGGGGGTCCAAGGTCTGGGTGATATTTCTTAACTATTATGTTAAGGGTGTTGCACAACCCTTATTATTATAAATTATACACTTAGGATAGACTACAAAACGTGAAAAAAAGCATGTTATGGCACCTTTAAGCATGTGTTTGGACGGTGGAAAAAGCCGAAGAAAACTACGGTAACACGGGGAGAACATGCAGACTCCACCCAGAGAAATTATGTGATGTTGGTCTAGCCCGGGAAACAAACCCATGATCTCCTTATTGGGAGGTCTATCCGCTCTGCCATCGTGCACCTCAAGGCCCCATATTTTTGCTATATTTCCGGTTTGATAGGACATTTAGGATGATGTTTTGCACTGTGCAACATGCATTCCGGGTAAAGTCCTTTGCCGCCTCACTTCGGTTTCGTTTGGGTGGCTTTTGGCTCCACTCCAGTGTTCCCAGTCTACTTCCCCCGACCATGATGAAATACAAGCGGCTGTGGTATTAGAAAGCAATTTTGGGGTAAAATAACGTGTGTTCAAGGCAAAGCGCAATAAAAGAAATACAGCCTCTGCAGGTAGGAATTTCAATTGAAAATACTTTTAAAAATTATTATTATGACGAATCCCATACATATTGTACAAAACTCTCGATGGGAGACATAAGTGCTTTTCTGATGTAAATTGTGGTTATTCAGACTGGGCAGACAGGAGGAGGTGCAGTATGGGTGGAGTGGGTGCAGTTGTCTCTGAAAACACCTTTCCCTTTTTCAAATGATGAATTCTACATATTAATAGTATTTATTTAGAAGGGACAGAACAGAGAGCACCTCTCCTTGAACCGACACCTTAACGTGGTGGAGGGGTTTGAGTGCCCGAATGATCCCAGGAGCTATGTTGTCGGGGGCTTAAAGCCCCTGGTAGGGTCTCCCAAGGCAAACAGGTCCTAGGTGATGGGTCGGACAAAGATCAGTTCAGAAGCCCCCTATGATGAGTAAAAGAACAAGGCCGTTTACGTCGCCCGGATTGGCGTCACCGGGGCCTCATCCTGGAGCCAGGCCTGGGATGGGTGCTCGATGGCGAGCGCCTGGTGGCCGGGTCTTACCCCACGGGGCCCACCCGGGCACAGCCCGAAAGAGCGACATGGGGCCGCCCTCCCGTGGACCAACCACCCGCAGGAGGATCCATAAGGGGCCGGTGCAGAGAGATCTGGGCGGCAGTCGACGGCAGGGGCCTCGGCGACCAGATCTCCAGACACAGAGACTAACTCTGGGGACATGGAACGTCACCTCGCTGGGGGGGAAAGAGCCTGAGCTTGTGCGGGAGGTTGAGCGATATTGGCTAGATATAGTCGGCCTCACCTCCATGCACAGTTTGGGCTCTAGAACCCATCTCCTCGAGGGGCTGGACGCTCCACTTCTCTGGTGTTGCCCGCGGGGAGAGGCGGCGGGCTGGTGTGGGCTTGCTTATAGCCCCTCAGCTCAGCCGCCACGTGTTGGAGTTCACCCCGGTGGACGAGAGGGTCGCGTCCCTTCGCCTTCGGGTGGGGGACAGGTCTCTCACTGTTTTGTCGGCCTATGGGCCGAACAGCAGTGCAGAGTACCCGGCCTTCTTGGAGTCCTTGGGAGGGGTACTGGACAGTGCACCGACCGGGGACTCCGTTGTTCTACTGGGGGACTTCAATGCCCACGTGGGCAATGACAATGACACCTGGAGAGGGGTGATCGGGAAGAACGGCTTCCCCGATTTGAACCCGAGCGGTGTTCAGTTATTGGACTTCTGCGCTAGCTACGGATTATCCATAACGAACACCATGTTCAAGCACAAGGGTGTCCATCAGTGGACATGGCACCGGGACACCCTAGGCTGGAAGTCAATGATCGACTTTGTTGTTGTGTCATCAGACCTCCGGCCATGTGTCTTGGACACTCGGGTGACGAGAGGGGCAGAGCTGTCAACCGATCACCACCTGGTGGTGAGTTGGATCCGCTGGCGGAGGAGGAAGCCGGACAGACTGCGGAGCCCTCTGTCAGTAGGGTATTTAACTCGCACCTCCGGGAGAGCTTCTCCCATATCCCGCGGTAGGCTGGGGACATTGAGTCCGAGTGGACCCTGTTCTCCGCCTACATTGTTGATGCGGCTGCTCGGAGCTGTGGTCGCAAGGTCTCCGGTGCCTGTCGTGGCGGCAACCCCCGAACCCGGTGGTGGACACCGGAAGTAAGGGATGCCGTCAGACTGAAGGAGACCTATCAGGCCACTCTGGCTTGTAGGTCTCCTGAGGTCATTGACAGGTGTCGGAAGACCAAGCCCAACCAGTCCACATGTGCTTTGTGGATCTGGAGAAGGCTTTCGACCGTGTCCCTCGGGGTGTCCTTTGGGGGGTGCTCCGGGAGTACGGGGTCCGGGGCCCTTTGCTCAGGGCTGTCCGGTCCCTGTATGACCGGAGCAGGAGCTGTGTTCGCATTGCCGGCAGTAAGTCAGACCTGTTCCCAGTGCATGTTGGACTCCGCCAGGGCTGTACTTTGTCACCGGTTCTGATCATAGTTTTTGTGGACAGAATTTCTAGGCGCAGTCAGGGGTCGGAGGGTGTCCGGTTTGGGGACCGCAGGATCTCATCTCTGCTGTTCGCAGACGATGTTGTCCTGATGGCTCCATCAAACCCTCCATCAAGTCCCTGCTCAGACTGCTGCCCCTGCGACCCGGCCCCGGATAAAGCGGCAGAAAATGGATGGATGGATGGAGTTTATAAGCAGGTTTCTCGACTCTCTGAGCCCAGAGATTTAGCACAAACTAGCATAATAACACCAACATTACTTCCTGTTTCATGGCTGATAAAAACACTTTATAATGAGATACAGAAAGCAAACAGTCTCATTTTGACCCTAAAGAGCTGCTTTTAAAATATAACTTAGTAACCCTAACTACTTGTACTCTATTACATTTAGTGTGTGGCAGTAGTGTGGGTACAGGCAAATGGCCTGTACCCACACTACTGTCAAAGGCCTATTGGTTGGTGGAAAATTAAAAAAGAAAACCATCATAAAAGCAAACTTCAGAGATCCTTGAATAAAGATGATATTAAATAATAATTTAAAATATAGCCGCAAGCGGCAATGATCGGCCCTCGCCACGCCGCCGCCACGCCGCAAGAGGAGGGGGCGCTAACGCGCCCCAATTGTCCTTTTATTACGCCTACTGCTGAATCTATGACGCTGTCACATCTTCTCCCCTTTGTTTTACCATCAAAAAGCAATTTTATTTTGAATTCTTGGCAAAATGTGCGGCTTTGCCGCACAGACATCGTGACTCTTTGAATAAAAATGTGAATAACTTTTGACGGCTCACCCTTGAAGATGAGTCTCACCAAATTTCAGGTTAATAGGGCTAACGCCCTGGGAGGAGTTTGTGAAAGTCTAAAGTGTAAACATGTTCTGGCGATTTCCCCATTGGAATAACATGGGAGGTTTTGGTCATCGCTACGGCAAAACCATAACAATTATGACATGGGTCTCTTTGACTTTTTTGATGGGGATGCCAAAATTTAGTTGTGTGTCAAATTTCATAAAATTTCGCAAAACTAAACATTTAACCTCCATATAAAATCTGTAGGGGGCGCTGTGGTGCCAAATTAATTTATTTCACTTCAAGTATGTTTAGCGCAAAGAGTTTAACAACTGATTCTAATTTGACGCAATTTGGACTTTATCTGCGCAAACGGCAGAAATGTTAAATTTGGGAGATTTCTGAAATTCTAGCTAAAGTTTGCGGCTTCGCCGCTCAGAGACCGTGACAGGTATCAATGTAATTTGAATAACTTTTGATGTCCCACTCCTCAGTAGCATTTTCACCAAATTTCAGCTTTTTAGAGCCAACGCCCTGGGAGGAGTTTGTAAAAGTACGACGTTTGGAAAAACTCCCGAGTCCTGCTTAGCCATTATTGAACCAATATGGCCGACATTTGGTTGGGTGGACGGCGTTGCCGTGATAATATTTTTACTTCTCTTGTCACTATCTACCTCTGCGCCAAATTTCATGATTCTACGATCAGATTTTTTTGGGGTCATTTCCTATCTCTCAATGCATTTTTGGTACATTTGGGGGCGCCGACGCGCCAATTTTTTTATATTTTAGAAAAGGGAAATAGCCAGAATGTAGAGAGGCACGGTTTTTAGAGGTGTGCAAATTCTTGTGACTTTTCGTCAATGTTCACTGGGTGAAAAATAGGGGGGTTGGTCCCGAGAAGAAGAAGAAGAAAGAATAATATTCCGATGCGAAAACAATGTTTCCCATTTTTTAAATATCATAAACTATACGCTTTGCGGTCGTCATCTCAATGTAAAGTGCTCGTTTAGTGCGCACTTTTGCACGGGCTTCGCCCGTTTACAACGGTAATGTTCCATTTTCCTACTGCTAATTAGTATGCACGGGGCGTGCATGAGTGAAGGAGTGCGTTAGTGAGTGTTTGGAAGTGGGCGAGCGCTTCGCGCTCGATTTAGTGCGCACTATGTGCGCACTTTCGCAGCCGTGCTTTGCACGGCCTTACGAGATTAATAGGCCTCTCGCCAGCTTGTGGCGCTCGGGCCTAATTAAAGCCGCAAGCGGCATCCAACGGCCCTCGCGGGCCGCCGGCCTTCCGACTCTGCTCTCTGCATTTTACAGAGATGGCGCTAACGCAATTGTCTAAGAACTAAGACAGCGACACATTGGACATGTTCAATGCTGTGCTTACCAGTGCAAATGAACACAAATGTCGGTCAAATGTGCAGCTCCAGCGCACAGAGACCGTGACACTTGGAATAAAAATATGGATAACTTTTGATGCTCCGCTTGTGTAGATTATTTTCCCAAAATATGAGCTTGATCGAGCTATTGCCCACAGAGGAGTTCGTTAAAGTGTGAAGCATAAATGTGAACATTTCAAGGATTTGGCGTTTTTCCCATTTGTGACAGTATATTTGCTGCTCCACCGCACAGAGACCGTAGTACTTAAAATCAAAATATGGATAACTTTTGATGCCCCGCTTGTGTAGATGATTCTCCCCAAATATCAACTTGATCGGGCAATCGCCCTAGGAGGAGTTTGTTAAAGTGTGAAGTGTAAAAATGTGGTCATTTTAGAGATTTTGCGGTTTCCCCATAGGGATAACATGGGATGTTTCTGTCATCGCTACGGCTACGCTTTACCAAATATGACTTTGGCTCCCATACTTTTTTTTTGGGCATGGCAAATGAGAATTGTGTGCAAAATGTCATGTCATTTGGAAAAACTCTTGTTTATAGGCCACTCTGAAGGCCAAATAGTCAGAATTCTGCGAAAAGTTTGCGGCTCAGCTGCACAGAGACCGTAAATGATATCCATAAAATTTGAATAACTTTAGATGCCCCACTTGTCTAGAGGACGTACACCGATTTTGAGATCGGTGGGCCAAACGCACTAGGAGGAGTTTGTTAAAGTGTGAAGCGTAAATGTGAACATTTCAAGGATTTGGCTTTTTTCCCATTCGTGACAGTATATTTGCAGCTCCACGGCACAGAGACCGTAGCACTTAAAATCAAAATATGGATAACTTTTGATGCCCCCTTTGTGTAGATGATTCTCCCCAAATATGAACTTGATCGAGCAATCATCCTAGGAGGAGTTCGTTAAAGTGTGAAGTGTAAAAATGGGGTCATTTTAGAGATTTCGCTGTTTTCCCATTTGTGACATATATTTGCGGGTCAGCCACATAGAGACCGTAGCACTTAGAATCAAAATATGGATAACTTTTGATGCCCCGCTTGTGTAGATGATTTTCCCCAAATATGAGTTTGATCAGACAATCGCCCTAGGAGGAGTTTGTTAAAGTGTGAAGCATAAAAATGTGGTGATTTGAGCGATTTTCCCATAAGGATAACATGGGATGTTTCTGTCATCGCTACGGTTACGCCGTACAAAATATGACTTTGGCTCTCATACTTGTATGATCAGGATGGCAAATTAGAATTTAGTGCAAAATGTCATGTCATTTGGAAAAACTCTATTGTTTATAGGCCACTCTGAAGGCCAAATAGTCAGAATTCTGGGAAATGTTTGCGGCTCCGTCGCACAGAGACCGTAAAAGTTATCCTTAAAATTTGGATAACTTTAGATGCCCCACTTATCTAGAGGACGTACACCGATTTTGAGGTTGGTGGGCAAAACGCACTAGGAGGACTTCGTTAAAGTGTAAAACATAAAAATGTGGTAAGAGATTTTGCGGTTTTCCCATAGGGATAACATGGGAGGTTTCTGTCATCGCTACGACTACGCCGTAAAAATTTAGGCATTTTTGTGATTGGCTTTTGTGATCGGGACGGCAAAATAGAATTTTGGGTAAAGTTTAGACAATTTTGGTAAAACTAATTTTTGACCTTCAATGTTAATTTAAAGGTCACTCTGTAGGGGGCGCTATCGCGGCCATTTCAATTTTGTCAGCCTAAACTGGTCGAAACTAGAAAGTTTAACAACTGATTCAAATTTGGTCATAATCGGACTGGTTTTGATCAAATGGGAGCAATTTTTAGATCTGCAATATTCCAAAATAAGTTGTCCAACAGACCGTAAAAGGTATCTCCAAAAATTGGATAACTTTAGATGCATTACATGCTTATATGCACGGAACATGCAAGAGATGGGGAACGTATTCGTGATCTACTTAGGGCAAATGAGTGCTTTATACTTTCAATGTAAAGTGCTCGTTTAGTGCGCACTTTAGCACGGGCTTCGCCCGTTTACAACGGTAATGTTCCATTTTCCTACTACTAATTAGTATGCATGGGGCGTGCGTGAGTGAAGGAGTGCGTTAGTGAGTGTTTGGAAGTGGGCGAGCGCTTCGCGCTCGATTTCGTGCGCACTACGTGCGCACTTTCGCAGCCGTGCTTGGCACGGCCTTACGAGATTAATAGGCCTCTCGCCAGCTTGTGGCGCTCGGGCCTAATGAATTATTATGTATTATTATATATACAATTATCTTCCCAGCTCTTATTTAAAATTGCAATAATGCTCAGTGCATAATAAAAAAAATGTGTAAATGAAACGTACTGTAATTCACGGGGCGGATCAAGTTTTAAGCAGCTCAATAATAGCATCCGACTCAACGACTATATCAGTTACGGCTTAAGGGACGATAGTATCTCTGAAGAGCGCTGAATCGTAACATGTCTGAGCTTTTTGGACAAAGACTCCGTGCCGTGCCTTCCAGCTGCAGCCGTACACAGCATGCGTCCAATCACGTCTCCCCGCTCCAGACGATAAATCATCCCCAAACTCTGCCCTTTTAATTAGCCTCAAGAAACGAAAGCTGTCCTCGATGCTGTCATACATTCTTTGATCGAATTGCTCCGACAGCTATGAAAAATGGTTCAGCCAAACAACACATGGGGCAATCTGAAACCAGAACAAGACGCAGAGAAAGAAAAAAAGTCTGCAGTCAGTTAAAGTTGAAAAGCCTCAAAAATGAAAAAGTGCGGCTTCAGTGCGAACATGAAAATCAGCCCATGACAAAAAGGATTTTCTCTGGAAGTGGGTCTGGGAGATGTCAGTGCCTAGCAGGAAAGCTGTGAAATCAAATATACTCCATGTTTATAATTAGAACTCTCATGCTTTTGGACCCGCCCCTCTCAGTGATTGTTTTGTAGCGTGAGGAACTTTATGTCAGACCAGAAAACGCATGTGAACTCTTTTTTAATCAAGCCAGACATTTATAAGTGATGTGAAATAGCATTATGTGAAAACAGCATACATATGAGAGTGTTGTGAGGGTGAATGTGGGACAATAGATGGAGATTAGCCCATGGCAACAATCCGGCAATATCATTAACAAACATTGTCCCGACAAAATAATATGTGTATTATGTTTTGAGGTTCGAGATGATATAAGCATTGTTCCTTAATGAACCTGGAGTTGTATTTAAAGGCCAATAACAATAGAAATAAGACATTGTACTGTTGCAGGTGACCTAGCAGTAGTTCTTAGTCATCCAGGAGATCAGAGATCAGTTAAAACAATAATCCAAAATGTCTGTTCTTTGATAACTGTCTTTTGACCTTATTTTACCTACAATTGCCTTGGTATGTGTTTTATTATTTTCACAAGCAACCCTCACACATCCATACTTGCCAGTAATCTAAACAAAAAAACAACAACTTGGAAATAACATCTCCACACATTGCCTCCTGCTGTGAGGAGTAAGAGCTGGGTTTGAGGGTCAAGGTGTGGAATTAGGAGGTCAACGGTACAGCACATAAACATGAGCTCCATCTACACGTGGGACTGCACCTTTATGAACTGCTCTGAATAAATCACTCACAAAGTTTACATAAGACCGTGATCTGCCTAAGCTCCGATATCATAATAGAATCGACCAATAATGATTAAATTCAATAATTCAATAATTCTGGCTGAATTAATTTAGCTTACTTTACATATCATTATATATATATATATATATATATATATATATATATATATATATATATATATATATATATATATATATATATATATATATATATATATATATATATATATATATATATAGTATTTATTTAAAATATCAAGGCGTACATGTTCAAAAAAGTAGTCAGAGGTCTATGACAGGACTATATCAGGTCTAAGCTATGACTAAATAATGTGCAAAATAAGAATCCACCAACACTGCAGTTGTTCTCAAACCCAAAGTAGGACTAAAATGTAGATACCATTTACAAAAAATAAAAAAGATGTGCTCCGACACATCGATCACATCTACCTTGGGGAAGATGATCTGTAAGTTTATTTTTTATAGTGGACTTGTCACGATGAGTCAATCAGCCCTATTTCAGACTAAGCTATTGCATCTTTAGAGAGACAAGTAAGTGGCCCACAGAAAAAGTTAGAGCACATTTAAACGAAAAGCATTGATATGCTCAAAATCCACACCCAAAATATATAGCACTAGCCAGTTCACTACCAACATGACTTTGTGATAACGTGCTGCAATATCACATTACTAGTTATTGGCTTAGTGGGTTGTCTTTCTCCAAAAACGTTTTACCACCCACATGCTCCTATTATAACATTTATGACATTTTTCATTCCGGACATGTGTAGAAGACATTAGCGTGAACAGGGGTTTTCTTCTTCCCCTGAGCCCAAGTGTTGGCTCATTGGCCCAGTATCCATAAGGATTATAGGACGTCCACTCTAAAACCAGGGACTGTCAGCCGCTCTGGCTCCAGCAGCGCTAATCAGGGAAGGCATGCTTGCCTCTGAGGATGGATCACATTACTCCAGTCTAATACATAAAGATAAGACAATCATTGCTCTGCTCAAAAATTACCTGGCCCAGTGCTTTGAGCAAAAAAGATAATGAAAAGTGGGACAAGATCAAAGACTTCTGCCAAGAGCTTCACATTTTTCCAAATGTAGTGTATTCTAATTGTGTTCAGAATTGCAATAAATGTTTAAAAAGCAGGATTCTGTTCAGAGTGCTCGTTATAAACAACTCCAGCAGAAGACTGAAATATGAACATTTCATTTCATTGTAATTGTTTTTAATTGCATTTAATTAAATTGCATTTATTGCATTTATTGCATTTATTTAATTTATTTAATTTATTTCATTTATTTCATTTATTTCATTTATTTCATTTATTTCATTTATTTCATTTTAAATAAGAATTTAGGAAAGTGAGGCATGCGAAGAAAAAGAAAGTTGTCACACAAAGTCCAAAAGAAAAGTCCCATTTAGTCCAGTTTCTGACACATTTGTCCATATTCAAGTTGAGTCCGTATGTGATGTTTTTCTATTTTCCGTATGTCAGTTCTGGTGTCAGTCCTGCTCTTTATCGGTGGTGCAGTTTGTGTTCCAAAGAGGTTTTGATGCCCAAATACGTTTTGGTTGAGTGAACAGTCCGCTGTAAATTTCTGTCCAATATTTTGTGCAACAGGACAGTCCCAGAACACATGATCAGTTAAACTAGTCAGTTTCAAAACCTCTAAACTACAGTTTTTTTCTATGAACAGACTTTCTCCTATTATATTATCTAAATCAGGGGGGCCTAAAGGACAAAACCAAGTATTTTCTGTTGAAAACATTTTAATCAGGGACGTGCATTCAGGAGCGGCAGGGGAGGCAGGGCCTCACCTGTCAATCTTGGGGGAAAAAAAATAAAAAATTAAATAAAATAATATATAAAAAAATATTAATATTTTGTCATCTGGTATGTATTATAAACCCACTTTCCGTTTGAATCCAATATCGAACAATATTATGTCAAATAAGAATGTCAAAATGTTCAGATGCCGTTCACATACAGGGGGGAGGCTGAAGCTGCTCAGCCGCTGGAGCACGCACACACACACACACACACACACACACTCCTCACAAACTGAGCTGGTGCAATGCAAACGATGTGCTCAGTGCTTCCATATTCTCGATAATGTATGAAATGTATTTCACCCTGGAGAGACAAAGAGACCACGAGAATGGACTGTTGAGCAAGCTTTATTCGAGAGTTATTTGGCGCTCAGACCCCGGCGAAAGACGTTGCAATCATGGGCACTCCATGATCTATTTGTATTAGATGTCTCCCCCCGGAGCCTGGAGACTGGTGGTGGTAGATGTTAAGAGGAGGTAGAGGATGAGGGGAATGCAGAGGAGGAGCAGGGGAGGCGGTGGGTCGCAGTACGGTTTGAGCGGCCGAGCCATCTGCCTGAGGGCTTAAATGCGACCGCCTGGTGCTGATTGGGAGCAGGGAGGAGTCACTTGAGAGCGTTGATTGGGGATGAGGAGCAGGTGCGAGGGCCATGGTACAGACGCCCCCTGACCTTTCACCCTACTTCTTTGGCCAGGAAAAACTGCATAACCTCTTTGGGATAAGCGCAGAAACCTGGGAGAGTCCATGGTGAAGTGAGGGATCTGACTCTCACAGACGGACAGGCGGGCGCCCGCTTGAGTGCGATGATGGCGCTGGGGAGAGGGGTCCTTCCATGGTGGACTTGACGTAGATGGATGGAGTTAGGTCTTCCAGGCTGAATTTACGCAGGCTTCATTTCTGAAGCATGTTTTAGGCTCACAGATTCATTATAAAACCGCAGTAAAAGTTCATTCAGGAGAGGCTGCATTACATGCGCCGCATGGACGCGCACGCTCCTGAGCCCGGCCGTGTGTGTTTCACTATCTTCTTTGTTATTATTGTGTTTGTAGAGTCTGGCCGATTACATTTCCAAGTTAAAACGTTTCACAAATCTGGATTTTCAAGCAAAGCAAGAGGTTATAACTAAAGAAAGACCTACACCGGAGTTGAACGGGTTGTTTTAGACGGACCTATATATCTAAAAACGCTGATGTCACTCATTGAACATAGCGTAATGGTGAGCGACACAAGAGAAAGTCTGTTTGACTCCCGCTTGTCCCAAATTATTTTGGGGTGCCTCACTCGCCCTGAACCTCACCGCACGTCACTGATTTTAATCATATATTTTTTTGCAAATAAACTTTTTAAATGCAACACAGAATTAGGTTTGGCCATCAACACGCAATTATGCATTAATTTTGGCCGACTGAGAAAAAAAGTTTGGGCCCTCCGATCGAAATAATTGTGCCGACTCACATTGCAATTTTGATTTGATAGGGATGTATTATGCAATCACAATTCCACCTTCCACGTTGCTGGAGAACAGTACAATCCGGTCTCAGACAAATGGGAAATTGCAGTTTTGAAAGAACAGGCCCCAGCTGGTAGAGAGCTGTGATGAATTAATTACAGCAAACGCATAATAATTAGCCACTCCTATCGGGTCGTTCACTTCAATAGAAGTCTATCAAAAAGAATGTTAAGCAAACTGACTAAAATCCCCTAAAATTTAAACGCTTTCAAAATCAACTGCCTATTAACAATTTATCATTACATCACAGAAGATTTGGGGGTGTGATTTTACACAGGAAATCATGTAAAAGAATAACCCAACCAAATCTAATTCAAATAGTGATTTTGATTTGATTGTGATTCATCGCAGAGCCATGTCTTTATGTCGAGTTCACAGAGAACCAGCCCTGGATAATGATTTATTCAGGCCTTAGATTTACAAAACAACCTTGAATAACAGTAGTTTATTGGAAGAATATACAAAAAGAAGTAATCACTTATTTGTCCAGGAGTGGTCCAAGTTTCTGAAGCAACAAGATGCTCACCGAAAGTAAGAAAGTAGTGGCAAAACCAAACAAACTGTATCAAGTGAAGGCACTCACATTCTGGTTTACAATCAGCTATGCAGTGGTGTGAGTAGTCAAGACAACCAGTCAAAACTAAGTAGCTTCTGTTTTGAGTCTAGGGTTGTCTAAAAAAAAAAAAATAAATACCCAGATACTAATTGATGCTAAAATTGGTATTGATTGGTATTGAACAAGTATTGATACTGTACCCTTTAAACTCCAGCCGCACAAGTCCATCGCCGTGGCACAAAAGTGATTTCGCCTCGAGACATTTACACACTTATAGAGCAGAGTCTGAACTCAACATTTTGTTGTTGAAGCACTCAGAAAACTAGAATGATCTTGATCTGTATCAGAACCAGTCCAGGCCTATAGCAAATAAAACATTCTAATGTCTATTCTATTAAGTGAGTTTTTTTCTGAATCGAGTTCCCCTTTTAATATCACGTCAACAGAGTCACCTTTCAACGTTAAGTGGTTTTTCTTTTGTAATTACTACTGTACTTCTGACTTTCAAACCTGCTTTTGTTGCACTAGACGAGAAAATCCCTCCAGACACTGTAAGTTTCCCTCCAGACCTCACACAATTCTGACTTTTCCAGACGAGGAAATTGACGACAAGGGCCCATAATCCTTTTTGCCTTGTTACACATTTGGCACTGCTGTTTTATCCATCTATTTAATCCCCCCCGTGTCCACCAGGGCCGTTCAGGGCCGTTCAGACTAACAAGGTATTACACATAAGTCAAGAGGTCATCTGCACCACTTTATTATATTTCTTATACAATAATGTTGAGGGCTGTTGTACCTTTTTGTATTATAACTACTGAGAAACAGCCAAGCAGCTTGTTTCGGACTGGACCTACAGTTCTCATGTTTAAAATGTTCTTTGGTTGACAAGTTTATTGACGTTGTAGACTGAGGGTAGGTTGTATCTCACTCAGAACTCAGGGTGATTTTTTAGTCAATCAATTTCTCAATGTTTCTAGGCTTTTCATATGTGTAGACTACAAGATTTGAAATATGATGTCACCATGTGCTAAAAAAAAAAATAGTAGAAAGTATCTACAGTAAAATATTCTTTAAGAAGGCCAACTATGCAAATTCAACTTTTGGGAACTTTCTCCTTCTCATTAAACCTCTCAACGTTGTAGTTCGAGTCATTCATGCATACTGGAGTCATTTTTATTCCCCTGCTCCAACTTTTCCTGCTGATATTTACTCTGCAATTTTACTTTCTTCGCCATTTTGACGCAATTGAGACCAAATCTGCTGCTCGTTATCGCGAACTGCAGCTTTCAACCAGCAATTTCAAATGTTCAAAATAAAAAATGATGATCAGCGATTGGAACTATAGGGCTAACAGAAGCACAATGGGTTAGATGTATGAGAGTGACTTTATTTATTATTTTAGAGCGTCAAAAAAGTTGTTTCTTTTGTGTACATTCTGCATAAACTTTGACTGAAATGAGTATCCCTAGTGTGATGTCACGTCATTTTCTACAGATTTGTCAACGTTTTCTCCACAAATACCCACTCGATTGGTGCAAAACTATAATTTATATGTACAACAGGTATAAATACACCAAATAAAGTCAAAATTTTAAAATCGTAAAAACCTGTCAAAGGCACTTTAAGTTAGGAGAGTAAATGCATGCCATTTCTCTCCTTACACTGTACTTTGAGTGATTATGCAGTTGAACTAATCACACAGTTTAGTTACATAAATACTTCCTGTGCCCAGTTTGACGGTTTCCTGCATTTGTAATGCCTTTAAAGATTCTTCAGAGACCGGCGAAGGACGGAGAAAGTACCTGGAATGACTTTTACAGCAGCAGAAGTACCTATAGCCTCCATAATGCGGCCCAGATGTCACTACTGCACTGTGAAGTCTGCGGGCGGGCGGCTTTATGTACTGTGTCACTGTGCAGGTGCTGTACACTTGAAAGGACACGTGGAAGTTAAATCAAACAGCATGTATTCCCGGACGACGAGTGCACACAACACGAGACTGCGGTTTGACGGCTGAGGATTTACGCCGGTAATATTAAAAGCAATGAAAGTTACAGTTGAGAATTATATGTTTAGAAACATAGAAATGAGTATCTTGTCGAACAATTGAAACTTCAAAGACAGAAAGTGATGGAATGAGGTGCAGAATCAGTTGCGGACAAGGCTTCGGAGAAACGCGTGTTCTAGTGAACGCGTAAGTCTGATTTGTAAATGGAAAAAGTTTGAAAATAATCGGTGGACTAAAGATAAATGGAGCGTACGATTAGCAAAAGCTCTCAAAACTCTTTCTGTGATCTGCCCATAGCTGATCCAAGTGCACTGACAAGACAAGAAACTATCTGTAGTAGTAAATAAATTGTATTGTATATTTTCTATACTTTGTTTGGCTCTTTTTACTTGCTTTATTATTATTATTATTTTACTATTTTGAACAAACAAATATTGCTCTGAACAAATTCCTTTTTATAAGTTCTTTCTAAAATAAGGATCAAATATATTTTAAATGTACAGAACAAGCTAGAACAATGATACTAAAAAAAGGAAAAAATAGAGCTATCATTTATTTAGCTCTATGTTTAGATCTAGGTATAGGCTAAAGGCTACAATATGATTAGTCTTTGTTAGAGTAAAATTAGCCGTCACACTTTTCCATTCTGTGCCGATGTTTCAGAGCTTTAGAAAATGCCACAGGTTATATGCATTTTATATGGAAAAGATTGAAGAATAACATGTATCATCTAAGCCTTATCTATGCCAGATCAGATGGCAGAAAAGCTGTTTAGCTGCTGGCTAGGGAAATGAGCAGTCAACACGGTCTTTTCTCATTACAAAGGAAGAGCACACAGAAACAAGCCTCAGGTCACACTTCTGATTCAGCAGGACTCTGTTGCACTAATCATAGTTTGTGAAAAGCTTAAACACATTTTTCAAACAACAAACACAGCAAATTGTTGGTGTCATCTGACTGAGATTATTCGTTTTACCTCCAGTCAGAAACACATAGTCTGCAAATATTCCTTTGGAGACAGAGGTCACCTTGAGTCAAATCCAAAACGTGTAAATGATGATGAATGTTACAGAAATGCAGGACGCGTTCCAAAACAAACAGAGTAACCCCAGTATTTACTGTAAACGCATGAACAAGGACTAATTTTCTCTTTGGAAGGAAGTCAACACTTGGATCCAAACATCTGTCTGTTTGAGAGCTAACACAGGTAATGACCGAGAGACGTGCAGCGTCTGAAGCAGGAATATTAGAGCCTGACACAGCGGCCGATGGCGCAAATCAGCAGCCTCACTTCAAAAACAAGACAACCTGGATCCAGATTTTCTAAAAACTGACTTGATCTTTCAAACTCCAGTAAAGCTGGTTTTATTTGCACATTTGTACAGTGCTATGCTGTGCATGAGAGACATTTCACTCACCACTGGGACTGACAGACGGCAGAGCCGAACAGGCAAAGGGTCTCGCATGAGTTACTCTACATCTGGAGAGACACATTACACAAAGGTTGCAACATCTGTGCACTGTCTGCCTTCTTTCTTTTGCTTCTAATTCTATATATTTTTATATTGAACAATGTATGATCTCTAGTGGGTAAATAAACTCTGGGTCTGAATACCACAGAGAATGTGAAAAAAAAACATCCCAGTGGGAGAACGTCTGGGAATTATCTGTGTTTCCATGCAAAAAAAAAGATGTCTTTGGAAAAATAATAAATAAAATAATATTTAAAAAAAATAAGGAAAACACATTTTTAATTGGTGCTGTCTGAAGATCTGTTGATGTATTTTCATGGTTGTGGAACGGAAAGCCAGAATTAACAGGAGCAACAGCACAAACCGTATGAGTTTGCCATTATTTAAGCAGCAGACAAAATCTAACAATATCAGAACAAGTGGATAGTTCCAATTTTGAAAAAGACACTTTTCTTTCCTTTTAGACAAAAAATAATTCAGTTCACTACATCTGTCTTCAGTGCCATGTTTTGCTCTGTGTGGGCATTTCAACTTTGGCTCAGTGAATATGGATGGGCACTGCAACTCGGTTCCTCTATGGTACTGGTACTGAAAAAACTAACATTAGTTCAGGGCCAACCTTGGTGCCTTGGCTTTAAATAGCTGCCTCAATGAATAATACAAATAAATACACAGCTTCAAGAACTAGAGGCAATGAATGGCAATAAGCCCAATTTTGGATTGTTTCTGTCATTAGCTGAACCTGTAGACAACAAATTATGTACAACTACACAGATTAAACATAACAATACTTCAATCCTTTTCTTTTAAAGAGTATAGATTGTATTGATTGCATCTTAAATCTGCAATCCAGACATCAGACTCCCTTTCCACCTTCCACCTCCTTTACATCAAACACAATCCCTGGAGATGTTTGTGAGAAATGTACTTTAGAAATAAAGCCCTGTACCTATAACATTTGCTGATATTGCTGCACAAGATTAATTTACCAGTGTGAGGGGGAGAATTGTGGGCACTGATCACATCTGGCACAGCGCCATGTGCAAACAGACACACCTTCACTGTCCACACATCTGAGAGCACTGCACTATGTCTATGGGCTGTTAGTGGTCAGTGCTCTCGATTCACAGCGAGACGGTCCGGGGCCTTTCTGTGAGGAGTTTGCATGTTCTCCCCCTGTCTGTGCAGGTTTACTCTGGGTGCTCTGGTTTCGCTACCACTAAAAACATGTACATCAAGCTCCTCCCCTGAAAAAGAGATCTCAACTTTTAAAGTCAATGTATATTGTGCACTGTCTCAATATAAAAACAATAAACTGAACTATGTTGTATTGTTAACTCTTTACGAAAAGATGAACTATGATATCCTATAATTTGAATGACTTTGTAACTTGTCCTGTTGTCTGGTCCAGGTCCTGGTGGCAGTGAGCTCTTCTGAACATGGTTAGCGTGTGCTGTAGTTGCATTCTGTCATTAAAATGCTTGTTAAACAGTCTTGTAAAAGGTTTTACAAAACTTTCTGTCAGTGTGAATCCTGACCTTAGGGTCTGGGGCTGAACTTTACAAGGCACACAATGTCACAGTACTTTAGCTGCGTTCATCTCAATTTTGGAGAGGCTTCACCAGTTCTGTGATAGTGGTGCTCCTGTGACAGCCGTGTGTACATTTCATAACAAGTACCAATAGTTTTGGCTTTTCGATTAACAACAGAGCTAAATTAGGTTGAAAATGTACCTTCCAGAAGTTAGATTGATGTGTAGCACTCCTGATGGTGCTTCTCTCTGCTTGTATTTCTGCTAAAATAGGCAGAAATAAGTTAATCGGTGTTCGTTTTGCAAATGCTGCCTTGTGATTGGTGCAATCTGTCTCTGGGTTTATACCTAATGTAAGCCGGTAGTTAAAAGTGATTAAAACAATGGGTGCGTTACATGACCTGCAGGTTCGGGTTTGGGGGGAGAAAAGAGTCTGTGGGACAAATCTGCAAGCAGACTTTTTTCCCGGACACCGCAGCAGTCTGGGGTGTTTTATGGGTGAACCTGCGCTGTGGTAAATACACACTGTAGTGCACTGGAGCTGGTGTTACAGGCAGTCCACAAGTAACCGCTCAAAGAACAGGTGTCCATAGCACTGGTGGGCAAAGATCACAGTAGGGAGATGGATGTTTGTGGGTTCATGATCACAAACATCGCAGGAATTTATCTTGCTGTGCGCGGTTATTGCCTGGAAAGTCACTCCATAATGAAGCGAGTTCCAAGGGGCGTGATTGGATGGTGGATTAGCCAATAGGTAACACACACGGTCTGTCTGCATCAAAACAAACATAGCTGCCTTACAAGGAAAAAAGAAAGGAAAAAATGTCACAGGGACTGTAAAAGTTCGCCGATTTCTGCAGAATCAATGAGCGAAGTGCCAAATGCTGTCTAACCGAGGTGAGAGAAGTTTGATTTTGTTCTAAATGACAAATTAAAAATAAACATCTGATTGAACTGTTCTTTCTTTGACTCCAGGAGCGACGGAGGGCAAGATGACAAGTCTCACTCTTCATGAATTGAAGAAATCAGTATTCTTGATCCCAGGCCAGTGCGGTTATTTACGTAGAATTTGGGTTTTTTACCACCAGAAAGAGCTGGCAGTACAAGCCGTTACCATGTTAAAGGTTGAATGTGTTTTACTAAGGTAAAACACAGAGCCTCACATAAAGACTAATAATGGTGATCTGTGGGAGATTGACAATTGCACATATGTCAGAAAGCTGCCTTTGATTGTCCTTTGAACAGTGGCTGGTTCCGACCACAGACTGATCCACTCCTCTGGACATAATGATGTCTCCAGCTCTAAGAGGACGTCCAGTCTGATCTTCTGAGGATATCAAAGCACTACACCACTCTGACACACTGTGCCCCTGAGCTCTGTGAGCCACACAGCAGGCATGACCACATTACCTCACTCACACCTAATCTACGGATGAGGACGCCACCACATTAGAAGAGCAGCTAATCCAGGTTCAACTAAAACTGCAGGAGAACACAAAGAGCTCATCATGATGAAACATAAAAGGATTTTTCAGACCAGGACCATACTCTTGGTAAAGTAGATACAGGAAAGATAAAGCAAGTTCTGTCGAGGCACAGCCCACAAAGAAAGAATACAGTTTAGAAGGATCCAGTGTCAACTCTCAGATTTTGTATTATAACAATAACATAATTCAAAGGCGGGTAAATAGTGAAAAACAAATAAGAATATATTATTATAGGGAAACCCTGTCTGTACCTTGACTTTGAATTGGAGCTCTCTTTTAAAGCTCCTATACAAAACTTAGTTAAAAAAATTATTGTATAAGATTTTTCTTTTTAATTATTGTACTAAAGTCAGTTTTACCCTTGAAGCCCACAAACGTCTGGTAATGGCCACTTTTGTGCCTCTGTTGGATTATGGCGATGCCCTACAATTCAACTGCCAAATGTCTGAAATTGTTGGATACTGTGTATCACTGAGGTCTGAGATTCACAACGGACTGTGGGAAGCTCACACTGTGAACTCTGTGCCAAGGCTGGATGGCACCTTCCTACTGTGCCCTGGTGCAGAGAGCAGAGGGTCATTATGTCTGTCTGTCCTGGCAGCTCCTGCAGCTGCTCCTGCAGCTAGGAACTCCTTACAGTCAGAGGTGAGATTGTGTGGAATGGTCTCCATTAGGGTTTTTTGCTAGAACCCAGCACTCGGATGTCCCCTTCAATAGCAGAGCCCTGACCATGCCTTAGTGTAGGTAAACTCCCTCACCTTCAGTCTCAGGCTCAGAGCGGTCACACAGATTGCTAAATGAAGCAGCTCCTCCTGTTTCTACTTTCTGACGCCCCAAACTGTAAAGGACTTACACTTTTCATCATCTTCATCACTCTTCATTCTAAACAGCGTCGGCCCTTGGTCCTGTTTTTGATCTCTTGAACTAGTTGTAATCCTAATGAGTGAGAAGATCTGTCAGCTGTCTTTAGGTACATGGATCGAGATGTGGGTCTCCAGATGCTTATCTTTATTTGTCTGGCTGAAGCTGAAGGTTGTGGGCGACAGCCCTTGTTGCACTTTCCCCCTGCAGAGAGCCAGAATGAACTGCTCTTAATTACCTCTATTGAGCTTTTCCACACATTTGCAACGTGACCCATAAATGTGCTGTCAGACTCCCGTCACACTACATGTCAGGGCCCGTGCGGAGCCCCTTCTGTTTACATTTTTCTGATTGACTTGTTTGGAACTTTCTACAACTAGACCAAACTTTTTTACCACCTAAGAAAATATTTGGCTTATTGTGTAGTACCACCAGATCAACACCAAGTCTATAACCGTATAACAGAACTATTCAGGGCCTAAATTCAGGCTACTTCTTCAGATCTGCCAAGTACATTACATCATTAGCATTTGACAGGATTATTTCTGAGGCTTATGAGGCTGTTCTAGACTTTTTATTCTTTACAAAAAATGCCTCCTTCACTCCAAAACATCCCTTCTCCTGCTTAAATATGTTTTACCTCAGGAGCTTTTAAATGCTGCTGCTCAAACCTCCATCTGTCAATTTTTGTGTACATTTTCATGTACATTTATTAGTAACATTCTTAATTTATGCATGCCTATTTGATATGATTTTACAGACGTTGCTATTATTCTCATTTTATTATTTACTTTAACGCCAAACCAAGTTCCTATGTTTGCAAACTGTGTTCAATGGCAATAAACCTTTTCTGATTCTGATTCTGATTCTGATTCAAACTATTTCCTTCAGACTGAAAATGACTTTGGGATGGAAGTTGAAACATCTTGATTGCCAAAACAGTGTCCAGATGATGACTACCTTTGAACCCCTTCTCTACCACAGGCCACTCCTGGACAAATTAGGCATTACATCGACATTATTCGGATCAATATTGCAAATTTTTCCTTCATTTTTTCCTTCATACATCTGGTCCATGCTGTCAGAGCCTCTAAAGACAAACTTTGAGAGGAGAGAACAATGAACAGTGTGGAGGAGAGGCTTTGGGTCTGCAGCAGATAAGACTGGTGCATTCTACATTCCTCCTGGTCCTTTTGCGCTGTGCACTCTTTAACACGAGATACATCAGCCACCGTCTCGCCGACTCCTGCATATCTAATCTAAGAGCAGAGGTCAGGCTATGGACTATATCATATTTTCTTCTGACCAACAGTTGCTAAAAAAAAAAAAAACTAGAGATGCTCAATCTCCGTGGGACTTTTCTGGTTAAATAAAGGTCAATAATAACAAGCGTGTCTAAATTCAAACTGCATCTACGTAAGAATTAATTTACTTTGAAGTGTTTTGGGTTTTTTTTTCATAATTTTTTATTCATAATTAGAATTTATTGTCGTTAGTGAATAAAAACAAGATTCACACACTAGAAACTTTCTTCGGTGAAAAGGAGAAACATGAAACTACAATGAAATAGCGAAATTTTAAAAAATAAGGCATGGATTTAAAAAAAATGGGTTAACATAATACGATGTGCTCTACAAATAATAAACTTGACTTTTTAAAACTCTGTTAAAGCCCAAAACTTCAATCCAACTCCACAAAAGTTCGTTGTGACCTGAAGCTCTTCATAGCTTTTCATTGGGTTGTCAGAAGCAAGCAAGGAATTGTAGTAAATACAATTCAGCCTGCCAGATGTGATCCTTCTCTCATTTGATTTCATTCTTTTTTATATGTTCTTCATTATCATAGACTCAAGAGATGTGTGACTCATGTTGATTTCATTTAGATATTTGACCTTCAACAATGTCAAACACAAGTCAATGCAAACAGAATGTAAATGCCATAGAAGCCAATCAAAAAACAGCTAATCATTAGGTTCCAGGACTGGTTTGGACTAGTAATGGTTTTAAAGTTCACGTCATCTGGCATCTATTTAGCAGAACACGGTGCATTGGAGCACTTCCACATGTGGCAGCTGCGGCCGTTTGCCTGGCTCCACTCTCTTAAGGAGAATTACCACGACCTGAGAGTTTAAACATGCCCCACTGCGATAATGGCAGCCAAATACAGCCAATCTGAGATCACGATGAGCCCAACTGCGGTTTATAGTTTACAATCATCTACAATGAATCTCGAATGACTAAATTATTGGACGGCACCAAATGTGTCTTTCCACAATTTTTTTTTATCACGTTTCGTTCATATTTTCTTGGGTTTAATTAATATAATTTCATTACAAAATGTGATTTGCAGAACGGTTCTGTTCAGCAAATAATAATTACAACAAATAATCTCCTTCAAGTGGACAAACACCAGTGTTCACCTGCAACATGTGACTCAAATGTGCATGATAGAGAACTTTAATTTCTACAAGAAATTAGATGAATAAGCCTAAAATGTAAGAGTGACCAAGTGTTTCTCTGTTACTCCATCTGTCGATTATGTCCATCAGAACATAGAGAATTGAGGAGAAAACCTGGGTTGAATTTACACTTGAGCCTAACTTCTCTCAGATAGACCAGACCAGAGGATCGGAGGACATGGGCCAACAGACACTCAGAGTGTAAAGAAGGGGATAAAACAGATGCTGCGCATTTTAATGATGTAAAAAAGAAATATTCAGTGAGGCATTTGAGAACACATTTCCCTCCTGCGGTTTTCCTCGAGGCCTGATTCAGACAGGTGTTCATCACTGTCTCTGAGCGTGAGCGGAGACACAGTGTTTCCTGAGCTCTCAGACTCTGAGCTAATGCTCCGTAAACGTTCACACACACTAAATCAAAGCCTTTCTTTAATTCCTGTCGAACTCTGCACATCTGAAAGCTTTTGTCTCCAGCTATCCGCGGTTGCTTCTAGTGATTCCATTGAGAGCTTTTAAGGCTGGTCTGAAATGTCAGACACAGCCCACTGGAGACTATAGACAATTCATTTCACCATTATACTTTTTGTCTCTGTGGGCCTATGGTATAGCTGAATTTCCCCTTGGGGCTGAATCCAAGTACTTGGTTGGCCAGAAGCCAGAAACCAATATCACATAAGGAATAATCGGATTATAGGTGGCCTTTAAAACATTGCAAAACAACATAAGTGTAAGATACTGTTGAAACATTAAAACACAGACATTGTGACTCAGAGCTCCACAAAAGTTCGCGGAAGAGCGTTGGTCAAAGGTCTAACTGTTATTTCCAGTTAGAGGTCAGACTGAGAGAAAATAGCTCATTTATTTAACAGCCCAACTCCAGCAGTAACTCAGAGCCCAATCAGTGACAGAGGTCTCAGGAAGAGGACAAGCGTCGCATGTCACCACAATGACCCTGAGCTCCTGCTGCTGGACCATACGCCTAAAAGTCTAACATGAAATCCCTGAAGAATTGCCGATCTGCAAATAAGTGGCTGAAGATTGAGTCTTGTTTAAAATCTTTCTCCTATCACTAAAAGCATGTTAAAAGGGTACAGAGTGTCTCCTCCTCCTTTCTCCTGGGGCCAGTAATGATTCTGAATCTGTTTTACAAAGAAGAGTATCCAATGTAGAAATGAAAACGTATCGCAAATCAGATAATAATTGATAGTAAAACTAGTATTGGAACTAGAGACTAACATGAACACGTAACCATACTGAAAAATATCACATAAATGTAGAACGGTGGATAATGAACAGTCCGGGGCTGGTAGTAGTCGCCTTTGCTTGCGCTTTAGTGCTGGTACTATTCTGCCTCATGTTCTTAATGGAAGACGAGAAATAGAAAATGGAGTTGAAAGTGTGTCATCCATATCATATCCATGTTACCCATTCCATTTATGAAGTGATTGTTTTCTCCTTGCTCCAAAAGTGTGGCGCTTTGGGTACTTCCATGTTTACAAGTCCTGTACGTAAAAAAACACGATTTGTTGTGAATAAAACATACGGAAAACAAATGAATGTTCTTTTGGGATACCCCGATCGGCAAATACATGACCAGATATTTGTGTTAGAAAAGGACTAACCCAGGGGTTTAAAAACAGAATATGAGCATATTCCAGTTTTTTTTTTTTTCAAAAGGTTTGTTGGTATTTCAATGGCTCTGCATAACCTGGTTATTGCTAATATTCAGGCTACGAAAGGGTTTTTGACTCCATTCAAACTCAGTCAATGTTTAAAAAAGGAGCATTTTTAGTATTATCATGGAATCAAAATCGGTATCGTGCATTGAACATTTTGTATCGAAATAGAGTTTGAAATGTTAGTATCATGACAACACTAGTCCAAATAAGTATCTGAAAAAGTGTGACTTTCTTAATGTTTTGATGACATGTACTCTGAGTTATTATGTTGATAATAACTCACAGTCCATCACAGAAAACATGACAGCTGAAGTGTTCAGACATGGCAGTCCATAGCTACAGTGAAGCAGATAAATCAGCTCATAGAGGTGTAAATTAGTAGAAACTTCACAAATGGAATGCTTTTACACTACATTGTGAGTTATAGAGGTCACCGCAAGTTCAAATATGAAGCTGGGAAATGTCAACTAAATCTAGGTTAAATATTATTACTCTACGTCAGGGGTCTCCAATTATATTTTCCAAGGGGCCAGATTTTTCGGAGGGCTAAGGTTCAGGGGCCGGATTAGCAAATCACACAACAATTGTCATGTTTTATCCACAAACAACTCACAGTGGCACAATTCAACAACATAAATTGGCTTAATTTACTTTGAAAGAAGTAAAAATTGAATAACAATATTACATGACTAAAAACAGGACAAAAGCACCAAAACCCAAGCAAAGCAGTGTTTACCAGAAAACTGACTTGACTAGTGCAAAGCAGAGCTAAGACAAGACCAGGTTCAAACCAAGACTAAACAATCCAAATCTACCAGACAAATATGAATAAAATATAAAGCAGGACTAAAGCAGGTCCAAAGCAGGACTAAAGCAGGTCTAAAGCACGACTAAAGCAGGTCCAAAGCAGGACTAAAGCAGGTCCAAAGCAGGACTAAAGCAGGTCTAAAGCAGGACTAAAGCAGGACTAAAGCAGGACTAAAGCAGGTCTAAAGCAGGACTAAAGCAGGTCTAAAGCAGGACTAAAGCAGGACTAAAGCAGGACTAAAGCAGGTCTAAAGCAGGTCTAAAGCAGGTCTAAAGCAGGACTAAAGCAGGACTAAAGCAGGACTAAAGCAGGTCTAAAGCAGGTCTAAAGCAGGTCTAAAGCAGGACTAAAGCAGGTCTAAAGCAGGTCTAAAGCAGGACTGAAGCAGGACTAAAGCAGGACTAAAGCAGGTCTAAAGCAGGACTAAAGCAGGTCCAAAGCAGGTCTAAAGCAGGTCTGAAGCTGGACTAAATCAGGACTAAATCAGGACTAAATCAGGACTAAAGCAGGACTAAAGCAGGACTAAAGCAGGTCTAAAGCAGGACTAAAGCAGGTCTAAAGCAGGACTAAAGCAGGTCTAAAGCAGGTCTAAAGCAGGACTGAAGCAGGACTAAAGCAGGACTAAAGCAGGTCTAAAGCAGGACTAAAGCAGGTCCAAAGCAGGTCTAAAGCAGGTCTAAAGCAGGTCTAAAGCAGGTCTAAAGCAGGACTAAAGCAGGACTAAAGCAGGACTAAAGCAGGTCTAAAGCAGGACAAAAGCAGGACTAAAGCAGGACTAAAGCAGGTCTAAAGCAGGACTAAAGCAGGACTAAAGCAGGTCTAAAGCAGGACTAAAGCAGGACTAAAGCAGGTCTAAAGCAGGACTAAAGCAGGTCTAAAGCAGGTCTAAAGCAGGACTAAAGCAGGACTAAAGCAGGTCTAAAGCAGGACAAAAGCAGGACTAAAGCAGGACTAAAGCAGGTCTATAGCAGGTCTAAAGCAGGACTAAAGCAGGTCTAAAGCAGGTCTAAAGCAGGTCTAAAGCAGGACTGAAGCAGGACTAAAGCAGGACTAAAGCAGGACTAAAGCAGGACTAAAGCAGGACTAAAGCAGGTCTATAGCAGGTCTAAAGCAGGACTATAGCAGGTCTAAAGCAGGTCTGAGGCAGGACTAAAGCAGGTCTAAAGCAGGACTAAAGCAGGTCTAAAGCAGAACTAAAGCAGGATAAAACCAGGACTAAAGCACTTCTATAGCAGGTCTAAAGCAAGTCTGAGGCAGGACTAAAGCAGATCTAAAGCAGGACTAAAGCAGGTCTAAAGCAGAACTAAAGCAGGACAAAACCAGGACTAAAGCACTTCTATAGCAGGTCTAAAGCAAGTCTGAGGCAGGACTAAAGCAGATCTAAAGCAGGACTAAATGAAGACTAAATCAGGATGGAAGCAGATCTAAAGCAGCTCTTGAACTATCAGAATAGCCTAGAATAGGACTAAATTAGAACTAAGCAAACAGCAGGCTTAAACCTCACAGAACTAGTCTAAACCAGGTCTAAAAGCTCTAAAAAGGACTAACCCAGGACTTTCTGAAAAATAATTGTGATTACAACATTTAGTTCAATGATATTAGAAGTACAATAGCCTACCGTAGGCTGCCACAAACAGAGATAAGAACAAACGCCGCTGTCACAGTACCATGCATTCTTTTGGCATTCTCTGACCCGCAGCAGTCACTCCACACCACTGCTTCTTATTTTTCATTCTTTGTAAATGCACGGAAAAATTAGGCTTTGAGGGCGTGAATTTAGACGGGCACAATGCAAAGATAGACATGTCCCAGGACGAGACCCAGGTCCACCTTTCATAACCTGACCTGCGGGACAATCTGCACATCAAGCTGTCTGACTTACCGTGCACACAGGTTAAAGCATTTGAATCCAACGACGAAGCCTGTCCTCTGGTGCCACGGCACGTAATGTTCCTGTATTTATATAGTTATATTTACACCAAATTGTCAATGAAGCTGTTTACTGTGTCTGCAGCATCACATGCTTTGACAGAGCAGTGTTTCAGATGAACCGGGGCTCTCCGGTGTTGTGCATGCGCCGCGGGAAAAAATCATGTATTTAATATATATTTCTTTCATATAAGTATAAGTTGGTTGCTGGGCATATTTACATGTTTTGCCTTTGTTTAAAGACATCTGCTTAACATGCAGGTGATTTTGGGCGAAGTTTGAGGGTTGCACTTGCACTGACTTGAGTTTGTTTGCCTTACATTTGATTTCTCACAGCACAACAACAAACCCAACAATCACTGATATCATTGTGCACCTACATGACTGCCACATCTGATTGTAATGTCTTCTTTTTGGTAAGCCTTTACAAAAAACACATACACAAATTCAAACACACAGGCCTCCGTCTTTGGCCAATAGCTGTAACAATCCAGTCCGTTCGGTCCATTTATTGAGACGATGTTCTCATGTCCCAGAACTGTGGTAGAAAGGCATTGCGTCATTGGTACATTTGGTAATTTCTGTGATGAGCATTAAGTCTTTCCAGATTTAAATGCTCTGTGGATTTTTGATTGAGGAAAGTTTTCTTCTTTACATACAGCAGACTACAGCCTGTGTGTTGAGTTGTTCTTTCCTAATTTCCTAATTTTCATCAAAAACTCATAGGCCGACAGGTGCTAGTGGCAAATCCCAATGAGCACTAGTTGAAGAATGAGAAACACCTTAATGTGTCTTCATTTACAAAAGTTAATTAAAAATGCTCATCGAGAAGAGCTTTTAGGACTCTGAATATTCTTGTCATGTGAGCAAACCTGCAAACACTCCAACTTAGTCCGAGTAAAGCTCATGTCTGTGAGACACACTGCAGGGATTGTCACCTTGTTAAAGAGATTCATTACTGAGGTCTCACTGAATAAACCTGTGTCGTATCATCTTCATTCAGGTCATACCTGAACGACTATGCATGCCTCAAGTGCCACCTGAGCATAGGGAAACTACAAGCAAATAGCACTGAAATCAGCTAACTAACTTGATCTGAGAAGCTCAAAGCTAAACACTTGAGGAGACCGTTTTTTGCTGAGGTCCCAGACTCTGTAGCAGTCTTTCTTTGGGCATTAGAACAGCCTGATATATGAATATCTTTAAAGTCTTTGTTAAAAAAAAACACTTTGTTGCACAGACTATTAACACAAGCTGAGCAGAACATTTGTATTGTAGAAGTTTAGCCTTAGTAGAAAAAGCTTCAGTTGTAGTCATCTGGACTCAGTTTGAAAAAATAGACGTTTCGACTCTCATCCAAGAGTCATTGTCAATAACAGAATTTAGATCGAGAACTCCGATATTTATACTGTTCTGTGGTAAATCCCGCCCATTGGGCGGAGCCTTCCTGAAGTAGAAAGAGTTGTTTGTTTCAACAGAAAGTCCCCCCTTGTATCTACCGAGCTAGCCTATTCAGAATTTTAATGGGCTATTAGAATCCTCTTTGTCTTTGTGAGACCCTGGCTCAACCACCCTGAGTACCTGATTAGCATTTAAATGTCCTGGTCCTGGTCCTCTACCTTTCCAGGGGTTCAGTATACCATTATAGATACCAGGAAGATTGAATCTTAGCCCTCCATTTCTGTTTAAAGAAGGTCTTTCTTTTTTAACAAAAATAGCTTCCTTAACTCCTCTTTCAAACCATCTTTTTTCCCTGCTTAAAACCTTCACCTCACCGTCTTCAAACGAGTGATTAGAGGCTTCAAGATGGAGATGCACGGCACTCTGTGGTCCTGAACTTGTATTTCTTCTGTGCTGATAGAGCCTTTTGTGCAGTGGCTGTTTAGTCTCACCTATGTACCGTTCTTTACAGCTTTCTTCACTGCATTGGATCGAAAAAACTACATTGCTCTGTTTTTGAGTCGGCAACTTGTCCTTAGGGTGAACCAGTTTTTGTCTTAAAGTGTTTCCTGGTTTAAAATAAACAGGGACTTCGTGTTGTCTAAAAATTCTCTGCAGTTTTTCCGACAGGCCAGACACATAAGGGATAGAAACACCCTTCCTTCTCTGTTCAGTTTCCCTTTTGTCCTGCTTCTTGGTTCTCTTCACTCTGTTGAGAGCCCAAGCGGGGTAACCACAGGCTGAGAGGGCATTTCGGACATGTTTTTCCTCTTTCTTCTTGCCCTCTGAGCTGGTGGGCACACCTTGAGCTCTGTGTTGTAAGGTTCTGATCACACACAGCTTGTGCTGTAGTGGGTGGTTGGAACCAAAGAGCAGATACTGGTCCGTGTGTGTAGGTTTCCTATATACTTCTATATACTATATATATACTCCTATATACTACTTTCTAACTGAGTCCAGATGACTACAACTGAAG
Organism: Eucyclogobius newberryi; assembly: GCF_026437365.1. Lineage (NCBI taxonomy): Eukaryota > Metazoa > Chordata > Actinopteri > Gobiiformes > Gobiidae > Eucyclogobius > Eucyclogobius newberryi. The sequence goes on along the minus strand of NW_027315834.1, from coordinate 10,169,672 downwards.
CGTTTTCTACTATGGAACACGCCTGGACGAATGAGGGATTACACCGACAGAAGTTTAGCCTGTTTGTTTTTTTTACATGCCTTGTCATTTCTGAGTGCACTTTATTTTACCTTTGTACAGCACTTTAGACCAATGTGGTTTTAAATTGCCTTATAAACAACATTGACTTGACTATAAAGATCAATAAACATTTTGCATAAGCTGAGATCGGTGCTTGGTAGAAGGAGGGACACGATCAAGTACACATTATGCTTCTTTTTGACAAGAGCAGTTGTTGGAAACGGACAACTTCATGCATTGCACAAAGGCGTACGTAAAACGGGGCAAAATGGCAGAACATTTTTACCACAATATAAAGAGAAAATGTTCGTGAGCAGGACCACGCCTCCATCGCCGTCTCCGGACCACACCTTTATCTCCCAGAAGCTTCTTACAGCAGCCTAATACCCCGGTCACGTTTGACTTCTTTCTCCTAATCCTCCCTCCTCTTCAATAAGCCCTTTCCAGCGTCCAGTCTCCTAAAATCATCTAGGCTGACCCCCTTTCAAACCAGCTGCCCATTTCATCATTAATAATATTGTCATCTCATACTTTTGCTGTGCCGTGGTTCTTCATGTAATACTTAATGGTGGCAGCTGTAATATAACTTTAACATTAACTTGTTTAAGGATATTGAAGGGAATTTAAACCCGACTGATGCAGTGAGCAGCTTCTAGTTTCTGAAACAACCATTTGGGAAGACGAATCCCATGGTCATGGATGAGATGTCAGTGTGTTTGAGAAGGGTCAAATCATTGGCAAAAAGCAGAGAAAACATCTAAGGAGAAGCAGAAACTAATGTACTACAGATCTGAACCCCAGTGAGAGTGTTTGGGACGAGCTGGAGAAGGCTTTGTGCAGTGGTCACTCACATCATCAATACAAGAGCGTGATGGACATAAATCTCTTAATATCGCAGATTCTAATTTGAAACTATGCCACAGTGAGTGTGTGCTGTAATCAAAGCTAAAGGCTACCAAATATTAGAGCGTGTGGCCCTTTTTTCTGTGGTGAATCTTTTTTGGAGACAGCGCATACGTTTTGCTTCAACTTCTTACATCCGATCAGACATTGTTAGATCTTTGGGCTCGACAGAACCAGAACCAGTCAGTGTGTAATGGCAGAAATGGGTCATGTCATGTCATTCTAATGTTGTTTTAGGCCATGACATGTCACGGAATTAATATCTTTGTTGTTCTCCTGTGTGCAGATGGGATAAGAATATGAGGTCCTGATTATACTGAATATCTACTGTCCGGCGCCTCTTAATCATCAATTAATGCGTCAGGACCGGATTCAGTGTGGAAATGGTCTTTGATTAAACCTCTGAAGAGATGGCTGGAACCGTCACAGATGTGATAGTCTGGTCTATCTCTTTTTGAGCTGATTTGGGTTGTGATTATGTCATGTTTGTTACCACCTATAAAAGGTGTACTTTGTAACTTGTAAAGTGAGGTAGGGACAGAACGAACTTGTCTTAGGGAAAGTGAGGGTGTTTATTCACTGTGCACGTGAATAAACTTCCACCTTTTGAGAGAGACCGAGAGACTCTGTTTCTGCTTCAAGTTATTGCCTGGTTACTCTTTACTTGATCATTGTTTACAGGAAACTGCCGTAACAAGTGTTACTGTGTTTTGTTCGCAATTAGCAGCAATCTCTGTCTGCCTCCCTTTGCATAATTGTGTTATGATTGTCCAAGAGCAAATGACATCACACAGCACAAAACACTGACACCGGCTTTGGCTACACTGATTTCAGCTTTAGAATTGAACTCCGGGACTGACAAAAGTTAGTCAATGTTGAGTTCAAAAGGACCGCTCCTTGGTTAATTTGACTCTTTCAAATTGGCCCTGTGCATTGATTAATCAACTTAAAAGGGGCGCGGTGTGGCATATCTAGCTCTGTGGCAAAGGAATTGTTTTTGTTTTATTTAATTAATTATTGAAATATTATTGTCAACTAATAACAGGTAGGGACGTCAAGGTTATTAAGTTAATTGATAATTGTGATTATTCAGGTCACAATATAATCGTAAGAACCAAAAAATAATAATCGTGACAATTGTAGAAGCAAAATTAAGTATTTTAGTCAAATTTTACTTTATTTTGTCTTTTGTAAAATTCAATTTTGTAAAACCGCTCACAATCTTGAGGAACTGTCACATGTTAGAAAATAAGAATAAAAGAAAAATTTAGTTTTCACTGTTGTTTGGTCACAGTCTCAATAATCGTGAATAATCATACAAATGTGATGTTTTTTCTCACAATAATCGGGACCCTAAAATTTCATATCATGACATCCCAAATAACTGGTCTATAAATAGGCTCCAAAGCATGAGCCATGAGCAGAGAGTAGAGGTTTTATGACGCAGTAATTACATGAAAATGACTAAATATAAAAATATACTCCATCAGGATGTCCTCACACGGCTTCACTTTGGGTTCACCTTGATCTAATTAAGTAAAAATCTGTTGTTCACTGCTGTTGGGTGTTGGCGCTTGGCATATTACTACTAAACAGCGCATTTAATAGTAGAAAAAGAAGATTAAACGCATGATTTGCTCTCAACACTCCAGCTAACTCACTCCACACCTTCCCCTTTCTGCTGTGGTCCATATAAATCAGTCAGATAAAATAATCAGTCAACGAATAGGAATCTTGGTTGACGAAGACAGCATTGACTTTAATTAATCGATAGAGGGACAAAAAGGAGCTGATGAGTCCAGACATTCAACACGGCGAGCAGAAGAAAAGCACGTTTAGCTCTTTGTTCTGACAGAAAAGGATCAGTGTGATGTCGTAAGTGACTAATGACATCAGGCGTCACTTCCACATGTGCTATTGACTACAAACAGCTTGTTTGTAGTCAATAGCACATTGTTTGTAGAGAGGAGGGGGGGAGCGAGGAGGAGCGAGGAGGAGAGAGGAGGAGCGAGGAGGAACGAGGAGGAGTGAGGAGGAGTGAGGAGGAGTGAGGAGGAGAGAGGAGGAGCGAGGAGGAACGAGGAAGAGTGAGGAGGAGCGAGGAGGAGCGAGGAGGAGTGAGGAGGAACGAGGAGGAGTGTGGAGGAGCGAGGAGGAGCGAGGAGGAGCGAGGAGGAGCGAGGAGGAGCGAGGAGGAGCGAGGAGGAGTGAGGAGGAGCGAGGAGGAGTGTGGAGGAGCGAGGAGGAGTGAGGAGGAGCAAGGAGGAGCGAGGAGGAGCGAGGAGGAGCGAGGAGGAGCGAGGAGGAGTGAGGAGGAACGAGGAGGAGTGAGGAGGAGTGAGGAGGAACGAGGAGGAACGAGGGGGAGTGAGGAGGAACGAGGAGGAACGAGGGGGAGTGAGGAGGAGTGAGGAGGAGCGAGGAGGAGCGAGGAGGAGCGAGGAGGAGTGAGGAGGAACGAGGAGGAACGAGGAGGAGTGAGGAGGAGCGAGGAGGAACGAGGAGGAGGGTGGAGGAGCGAGGAGGAGCGAGGAGGAGCGAGGAGGAGCGAGGAGGAGTGTGGAGGAGCGAGGAGGAGCGAGGAGGAGTGAGGAGGAGTGAGGAGGAACGAGGAGGAGTGAGGAGGAGTGAGGAGGAGCGAGGAGGAGTGAGGAGGAGTGAGGAGGAGCGAGGAGGAGTGAGGAGGAACGAGGGGGAGTGAGGAGGAGTGAGGAGGAGCGAGGAGGAGCGAGGAGGAGCGAGGAGGAGTGAGCGTTGAAGCATCAGGATGTGGCTGAGATTAGACAAGACACTCCAGATGCCACACATAGAGCAGAGCACCAAGAATTCAAACGGATGAGTCTCAAAACTCCTGTCATGGACACAATTGGAACATGCTTTTGGCAGCAGGGAAAAGGACAAGAAATGGATGACACAAACCTAACCGACGATCGTAATTGCAATAAGCATCGGACGAATGGAAAAAATAACATTTAACATTTAATTATTTTTATTTTTATTTTTTTTAAACAAATGACCAGACCAAGAAATTGCTTGACGTTGAAATGCATGACTCCTTGTGGCGTGGCTACGGCTGCAACTAACAATTATTTCTGTAGTCGACAAGTCAGAAGTTATTTATGTTGTTTATGTATGTATGTTTTAAATACATTATCAACCAAATAAAGTTAGAAATATGATGAATGAAGGGCATTAGATAGGGAATATTTAGGAATAATGGGTGTTATTGATGAACATGATTTGTTCTTTCTTGACATTTTGGTTTAAAGTGCTTTCTGTCTTGTCGCTTGTTGGTGATTAGAGAAGTTTATGAGAGACGACTCTATGACACGTAATGACATTCAATAAATCCACAAGAGGGCACTCCAGGAAAACGTACACCATAACTCTTTCTATCGGCCAAGTTTTGAACTAAACATTCATAAATATATTAATATAAATAAAAATATAAACCCCATACTCAAAACATTATTTGAAAGGTGTTACTTTACTCATTTCAAAAGCAAAGCAGAAGGTGTGAAGTTCTCTGCTCATGGGGAACAGGAGCTCGATTTTTTCAGTCTAGATTTAACCGAAACTTTGAGAGACTGAACATTTTTTATCTGAATTCTTTTGCATCAAATTAAAAAACAGCCACTCTATTTTAACAACATACATTTTAAAACATCTTTTTTTTTTTTACACTGAATTTTAAAGCATTGTAATGTTATACACGTTAGACATTTAAAACATTGTTTTTTTATACACTGATATTTTAAAACACAGTACAAACTGAATATTAAAGCATTGTATTATTTTCACTAGACAACAATGTCTTTTTTTACCATAGATTTTTTTGTTACATTTTCATATTTAATGAATATTTATTTACTTGATTGGATGTTTGAAAAATTCTTTGGTAATAAAAACCACCTTCATACACTTGAATAATGCTGCTGTGTTTGTTATCAAACGTCTTTCCGTGTTTTAGAGTTTGTTAAGTCCAAATAACAATTAGGATGATTGGTCTTCATGGTTAATTGTTGCAGCCCTGAGTGGCAGGAGTGCTTTTGTTTCCTTCGACGGGTTACGAGGATCAGATGCTGTTACAGTTGATCAGTTTGAGTTTTGTCAAGTTCTACAAATAGTAAAGACATAAGTGTGTGTCGTCATCACAAACTCACCTTGAAGAAGTGTTGCATAAGCAGCTGATTCACACGATTAAAACAATGTTCTTTAAGACTGAACAAGTCGCCTATAGTAAATGTAAATCAGCTGAAACCATTTATTTAAAAAAAATAACACTCCTCACTGCAGAATATTTGCCAAATACAAATATCTCAATTGGGGCAACACAATAAAATATGATGATTCTATTTTCTACACATTTTTAAACAAACATCCTCCGTGACAAGCTTAAGCTGGAGAGGGGATTGAAAAAGCTCGTTTAGACAACTATAATTAGTTTGTGGAGCAGACACGACAGTACAGAGCTCACATTAGAGAACTGTCAACACCTGCAGCATTTTCTAAAGCTCTAAACATGTTTGCTTGTTGTTTAACGTCAAATCAACCGTTCTTCTATTTGTGTGTTTATTCTATGTTTGGTAAATGTGCGGCTGCGTTACTTTTATATTATGTAGATATTTTGACATCATTCTGACATGGGGATTTGTTTGTGTGGTTTATTGTCTTGTTGTGAGCTCTAGGCTTTTTTGCACATCTCTTTCCAGTGTGGTTTTTAACTTATCTTTATGCAGTGACAAAATGTTCATTGATATGTGTTGTCCATTTCCAAATAAGTACAATTAGAAAAACTGTACCCCCCAGACTGGCCTGTCATGTTTGAGAATAATTAGAATGGACATAAGTATTAAACAAACATGCAAAACTATTACCTCTAGTCTGTTCAAAGAATAATCAAATCACTTTACTTGGTGTTGCACATGTTAGAAAGTAGACTTTAGTTTCTTACCCGAGAGCAGCATCCCGGAGCCGGACTCTCCTCCCGCGTCCACCGCCGCCGGGTCCGGAGCAGCGGCGGCGGTTTGCAGCAGCAGCAGAACCGGCAGCAGCACCGGAGCCGGGCACCGCGTCCGCAGGGGCCAGCACCGCGTCCACAGGGGCCAGCAGAGAGACATGTTCTGAGTCTGACACACACGTTAGACACACACGTTAGACACACACGTCGGTCACACACGTCGGTCACACACGTCGGTCACACACGTCAGAGCTTCAGAAGAGCAAACACGCGCGCTGACAAACACGTTCAAAGTACTTTGGTTGTAGTTTGGGGTCGCTGTGGTCAGTGGTCAGAGACGTTCCATCCTCGTCTGCTCCTCGTGAGGTCAGTGCGGCCCCGCGCGCGCCGTATCTCCAGGAATCTGAACTGACCACGCCCTCTGTCTCATATCCACCAATCAGAGATGAGCCCACCTGGAAGAGGACCAGGGCAGGTCTGGAATGGACCACTATTATGGATCTATTGTATGACCACTGCAGCCACATCAAATATAATACTAGTAAAATATGTGTACAAAATGTATAAACACAAATGTATTAAACATGTTTATAATAGGCTACTGATATGTATCTGGAACAGTTACTTCTTAAGTTGGTGGTTTTCAGAATACAGTTTCTGTGCTTTCCTAAATTCAAAGGACTACATTGAGGTTTTAGACTTCAGACTGCCGTGTTGGTGTGTGTTTTACCCAAAAATAATGCCACTCAGGCCTGCTGCAGAAGAGGGAGTTCTAGTTCTGAATATAGTTCTGTGAAGGGACCATGTATCGGAATACATTACAAAAAAAAACATTTCAATGCAGATATTCAGTATTCTTTAACTAAATACATTTTCAAAGTCTATTCTCCCCAGAACCTCTAAACAACCAGAACAGACCTAAAGTGGAACGAAACCAGGACTTGTCCCTGGACTAAAAAAGCTCTAAAACAGGACTAGGATTGTATGTTTTACTGTGGTGAGAGGTTGGGCAGAGCTGTGTAGGGACACAGTTTATCAAATTAACTTGTATGAGCTTTTCTAACCCACCAGGTTACTTTTTTCTTGCATGTTGGAGTCCTGTATGTCCATTTTCAACTACCCCGTCTCCACCCACAGCCCTCTGGAAAATAAATTATATTTATGCCATAACAAATGTAGATCAGAAACATGAGTCATAATCATAGCTCTTTATTTATAGACTTATATTTATACAAAATCTAAAGATTTACAGTCCAAGTGACTGAGGACAGTCGAGTCACAGATCAGGCAGCGAACAAACAACTTATCACAAACACCGCTTCTGATCCGACCCACTCTCCAATCTTTAAGTGAGGCATTTGGACAGAAATCTGTAGGGAAATAAACGAGTTTCCATGGCATTAATCAGAGAGTGGGTCATAACATTTTCACTCTTTGTGTTTGTTCAGTGGTAAATACAAAAACATACAAACAGTCCTTCTGAAGTCAGCTGGCACATCTCTTTTCTGCATGCATGTTTCAGAACATGCAGGACACGGGAGCAGAACAGGGAGAAAATGGCACCTTTATCCAAAAGTCAACATAAAACTGTGAGACGCGAAGATGGAGACAGAGCTGAAGACATAATTAGACTTGGACCAAGACTTATTTATGATCATTTACTCATTTGGTTAAAAAGAAAAAGAAGATAATTGGACTTTATCTTTTGGAGTTGCTCTAGCTAGCCTCGTTCTGCCCAGATAGAGTGAAAAACCTGCAGTAAATGATTGAAAAATAATTATTTTTTAAAAACATTTAGTCAGTAGATATGTGATTCAACAATACGCTTAATAGACTAATCATGACAAGCTTAAACTTAAAATAATAATAATAATTGTGATTGCTATTTGACCAAACATTATCTGGACTTTACAGTCTTTAAAACACTTCCGAAAATACATTTTTATAACAAAAATAGTGGCAATATTAAATCAACATGTATAAAAAGAAGAAACAATTTCAGATTTTCAACAATAATACACTTTGTTGATATGTATTCTATATCTAGAAACCTTCAGTCGCCATATATCAACCTTTATTTGGTGCAAATGTATTTTAAAAGCCTAAATTTACAATAAGAATTATCGTTTGACAAGTTGACTACTACAATAATGATTAGTTGCAGTCCTAATATTTGCCTAAACAGCAAATTTAATACTTTTACTTTTTACCATTATTTAAAGCTTTTCTATTACAAACAATGATTCTATCCAACATATAAACACTGCCATTGGACATTTTCCTTGACATTTCTCACACTTGGTCCAAGCCTAAACGACCCGCGTGTCACTCATAAACACCAAACCATAAACAAGAAAGAAGGTTAGTGTTTAATATATGTCTTTGCTGTATATTTGACACGTTTAGCACTTGCACATGGTCGCACAGGTTCGGCTCGGCGTCCCACCGAAGCCCCCCCCCCGAACCCAGTCTGGAGCGTGAAGCTACAGCGGAGGAAGTGTCCACTGGTTGCATAGCCCTATAGTTCACATCAACAGTCAGAAGCAGCAGCACGACAGTGTCACACAGCACTGAATATGAAACATCAACATGGCACTTCAGAGAGCACTCACTCCAGCAGGGGGCAGCACACTACACCTTTTCTCACCGTCAAGATGGACTAAACCAGCATTTGGTCAGCGATAAAAGTAAAATATCGCGTTTCAGAATTGCGATTCATGATTTTTTTCCCCCACGATTGTGGTGCTTTATGAAATCCAAAGTTATGAATGGAAAGTGAGGATATTGTTGCGTAAAGCGGTCTTTTTTTTTCTTTTTTGGAAGCTTTTTTTGGGTCCTTACGATTCTGTTGTGACCTGAACTATGACGAGTAATTTTGACATCCAAAAGAAAACAGTACTTGTAATTAAATATACAAATATACATACATACATACATACATACATACATACATACATATAATATACATATAATATACAGAGGTGTGTTGTACTCAGAGATGGGCAGAGTAGCCAAAATGTGTGCTAAATAAGAGAAACATTACCATAAAATATTATTACTCAAGTAGAAGAAAGAAGTAGCAACACAAATTATTTCTGAAGTAGAAGTGAAAAAGTATTTGGAGAAACTTGAGTTTAAATGTAAAATGTATTTCAAATCGGAGCAAGGTAATGCACAGATTCTGGAGTTTTCAGAGAAGAAAAAACACAAAAATGGCAACAACTAAAAAAATCATATATGAAGGTGAAGCAAAGATGCTCAAATGTTGCGTTACTCAAATCAGAAAACTGCTCTGTAAAGTACAAATTATACAAAACGTTTCTCAACTATTTTATACTTTTACTTTTCCAGCAGCATAATTTTACTACCTGAATATTTTGTATTTTGAAATCACAGTAACAGTTCTATTACTTGATTAAAAGTGTGAGAAAAGCTTCATGTTGACAATATGATATTACCTTTAGTTTTCAAATTCACTTTTGTACACTACTTTGATTTGATTAATATTATTTTGAAGTAATGCTGTTCTTGGCTCCTGTATTGTGCTACAAATATACTTGTGTTGAAGATTATATTATTACATGAAGGCTTGTACGTAAGGTTTTCAGTCAACTTTCTTTTCCATTGCCTGGCCAAACATTGTGCTTGTGACATATTTATAACTGTAAAAACTTTTTATTTTTTTAAAATATATATATATATATATATTTAAAAATCTCAATAGGAAGAAGGAAGGAACAAGACCCGAGAGCAACAAAGATGATGATGATAATAATTACCATAATAATAATCATCATCATCATCATAAATAATAATAATCATTTAAGAGTCCAACATTTTAGTCCCATTTAGTCTAAAGTTCCTGAAATGTGTAAATTTTCAAATTAAGTTGACTTTCCCATTCGTCTAATGTCTGTCACTATGTCAGTGTATAAAAGTTGTTGTTTTTTTAAGTAAAGGAAAAGGTGAGCGTGACTCAATTTGGCACAATCATAGCATTTCTAGATCCCGTAAAACCAAAATGGAGTAAAGTGCTTCTGGCGCTTCAGCTGACGTTTAGGGATCAGCCATAGTTTTTATTTTCTTCTAAAAAAGTTTGAAATATGATGACTGAAAATCAGAAATTGATTTATTATTTATCCATTCTTTTTTGCCATTTTGATTTAATCATGTGTTTTAGAGTCTGCATAGTGCAGATGAATTGTTAAAATATGACTATTATTATAATTATTTTTTACAGTTGACTAGTCACGAGTGCCCAAAGCGATACTTAACCTTTTTGTTTTCCTGTGAGCTTTGGGTGGCCATGGAAACGTGTCCTACAGCATCAAAACAGGTCACAGGAAGGTACGCGACCTCTGATGGATTTGTACTGTAGCCTAAGGAAATGTTGAATTTGCCCCCAAAATACTTCAAAACAAGGCTCAAAGTATGCATTATTATTTCAGGGTTTTCAGGATAGTTTATATATATATTTTTTACTATTATTATTAATTTTTTCATGTTGCACCTTAGTTCACTGACTATGGCGATAAAGTTTTCTGATTCTGATGGCACAATTTTAATAAAAACACTCAGAATGTAGTTTTTCCAACATAAAATATCAGCAGTTTGTTCTTTTATAGCTTCATAAAGTCTCAAAGTTCAGTTATAGATTCGGACCACACCAGAACGTTTTAGGAAAGGACCAATCTATGCGCATCTCATCTTGATGCCAATGTATTATTCGCATCTAAATGTCACAAACCGAAGTGCATTTTACGTCAGCGTCGCGTTTGAGTCTGACCAACTGCTGGTGTTCTGTCCTGACCTTTGAGAAGAACTGTTGTTTTTGTAGAAGAAAGGCAAAAAAAAGGCTCGTCACACCTTCAGGCAAAAGTAACACTAGTTTGAACGTGGCCTACATGCAGTACCGCTGGTCGGACACAGGAGGGGCCGTAGAAAAGTCTTTTTGCATTCTGTTCGTGACGTTGTGTAGAAGAATGAGTGACTCTGGGATGTTGAAAGTCCAGTGTTGGTCCACGTGAAGCTCGACTGTCTCCAAAAAACAAGAGAGAAACGAGGCACTTAGTATTTCAGCCGCAGAGTCCGAGGTTCAGGTCCCACTGGGTTGTGCTCTTAGAACGGACCGCACGGAAACTAAATAGTACGCAATCTTACTCTTAATGCGAACAGGGCCAAAGATGTTTCAACTTTTCAAAAAATAGAGTTTTTGTTTATGTTCTGGAGAGTTTGCAAGAGCTTGAACTCTGTGGTCGAGTCGCTGGTTTTGAAAGAAAATCCACAAAATGTTTTTGAACAAACTATCACCAGAGTTGGGAAGAATGTATTTAGTTACAGAATACTGAATACAGTCAGAGCGTTTTATTCTGAATACGTATACTGCTTTCATTATATTATAGTATTATATGTTTGTTTCACTGTTTGTCTTACATTTGTCATCACTGAAACTGACACACACTCACCACAAGAGCTTCTATTTTTCTCACTAATGCCACACAGTTTGAAGCCTAAAATGTGGTCTGAATACCACCAGATAAAAGAGTAACTGTACCAAATGCAGTAACTCTAACTATAAAGTTACAGTACAGTACAACACTGAATATATCTTTATGTATCAATTTAATTGTAGTCTGGTAGAATCTTTCTTTCACTTTTTTGGATATGAAAGTAAAAAACTGCTCAAAGAATGTTTATTTGTGGCAACAGAGCAGACTTTGTTTTGTTTAATGTGAGCCATATCAAACTTCTATATTTGACGCATTATTATTTTTACATGATTTAGTGTATTTTCTGTGTGTGGAACTTAATCAGGGTTGATTTTTGAAATGTGCTTAATCAATATTGACTGATTGATTGAACCAAATCAAAACATTTTAAAGATTTTTTTAAAGATTCTTCCACAGAGTTCCAGCTCAATTTTACGCTAAGGGTTATTAAGAATATACTGTCATTTCTTTAGGTGAACACAACTTGCACGCGCTCGAGCACATTATGGCTGCACATTGTAGTTGTTAAGTATTAATTTTGTCTTCCATCGACAGCCTTTGTTCACACAGAAGGATGAACATTTGTTAGAGAGATAAAGGGAAACAAGCCGGACATGCACACTGGTCCCAGAGCGCGGAGGGTGAACTGCTCGGACACAGAAGAGTCTTTTCCAACAGATTTTGTCTCACTCTCAAAGGATTATTGTTCTATGCGCTGAACTCCTCAATCAGAGCTACAACTACCACATACAGCCCTGCCTACCGCTTTGGAAACAGGCCATGGACCAACACTAAATTACAAAAATGTACATTTTTATTCACCTGGCAAAAATCCCTCTACTACTAAGAAGTGCAGCTATTTTTATACATTTAAAAATACTAGTTTTTAAGCTTTGAGGTCAAGGATTTTATGTTGGCAATCGCAAATAAATTGTATTGAGTCCGAATGTTTGAGGAACACGAATGTTTTGGCTGTTGTCACGGGTCAAAGCAGAATACTCTGATGTCAGGACAATAAAGGGGCTCGACAGGATTATCAGAGAGGTGAAAAGATGATCCTGTTAAGTTGGAATGATTTCTTATTTGGACTGGCTTTTTTTCTCCCTCGCAGCTTGATTACGGTAAATCCATTGCTAGCTTCACGCGGGTAACACGGATACAGTCGGGATACGAGGGAACGCCCACTCACCGACCCCCATTCATTTCAATGTAGAAGAGCTGCTCTGCCAGCCGACGTTCAAGAAGAAGAAACATGGACTTCAGGATTTATACCGTTCCAGATGAAGATACAAAGACATGATGAAGAATCAAGTTAGCCAAATGTGTGTGAGTATCCAGGAATGCTAACGGTACCAGTCGACTAAAAGCAACCACAATGCTAGCGCCGTCCCATGACATATAATTTGTAGATGCTGATTCTGTTCATCACTTTGGAAATTGGCAAGTTCGGGACGATCTGAGGGTCTCCGGAGCCAGTCCCCTGTATATGTCCCTATAGCCGTTAGCATTAGCCCGCAAACATCACACATTTTTATGAATACTCCAGAGGGTTTAAGCTGATACAAACCCATTAAGAGTCCATGTTGAGAGTATAAACCTTTTGGTGTTTTATGTTAGATGTGAATTGTAACGTAAAACTGACATCAAAGCTAAAGGCAATATGACTTTAATTTGATTTCTAATGTTGTGTGCTTCTGATAAAAATCTAGTGGCCACGAAACATCTTCTTTTACATGTTGCTAGTGAGGAGACCAGGTAAATTACATAAAATATCATGAAACAAGCATGTTATATTTGACTCCGGATGCATCTGCCAAATGATCGCGCTTGAGCGTCTGTGACTGTCTATGGCGCCTGCTGTATTTTAACATCTAAAGAACAATCCATTTACTTTTCTGAGGGAATGCTTCTGCCACTTCTGTTAAGACTCCGTTGTGACTCTTGTACCTGAATTAGTTATGCACATAGTTCGCCAGGAAACATCTGAAAAGAGGGAAAAAGTTGCGTTTCCCATCGAATCATCAGAGCGTTTTCACCGCCGCGCCGCACTGTGACGCCATGCCAACTGTGACGCCATGCTGACTGTATCTATGCAAATATTGCCCTGATACGGAGAAGTCCTCCAAAGTCCGAGAGCATGTGTGAACCTCAACAGAACTCGTTTCGGCGTGTTGTCTCCTTCACCGCACGAGCCAAAGCCGCGTCTAACTCACTTCATGGTCTTTTCCGTAATGTTCCGTCAGCACCAGTCCTTGTCCTCTCTGTCCCTGAGCACTCCTGTCCCTCGCCCTGTGGGACTGGGTGCAGAGTTCACCCCTAGGGTAAAATGATATCCGTTCGGGACCCCCGCTGCGGCCGACGGCCCAGTGGGCGTGGTCCTGTTGGGGGGTCGCCCTGAAGCGCGGTTCAGGTCAGGGTCCGAGCCGGTGCGTGTGACCAGGACGGGCGCGTCGTCACAGGCTCCCTGTAAGCACTCGTGCTCCGAGAGGCCGCGGCTGGGGCGGGGTTGGTGTCCCATGGTGAGGGCGGTGGAGGGCAGAGTAGTGCTGGGCGTCTTGAAGGCCACGCCCGGGCGAGGGGTGAGGGGCGTCTGGGGGAGCTGACGTCTGCCTCGCCCCGAAGTGGAGCTCTGAGCAGGAGGCAGCGTCCCGGGCCTGAGCTGAAAGGGAGAGAGAGGAGAGGTTCCTGATAATGATTAATACAGGAATGAAAACGTATTTTCTTTCAATCATGTTGTAACATTGTTTCCTCATCAAAACATAACTGTAGACATATATTTAGCTTCATTCACGTGTGTTTGATTAATCTTGTTTAGTAAATCCAATCCCCCTCTGAGCCTCAGAAAACACTCCTGGTTTTGTGACGTCAAAGGTAGAAAGTGCTGTGCCTTGTTCTGATGCAATTGCCTTCATTACAACTGCTTACACTAGCAAGTTGGGGCAAGCTAGCTTTAGTTAATTTTCCCTTGTTAAACAAAATGAGGGAACGCCTCACAGCTTTAAAGCAATGTGTGCTTTCAGCATGTTCTAAAACATGTTTAAAGGCCAAAAATAAATAATGCACAATTAATGCACAACTATAATATTTTTTTTATAATTGCGTAGTCACAATTAGTTGATTAATAGTTGCAGCCCTAGTTTCTGTCCCTCACACATAAATAGTGTTACAAACCTGTCTGAGGTATGGATCTGGCCCCTCCCCTGGTGAGGTGGTGCAGCTGGGTCCGGCTGACCGGGTGTGGGCCGGTTCTCTGTTGCCGTAGCGTTCACAGGAGTAGTACCTCTGCTTCTCTCCGGCTGCAGAGTGGTGCCTCCTCTCTGCGGGACGGCTGCGCTCACGATCCCTGGCCCTGTCCCGCAACTCGCCCTCAGCCAACTCCTCTGGGAATGGTCCTAGGCCAAACAGCAGATACGTGTTGGTGGAGGGCGGAGACGTTAACAAAATTTGTGTAATGTGTAATACAGCGATTGTAGTTTTGGAGAGCTGCAACACATTGAGTATATCGTCTGTGCTAAACTAAAGAGACAGATACGTCAAGTATAATCTCCAAATAAAAGGTATGAAGTGATAGTTCTGGCCTTTTGTAAGTCACTTCACTATTTCCATTCATGTTTCGTAAATGACTTGAAACATTTTTCATTTTATTTTTTTTCATTTATTTATCTAATTATTATTTCTCCTTTCACATTCTTCATCCTTTTTTATTTTTTGTAAAAATGTTTAAATATTGTACCGGGTATTCTCTATAGCACATGATGTTAATTAAAAAAAATATATGAATACATTTAACATATTAAAAAAGTAAATGACTTGAACCTCAACCAACTGCAATGTGACAATATCGTCTGAAGATCGTTATCGAGATCATGCTAAATATATTGAGAAATATGGAGAATATTTATACATGTATTCTTGATTAAAGACAGAATAGTTTTTTTTTCCGGCTCAGCTCCCTCAGAGGCAAAGCTCTCGATTTACCGGTGGGTCTACGTTCCTACCCTCACCTATGGTCATGAGCTTTGGGTAGTGACCGAAAGAACAAGATCGTGGATACAAGCGGTCGAAATGAGTTCCCTCCGCCGTGTGGCTGGGCGCTCCCTTAGAGATAAGGTGAGGAGCTCGGCCACACGGGGGGAGCTCGGAGTAGAGCCGCTGCTCCTCCACGTCGAGAGGAGTCAGCTGAGGTGGCTCGGGCATCTGTTCCGGATGCCTCCTGGGCGCCTCCCTCGGGAGGTGTTCCAGGCATGTCCCACCGGGAAGAGGCCCCGGGGAAGACCCAGGACACGCTGGAGAGACTATGTCTCACGGCTGGCCTGGGAACGCCTCGGGATCCCCCCGGAGGAGTTGGAGGAAGTGTCTGGGGAGGAGGAAGTCTGGGAGTCCCTGCTCAGACTGCTGCCCCAGCGACCCGGCCCCGGATAAAGCGGCAGAAAATGGATGGATGGATGGATGGATAGTTTTTTTTTCTTCAAAATTAGTCGATTAGATGTAAATTTTGTGTAAATACTACCGGTAAGTCTATTTTTATGTTATTATGCCTTCTTTAACATATCTTGCTTTTATTATTGCTCATTGTTGTACGTTGAATTTTGTGAATTTTGTTCACTGATAATGTAAATAAACCTTTTCTGATTCTGAATTGCACCGGACCTAGATTGCATGAGTGTGTTTGTGACTTGTTTGGTTCAACTGCAGCATAATTAATCCACAAAACTGCGTCTTATCAGCAAAACTATAAACCTCCTGTGATTGCATAGTTTGTCTTGCGTCTCTTACCGTCTGTGCCCATCTGCTCCAGTGACTTCTGCCTCCGGTCTCTCTCCCTCTCCCTTCTCCTCTGGCAGCGCTGATAGTGTTGATGATGCCCTCTGCTCTCGCCCTGCTCCAGCCGCTGCAGGTCATACTCACCCAGCGAGCCCTCCGGAGGGTGCTGCGGCATCAGGGAGGACACGGAGCGCCTCACCGGGCTCAGGTCAACGATGGGCTGATGGACACAAGCGCACGAGGACATGTCAGGTTAAGTCAGACGTAGGAAAGAGGACGGAGTAGTTAAAGCCACGTTGGTTTCACCCCAAAAAAACGGCACAATCACAACACGACTGCTGGACAGAAACCTTTAAGCATTAGAGAAGTTACAAAACGGCACAGAATAATACAAATTATAGATAAATTATAACAAATTAAAATAGGTTAGTTAAAAACAGGTTAGGTGTTGATCATCACAGTTACTGGCGATTGGATTTTGGGGAATGTTCACGATTTGGTTTGGTGTTGGTTTGAGCCCACTTTAGTCCTGATGCAGGGCCATTTTGGGCCATTTTGACTGGCCCTGGCCCCTGAGTGTTTCTTTATGCTCCTGGTGCAGAGCTGTCGACACCCAAACACAACAGATGTTTTCTTAATAAATAAAAGAGAGATTGGAAATCATAAGCCCTGATCTCGGCGATGTGAGACACGGCTTAAGCTGAAGCTACTTCAGGCTTATTCACACACTTATTTCACTTCTGTACGGCACATTTTAACATTTAACATCTCTTTATGTAATGCGTTGGGTTTGGCTAATGTAAGACGCATGCTTTTATGCACTGGAAATACAATATTTTCAGAATTGATAAAAAGGAAACAGCTGATGCTAACGTACGCAACTTTGTTTTGCTATTATAAGTCAGGACCCCTTAAACAGGCCTGTTTGGTTCACTTAATACAGGACCGTACCTACAGTATCAGCTCCAAATCGAACCAGTGGAAACATGCCTGTGCAGACTTGGTTTGGTTCTGTTCTAACTCTGAACTAGTCCAGGTTTAGTTCCAGGTTTAGTCTCTATGTCAGATGTGAAAGTGTGAACCCACCCGCATTAAAAAACAACGCTAAATTCTAGTTATTTGTTTCAAGTCCAAGTCACGTCCCAAGTCAAGTCACTTTAAGTCCTTCAGGGTCCAGTAATTATAGAGCAATAATTCTGTGGCTTACTTTACCATCTGCTGCTGACTGTATAATTTAAGATTAGATTAGAAACACTTAGAACTGTGATGCCGTCAGCACCTTACCGGATTCAACAACTGGCCATAAAAGCCACAACCAAACATGAGATGAGACGGAGGTGTAAGAGCTAGAGACCTTACATACAAGAACATGTCTTATTATCAATTTATTTAAATGTTTGGTCAAATGTTGCTGTGTATTCTCAGAAACTCTCACAGTGGTTGGTTGTAGCTCTGGCCAGAGATAGAAACAGCGACTCAACACAGAAAATGACACTTTTATACGTACAGTATATTGTATATCCAGTCTTAAGATGTGAGAAGATATTCAGTATTAAATCACTCAATGCTAAGTGATAATGAAACACTTATAAACATTTAAGACTGGTTTCAAATACAACTGAGAGATTAGACTTGATAGAAAAGAAAGAGTTAAAGAAAGCACGACTCACAAAACTACCGGTACACACTTCAGCACCACCAACCCAGTCTGTGACGACCCTGTCTGCCTTATGGAGTCTGGGAAATTAATTTAAACAACTGCATTTCTTGATTATTTGTGTAAATGTAGTGTTTTCTTCCTTCTCACTCCCACTCTTTGTCTTAAAAAAAGTGTTGAGATGACAATTCCCTCTTAATTTGTTGTTTTGTTATTTTTTTTGTCAATTTTTAAAAATAGGAACATTTTTCTGCCTGCGGTTGGATGGGGGGAAAAAAACATTAAAATGCCCACTTGAACACACAAATACACAATTCTACACAGGCTGAACATAAAGTAAATAAAGTACAGCCCCTTTAAGAAGACAAAATAGCAAAAAGTGATTCACATCCATGTTGTCCTGTTGTCATGTTTTAAAGTTCACTTCAAAATAAGAGTCCAACAATCAAGGGCCATATATCATAATAAATAAATACCGTAAATAACAAATAAATACATAAATAAATAAGCAGATACATAAATAAATATTTTGCATTATTATGATAAAAACTTGTACTGTATTTTTTTTTGTATTTACTTTTTACATCTGGCGAAAAGACTACTGCAAATTAGATAATATCAGGCACATTCACACTGTATGACTGTGCCATTTCAAAGTAAAGTCAATAAGTCAGTGTATTTTCTCAGAGACTGGGTTGCTTCCACTATCAAACGAGCACACGACACCGTGTACAAAAAAAAAAGACATTCATATTGATTTCGGCAGGGTCTTCACACGAGACGAGAAGAGAAAAACACAACATGGAGGACGGAGAGAGCGAGGGACAGAGGAGGACAGGTGGTACATACTGCCAGCTGAGTCCCAGGGCTGTGCCGGGGCAGATTCCGCTACGGGACAGACCAGAGGAGGTGACAACATTAGCTTCCGAAAGGACCAGCAAGGATGGACCAGAGCCAGGTGAGAGAGAGACTGGGGGGGGGGGGGGGGGGCTGTACAGAGGTGGGCCATCTCCATAACCCATGTTCGATGACTAGAACAAGGGTTTGTCTATGGGAGTTTTTATTTATTTATAGGAGATCTTCTACTGAAAGTGTTTTTCAGACTTCCTATAAGTGATCTGTTCTTCTGTATCTACCTCTGTATCTACCTGCGTTGCACCAATGAAATTTCCCCATGTGGGACAATAAAGGAATATCTTATCTTATCTTATCTTAGATTCAGACTAGATTCAGACTAGATTCAGACTAGATTCAGACTAGATTCAGACTGGATTCAGACTAGATTCAGACTGGATTCAGACTGGATTCCGACATGATTCAGACCAGATTCAGACAGGATTCCGACATGATTCAGACTGGATTCCGACATGATTCAGACTAGATTCCGACATGATTCAGACTGGATTCAGACTGGATTCAGACTAGATTCAGACTGGTGGGCCATCTCCATAACCCACGTAACCCCCATAACACCGTAACCCTTGTCCGATGACTAGATTCAGACTGGATTCAGACTGGATTCAGACCGAATTCAGACTGGATTCAGACTTGATTCAGACTGGATTCAGACTGGATTCAGACTGGATTCAGACCGAATTCAGACTGGATTCAGACTTGATTCAGACTGGATTCAGACTGGATTCAGACTGGATTCAGACCGAATTCAGACTGGATTCAGACCGGATTCAGACTGGATTCAGACTGGATTCAGACCGGATTCAGACTGGATTCAGACTGGATTCAGACCGGATTCAGACCGGATTCAGACTGGATTCAGACTGGATTCAGACTGGATTCAGACTGGATTCAGACCGGATTCAGACTGGATTCAGACTGGATTCAGACCGGATTCAGACTGGATTCAGACTGGATTCAGACTGGATTCAGACTGGATTCAGTCATAGAGATGTCATGATTATTTGGTTAATCAATAATAATGATTATTCAGGTCACAATATAATCATATATGTAAACATTTTTTTTTCATCTGGCTGTTTTTGTCACATTTAACTAATATTTTGTCTTTCAGAAAGTACAATGTTGTAAAGTCGGTTACAAACTTGAGGAACAGTAACATGTCAGACCACGGGAATGAGAGAAAATTAAAGATTTCACTGTTGTTTGGTCACAGTCTCAATAATCGTGATGTTTTTTTTTCACAATAATCATACTAATAAAATGTTATATCATGACATCCCCTTTTAGTTGTTTAATCTGTTATTTCTGTAGTTATTTTTTTTCAAGGATGGGCTTTATTTGACAGGACAGTGTACCGGGAGATGGGGGATGACACCAGGGAAGGACATACAGCAAATTGTCAGAGCCGGATTTGAACTCACGACACTGTGCGCCATCCACTCGACCCAGTTTAGACCTTTGTAAATACCCTTTTGTGTCAATATTTTAAGATTATATTGTGTCTTTATGGTAAAGTTGTCTTTAGATTCCTGAAAATGGAAGAAACATATTTCACATGTGTTCAGAGCATTGGGAGCACAAACAAAGTCGAATTTATCAGGACAGACATGGCCAGACACACAAATGAAAGAGAGTACAATGAACTTTTAAATCTCCACGCCTGTTCTTTAAGGGTGTGCTGTAACTGTCCTACAGAAGGATACACAACAGTTCAATTCCACTGTAATATGGTATAAAAGTATAACCATAAAGACTTTCACAAAAACGTCAGCATGTTGATGCTGTCACACATTTCCTTCACCCAATGGCAAATAAGACAGTAAACAATAAGACAAGAACAAAATCTGAACGTTTTATCACAGATTTTTTTGTTTCATAATTTCACTTCCTGTTTATAATTGATGACATCACAACAGGAAATTACCCAGCAAACAAAAATCATCTAATGTCACAATTTTTTAATTTGACAAATAAAAAAGAGCCACTTTAGAGAGTCCAAAAAGTTTTTTTTTTGTGTGTAAATTCTGCACATAATTATAAACTATATATAATAGTTGTATAAATATAACTATAATTTATATGTTCATCAGGTATAAATACTAATTAGAAAATCATAAAAACCTGTCATAGGCACTTTAACTGGTCAAATTGCCTGAAATTAAGAGAAATATCCTGAAATCAAGACATTTTAACTAATCTAGAACTATATTTTACTGTGCAGATTTATAGTATTAAGTACTATTTATGTTACGTAATTTCAAGAATATCAAAACCAGACCCAAAATCTTCAGAGCGTGAGGGAGGGTCCATAACGTTACCTTCCCTTCAGTGAAATGTGTGAGGGTCTTACGTAGTACTCAGCGTTGAGGCGTGGCAGAGACGCAGCTCTTTGGCCCTCCAGGAGGGGATAACCCTCTGAATCGGACTCCACTGGCTTCATCTCCACCAATTCCTGAAACAAGATGAAATTATAACATTATCGTCAGCGCCACCTTTGCAGACGATTCAGCAGTTTTCACTTTTCAGATCTTGTAAAAAACAGTGTCAAGCCCTGGATTTATATCAATTTGAGTCTGTCCAGAAGAGGGGACAGGATATTTAGTACAGTCCATATTAGATCAAACTATCTGTTTAGTCAACGGGATAAGCAAATTTTTCAGTCCTTTGAGAAGTTTCCTGGTGAATTATGTATAATTATTTCAATTTAAGTCCAGTCGCAACTGAGTAACATCAGAAAAAGAAACTTGATTACCTGTAGCGTTAGCATTCTTGGATATTTCTACAAATTAGGGCTGTATGAGCACCTCCTTGTCTTATTGGTCTGTGTTTGCTCTAGTAGTCGTTGAACAGTGAATGAAACAGCAGCTCTGGATCGCACCATTATTTTTATTTAAAAATGCCATCATTTTGTTTTAGGAAGTTTAGTTGATGTTTACTTTATTTTCGCTCTCTGGTCAGTTTCTGTTGTGTTCTGCGTTTTATGATTGTTCTGTTTTTTATTCAGAAATATTTGAAAAAAAGAAAAAGATAAAGAAAAAATAAATGAATGGATTGCTTCCTGCATAGAGGTCTGATCATAGTTTTTATTTCAATCAGATTCCAATTACTAGTATTCCAAGTATTTACCTCCATTCTGGTTTATTTAATTCAATTGTATGTATTGTATGTATTGTATGTATTGTATGGTATTTGATGGAAAGAAAAGTAACAAATACAAACAAAAAGAAAAGACACAGATTGTGGAGAGAAAAAACAGCACGTGTAAATAAAAAAACAAAAAACACACAAACACAAAAAAATACCAAAACCCATGATAATAATAATAATGTACATGCGTTTGTCAAGTTTTTCCATTTTTAAATTTACTTCCCATGTGTTCCTTTCTCCTTTTTCATTGTCCATTGAGACCTGGCCAAGATTCGGGTTTTAATGAATAATGTGAGTGTAGTACTTGTGATTGTACCTGCGGGTTTACCTGTGCTTGTAGTAGGGCTGTGCTAAATTTATCGATATTGCGATATATCGTGACAGACCTCTTGGCAATACGTGTATCGATACAGAGATGCGTATTGTGATACTTTTAAACAACATGAAGTCATTAGAAATTGCAGAGTTTTATACTTCTGAACCTACATTCTGCCTCATAAAATCTAAAGAATAAAATCTAAAGAATAAAATCTAAAGAATAAAGTCTAAAGAATAAAGTACAACTACAGTAGGTGGAAGTAATGTATCACTGGGATACCAACCGCCATAAAACAGCAAAGAAGAAGAGGAAGGCTGAGTCTGAAGAGCTGAAAGTGTGACTTAATCATAGGACAGTTGCATTCTGATATTAAGGACATTGTGAACATGAATTTTGTTATTATACTTATTCAAAACATAATGTTAGTCAACTTTTAACATCGTTTTTAAAGGATATCCTTGATTCGGGACGTGTATCGGGATTCGTATTGTATAGTGGACCCTGTATCGGGACACGTATTTTATCGGGAGGTACTAGGCAATACCCAGGCTTGGATTGTAGTACCTGTGATTGTACCTGCGAGTGTATCTGAGGTCTGCTGGAGGAGGGCATGTCTTCAGACTGGCCCCTCTGCAGTCTCCTCCTGGCCCTGGGCCCCTGCACCGCCTGGCACACATCTCCAGACTGAGAGTGTTTGATGGCGCTTCTTTGTCTGCACAAACACACAAACACATGTCAGCAAACACAACAAACAACAAGTGAAACGTTCCAAAGAACAACTGACTATTAGTCGTACTTTAGTGGTCAAATTAGACATAAGATTGCACAGTTTGCATGTTCTCCCTGGGTGTAAGTGGGTTTCCCCTAACACTAAACATAACTGTATTTTCTGTTTGCGTTGTTCTCTCATAAGTCGACTGCTATTTTTTCTAATAAGTTGTGTCTGTATTTTTTTTGAACGTATTTTCATTTATTTTACTTAAATCTGCTTTGCTTTTACTGGTTTAAGACGAGGAGATAAAATTTAGAACTTATTTGACCCCTTACTCCGCCTTATGACCGATAATATAATACATCCATGCTTATGACGCACAGGAAGTCGGCCATATTGGATCAAAATGTCGAGGCCATTTGGACAATTTTTGTATTTTATTAATTGTATTGTGCCAATGCAACACTTTGGAAACCCCTTTGTTTATGAATTGTCCATTATCCATTCTCCATGACAATGACAATACAAATCTTGAATCTTCTTGGTCACTCACGTGGTTTCCCTGTAGGTGGCTGCGCTGAACGTGGGCGCAGCGGCGGCGGTGGCGGTGTTGGAGCTCGTGACGGTGCAGATGGAGGTGGAGATGGCGGCCGGTTCCTCTGGTTCCTTCTCCGGCTTGGGCTCGGGCTCGGGAGGTGGGGGAGGAGAACGCGGCGGCTGCCTGGGCCGAGCGTCCATGTCCTGGAGATGAGCGAACGGCAGAACCGAACGGAACAGAACGCCCAACTTACACTGCGGGAAGAAACACAAACACGACGGACGACAAGGTGGCGAGGTCATTTATTTGAGCACACTAAATCATTATATTTAAAAAAAGTAAACATAAAAATATGAACCACATTTAGGGAAAAGGATGAATAAATTAATAAACTAATAATGTAAAAAAAAAAAAATCATAGCTTTTTAAAAAATATGTTATAGGGACAATACAAAGAGACAGTGATGTTATTCAATCAAAAATGCCAAAAGAATATACAATATTTCTGCCTTTCATCAACAATGAACTCCATTTGTAAATATTATATCTAGAAGCCTCCAGTGAGCACATTTTAACCTTTATTTGTCTGATAATATATTTATCTGAATTTGACTGCCTTCATTTTTTATTTTGCCATGAATGTTGATTTAGTGTTGTTACCGTCTAGATTATTTGTATTGATATTTAAAATGTTGCTCTCTGGTCGTGTTTTGTGTTTGTTCCATGTTTTATGATTTACATTTTTTTTTTTTTTAATGATTGTTTCAATGTTTAAAGTTGTTCCATATAAACCAACACAAAAACAAACAGAACATGAAAAACATGAACAGATATCAACTACAAATTTAACTAATCCATGTTTTATGTTTTATAAAAAAATAAAATAAAAAGTATTTAAATAGTCTCATTGTACCGTAGAAATTATCGTTTTTGCTGATTAGTTGACTACTGAAATAATGGTCAGTTGCAGCTATACAAAGGGTACTGCCAGTTAAAAATACACAACAATACTACACTTGTATACAATATCTTAAACGTGATCAATGAATTTATCGCCGTCTCTTTTGGTTAATGAGGACGAGACAGATGAGATGAGCACATTGACTCGGTGGTCCTCACCTGGGGGCCGGTCGGGTGCAGCGCTTGCAGTTTTTTCAGCTTGTTCTGCTTGTAATAGTCAAAAATCATCAGCGCAGCGTAGACTTTCCCCACTGTGAGCTCGTTATCTGCAAACACAGAGCAGAGACGCGTCACGCACACGGCCACAAGAGGGCAGCAGAGGAGCGTCGACCGGAGACTACAGACAGATGTGTAGAAGTCATGGATCCATGATGGTCGAAGTGTGTCAAGGAGTGAGGAGAGAATGCTTAAACAGTCAAAAGCACAGTGCCTTTTGAAGTTAGTTAACAAAAACACAATCATTTCAATAGAGGAACTAGGATAAATGTATATTAAAAACTGATTAAACTCTCAGATATACTGTATGTATTTAGATTATTGTGAGAATAAACTTTGGGATTTAAAGGTGGAATGGACGATTTTCAGCAAATTTTTTATCATATTTCCTCGTGGCGTGGATAAATCATTTGTCCTGCCACGTATCAATCATAAAACGCACCTACCGCTCACCTGCAGCTGCGTCAGGCTCGTCCCCACGTTTCCGCGTGCCTAAGCGCATGGATCATAATATAGTTCCCTCAGTGTACGGGGCAAAATGAAGACGGAGAAAGACAGTTCGAGCTGACGCAGAAGTGGACAGAAATCTACGGGAGACGAGCGATGCGATGCGCTCCGTTGCGCTGATAAACAAACGCACGTGTCGCCGAAAAATCGTCCATTGCGCCTTTGATGATTATTTGCTACAAGATAACAAAATCCTAAATTTCCTTTCCTTCTTGTTTTCTTAACACATTACTTTTCCTCAATACATGACCTGCTTTATGAAATCAAACTTTCGGAATGATTAATTTGACATGAACGCCTAGATAAAAAAAAGCACTTTACATTTAGGTTAACTTTTTTGAGGAAAAGGAGAGCAAAAGGACTTCATTTTTGTTCTAAAATCATCACATTTCTTTTAATTAAACCAAAATATAATGATTTAGTTAAAAAAAAAGGCTCAGTTTCATAGGATTTTTTTTTTTTCTTTAAAGGTAATTTTTCTTCTAAAAATGTCATGATAATAATTTTTCAGTCTTTATGATTTTATTGTGACTTAAATAATCCCAATTATCAAATAACCAACTAATCATGACATCGCTACATGTGAGAGATATCAGAGTTTAAAGACAATTACTGGGTTTTACATCATGTTTTTATTTAGCAGTAGGAAACTATGACAGGCACTAGGTTTTACTTGACAAATGCTGACGGAAATATTGACTCTTCAATAGTTTTTCATTTCATCTAGACAGATCTATTACATATTTTACCACAAATTATACCTTTTGTGCTGCTAAGATTCAGTTTTGTGGCAGGAAAATAATATATTGTCCATGGTTTGTAATAGAAGAGAAAATACACTTGGCTTTTCCACACAGGGAATTTAAAACTGTTGATTTTGTTTGTTTGTTTATGTTCTAAAAATGAAAATGTTTTACGGTCAGTTCGGTTTCGGACTCACATTTGTGAGGCGTGACGAGCAGGTCCACGTTCTTCAGCGACAGGTTGGGCCACATTTTGCTGATCTCCCTGCGCAGGTCCGCGTCACACAGATGTTGAGCCAGGACTCCTGAGCACACAATGCACAACGCACAACACACAATGCACAACGCACAACACACAATGCACAACACACAACGCACGACACACAACGTACAATGCACAACACACAATGCACAACGCACAACACACAATGCACAACACACAACGCACAACACACAATGCACAACACAACGCACGACACACAACGCACAATGCACAACACACAATGCACAACACACAATGCACAACGCACAACACACAATGCACAACACACAGCGCACAACGCACAACACACAATGCACAACACAAGATGCATAACACACAACACAGAACACACGACGCACAAAACACAACGCACAACACACAACGCACAATGCACAACACACAACACATAACGCACAATGCACAACACACAATGCACAACACACAACGCACAACACACAAAACACAATGCACAACACACAGCGCACAACGCACAACACACAATGCACAACACACGATGCATAACACACAACACAGAACACACGACGCACAAAACACAACGCACAACACACAACGCACAATGCACAACACACAACACATAACGCACAATGCACAACACACAATGCACAACACACAACGCACAACACACAAAACACAACGCACAACACACAACGCACAATGCACAATGCACAACACACAACGCACAACACACAAAACACAACGCACAACACACAACGCACAATGCACAACACACAAAGCACAACACACAACGCATAACGCACAATGCACAACACACAATGCACAACACACAGCGCACAACACACAACGCACAATGCACAACACACAACGCACGACACACAACACACAACGCACAGCACACAACGCACAGCACACAACGCACAATGCACAACACACAACGCACAATGCACAACACACAACGCACAATGCACAACACACAACGCACAATGCACAACACACAGCACACAACGCACAACACACAACGCACAACACACAACGCACAATGCACGACACACAACGCACAATGCACAACACACAACGCACAATGCACGACACACAACACACAACGCACAATGCACAACACACAACGCACAATGCACAACGCACAACACACAACGCACAACGCACAACACACAGCGCCCAACACACAACACACATCACACAATGTACAACACACGTCACACAACACACAAGAGTCACAGTCAAGTCAACACTTACAGTAACAGTAAATTCAAGAAGCTGCAGGTTGCCCTCTGATGTGTTTTGGAATATACTGTTCGATGCTACATGCTGCGATTGGAAATGTTGTGTGTATTTCCTGACCTGATGCCAGTTTGATGCCCAGCGCCGTGCGGATCAGACCCATAAGTGTTGAGGTGAAGTGCACGGTGAAGTTCTCTCCGATCGGCATGTTCATCTTCACCAGGCGCTGCAGGCACGAGCACAGTCAGAGAAACAAGAAGTTTGTTCAAATCAAAATGTCTGAAACACTAGACCTCTGACAACATGCTACACTGGGCATTCGGAGGGCAGAGAATCAAAGAGGGCAAGAGACACTCCACTAAGTTCACACAAGACTTGAAAAAGATTCCGTTGTAGTAATCTCGACAGTTTTTTTCCAAAACAAGACGTTTCAACATTCATCCAGTTGTCATTCTCAATCTGTGGATCTAGTCTGAGAACTCTGATATTTATCCTACTCTGAATAAGACCTGCCCCCAGGGCGGAGCCTCCTGATAATAGGTTGTCCTGTTTATATATTAGTTTGTACATGTAATGGGCCATAGAAATTGACTGACTGCAGAGCCCTCATTACTGATGAGTACCTGATTAGCATCAGAATGAACAGGGCTTCATAAGCTGTTGTATGTTACTGGTAAACTGAACCATAAACCTCCATTTCTGTTCAAAGAGGGATTCTCCTTGACTCCTCTTTCAAACCATCTCTTCTACTACTTTGGACAGACTGTCATAAGAAGGCTCCACCCAGTGGGCCGGTCTTTTGCAGCTCAGATTAGGATAAATATCTGAGTACTCAGACTAGATCTGCAGATTGAGAATGACTTTTGGATGAAAGTCTAAACGTCCAGATTAAAACTGAATGTTTTTCTATTATGAAAAACAAATGAGGGATAACACCAACACAAGAGTAAAAACTGTTCAAACGGTGACACATTTTTCCCAAAAGCTACATTTTCAGACAAAATTACAAAAGGCTATTGCTGTGACAAGCTAATATAAAAGAGTTTACATTTTTTATGTTACAGGAAAGTTGTACTGTTAATTATTAACAAAGCACCATGTGTGTTTCTCCTCCTGACTTACAAAGTCATAAATTACATGGCCCCATCCTACCTCAAAGATGCTGTAGTAACATAAAATTCAAACAGAGCTCTTCACTCTCAAAATGCTGGCCTTCTATTGGTCCCAAGAGTCTCTAAAAGTACAGTAGGAGGTAGAACATTTAGCTCCCAAGCTCCTGTGGAATCAGCTCCGGTCCATGTTAAAGAGGCCGACACAGTCTCTTCATTTAAGACCAGAATTAAAACGTTCCTCTTTGTAATTGCTTATGGTCAGGCCAGTTAGGAACAGAAATAAAAACCTACAGAAATAATACCTACGCTGCCCTAGGAGCAACTATGCTGGGGGAGGTATGGCAGCTTGAGCACGATTCTCTGCTTCTGACTAGTTTTCATATCAACAGTATTTAATATTTTAGTTCGCCTTTGTCTGTTCATTGCTGAGAGGACACTGCTGATGCGACTGACCCTGGACCTGCTTCTCAACTGTCGGAGGAACTCTCTCTCGTTTGCTCTCGTGACTGTTCCATTGTCACCAAAATTAACTGAATTGAAATTAGTGTTCGGGTTAAGGTTAGGTTGGGGTCTTATTTTAAAGCATGACTGAGTTTCTATTATGTGTCTCGGTACATTTAAAAGGGATGGTAAGGAATAGGATTTTTTATTAAGAAAAAACATTTTAATAATGTAGTATTCAGGAATGAAGCTCGTTATAAACCTTGTCACGGCCTTTAGATTACTGTCATCTCGAAATGTGAAATAGATCTGCTTTAATGTCTCACAAACCAGTTTTGTATTGGAAAATCTGTTGAGATATTGTTTTTTTCTCTCATCAAAGTCTTGATTTGACCTGAGAACGGCCAGGTCATTTGGTGTAAGCGGTCTTAGATGCGTACGGCTTTTCGCTTTCTGTCCGAGGTAAGACTATTCTTATTGTTGTTGCAGTTATTCTGAGGTCCTGGCGGTGTTGTGTTGAAGCTGTTGCTATGAGACCAGTGAAAATGGTGTGAAAAAGCCATGCTCTGGTGCTAAACGCTGCTGCAGAAGGATTGTGTACCAGTGGCGGTGTGGATGCTTCTCAGCTGCTAAGAATAATAATATCACAACCAAATATGTATGCAAAGCTATGTAATTCAGTCTTTATCAAGCGGCTGTTGTTGAGGCGAGTGTTGTATAGGGTGTGTAGACATCCTGGTTTAGAGGTGCACGGTGGTTAACACTCCTACTTCTCAAAATAAAGACATTTCTCATTCCAGATTAGGAGGGAATAGGTTTTGCCACTCATCTAAACAGTTTCTTCACTTCCTCTAACAAAGAACTGGTGAGTTACTGCCTTAAATCTGTCTGAAGGGAGGAGCAAACACACTTTGGTCTATTGAACTGTTACCTGAATCATATTTAGCATCATGCCCCTAATGACTCTTCTAACTCCGATAGGTAAACATTTATTGTACATGTACTTTTGTTGTCACAATACAGAAAATTCAAACTCGAATTGGATATTACAGAAAAACAATTTTTTTAGATCGAGACCGTTCAAAGGCCGTAAATGTTTTGGATATTAAAAGACGTACTTGCACTGCAATGTTTTAGATACATTTTAGATGACAATTTTCTTCGTTTTAAGAATTCATGTTTTATATTCAAAGTTCTTCATGGACTAGCCCTTCCCCTTTGAGGACATTCATTAAAACAAAGACTGCGAGTGGGAGGGCACCAGGGCCATGGCTCGAGGCGACTGTGAGGTTCCGCACAGACGCAGCACATTAGGACAGACTGTGCTCTCTGTCAAAGGGACTGATTATTGGAACAGCCTTCCTCTGACAATAAGAATGAGTGAAAACAAAAGGAGAATGATCGTCCATCACTGTCTATTTGAACTGCACTTTAAACTGAACACCAAGTCTGTGTGAGCACTTATAACCAGCCCTTTATTGTCGTGTGTCATTGTAATTTGGTTAAGTTTTGTCTTTGTCTTCTGCGTAAATGCAATAAATGAAATAAATGCAATAAATGCAATACAAAAATAAATAAAATAAATAAAATAAATAAAATAAATAAAATAAATAAAATAAATAAAATAAATAAAATAAATAAAATAAATATTCAGAAACTGTCCAATTTTGTCCTGTTTATGTGATATTTTTGTATTTTTTTTGTATTGATATATGTTCAAATAAGTATCTAGTTTTAGTATCGATCAGTTTCTGGGTACATTTTATGACAACCCCAACCCAGACACTGCCCAGGCGGAGTCAGATAAAGCCCCCAGAGGAGCAGCGTTGTGATGTGTTTGGCATCAAATGTGTCCTGTTAATTGCACAGGCCTGAAACATTAAGAGCATTGAACAAAGTGGTGCAAAGAACAGCCCAAGTGTAATGGTTGTTGTGGAGAGTGACGGGCATGTGTTGACAGCACACATCACGCAGGAGCCACGGGTTCAGATGGAGGTTCAATCACGCTCCTGTAGATAAGTGCTGCACTGCAAAACATCGACCTAGATGAGTTAAAATGACTTGAATTCAAAATATGAATCTTAATTGAAGTAATTTGGACATGTTTCAATTTTTTCACTTCCTACATTATTTGACATTTTTCATGTTATCCCTGACTTGTAAAAGCAAAATGATTTGTCAAGGGAACAACAGTTTTTTGTTTTTTTTAATACAATGTATAATGGAATGTAAGTGTTTTTATTGGCCTTTAAACACTCTTGAGTATCTTTACGTTGTACTTTATCTCATGTTTCACACCCTTAAACAATATATTTACTGAAAGCACACATTAGTTTATATCTGTGGCGTTCCCTCGTCAGGTTTCCTGTTAGCAGATGTCCATCTTCTGGCAGCAGAGGGAATAAATACCATGGGGAAATAAACAAAAGCTAGCTTGCCCGTGACACACTAATACAAACACGCAGTTATAATGAACGCGATTTGACGATCTAGTGATAATTTATGGACTTAAAAACAGCACAAAATTTCAGAGCTCTACCTTTGATCTCACATATCGGAGAAATTTGGAACTGGGTGTTTTCTAGAACTTACTAAAGAGGAATCACAAAACAAGCGCGAACGAAGCTAAATAGAACTCCAGATTTGTTTTTGATGATGGAATAATGTTGTAACCTGGCTAAAAGCTCAAAAATTTCCTTTAAACAAGTTAGGAATAGAGGTTAATGGGTTAGTTAATGGGTGTGTGACAGGTTTTAACAATATTCAAATTTTTTGGGGTGTATTTTGTGTATTTCTACTTGTTGTACATAGCAATTATAGTTTTACATCAATCGAGTAGGTACTTGTGGAGAAAACATTGAAAAATTTGTAAAACAGTACAGGAAGTGACATCACACTAGGGACTCGTTCCAGTCAAGGTTTGTGCACCATTTACTCAAAGAAACAACTTTTTTGACCCTCTAACCATTAATTCAACTAATATCTCTCATATATTTTTATTTGGTTGAATTAAAAACATTGTGACATTACATTTTTGCCCAGTGTTTTCTGGGTGATTTACTAGTGTGATGTCATCAATTACAAACAGGAAGTGAAATTATAAACCTAAAAAATTTGCTATACAGGTGATCGGGGTCGCGGGTGACTGGAGCCTATCCCAGTGACTTTGGGCGTAACACATGCATGTCTTTGGACGGTGGGAGGAAGCCGGAGAACCCGGAGAGAACCCACGGTAACATGGGGAGGACATGCAGACTCCACCCAGAGAGATCAT
The DNA here is from genome assembly GCF_026437365.1 of Eucyclogobius newberryi. NCBI lineage: Eukaryota > Metazoa > Chordata > Actinopteri > Gobiiformes > Gobiidae > Eucyclogobius > Eucyclogobius newberryi. The sequence goes on along the minus strand of NW_027315834.1, from coordinate 10,137,472 downwards.
GTGATGTGAGTTCCTTCTTGGGAGGCAAGAGCGCTAACCGCCTTTGCCACCGTGTAAAATTCAAAATATATATATATCTTAACTACATTTTAGTTCAATGCATCTGACCTGTCAGAGGCACTTCAACTAAACACAACTGCCTGATATTTTAATTTTAACATATGTATGCTGGCAGTGCACATTTACAGGAAGGAACGCAAAATCATGCAAAATAAGCCATATAGGGAGAGAGAATTATCATAAGATTTACATTTCTTCTGCGCCTAGACCCTCTGATATTTCCTGGAAAGCCTCTAAACCGCCCTGCCAGCCCATTACACATACAATATTTGACAAATGGCTGCCATAATGCCTTGTGAAATGGCAGCGGCGGAGCGACACAGAGCCAGCCCTGCGAGCCGCTCTGGCCCGTGTCACTGGGGACGTATTCCCGCTGCCCGTCGACAAAGGCAGGGGTTATTTTGGAGCCGGAGGAGCACCACGCCGACGTTCACAAATAGGCCAGAGCCGTGGGGCCGCGGACGTGATGCGTTCAGACAGCTCAGCGGACTCTGGACCGGGCTGAGGCTCAGGAGGGCAGCCTGCGGTCACTCTCGCGGCTGCAGTAGGTATGGACGGGTCAGGCGCGTGGTCTTTTGGATGCTGCGTGTTTGCTTGGAAAATGAGTAACCGGTCTAAATTCAGGCGATGCAGATGTAAATGAAGAGGAAATGACTGTTTGATACTTTTCAGTGACATCACGCAGAAGGAAACACCCAGATTTAGATGCTCAAAACTAAAGGAAAAATAGAAAGTTGATGTTTAAAGAGCTGTGAAAAACAGTTGGCAAAAACGACTGTAAGGTTATTTAAGAGTAACTTGTTTAACGGCAAAAATCAGTTCACCTACTATACTTCCAACTAAGTCAGTTTGTTCTGGTAAAAAACAAAGCTCAAATTAAAGTCGTACTTTTACAGCTTCAGACAGGGCAGTGCCTCCTGTTAGCTTCAGGCTAATGTTGATGACGTCACGTGGAAGATTCACATTCGCATTTGATTTGTCTCTCATTATATGGGTCAGGATTTCGATCATACATACTGCGCTTGAATGAAAATCCAAATACTTGTATACAACCCAAAGCGGCAGAGGGCTGTGTCAGAACACGTCTGCGAAAATATGAAATATTTGCCTTTTTTAGGGTGTGTACTTTGTATCACATGATTTGACATTATTGGATTGAGTATTGAGTATAATCATTTTATGAGATGGTGTCCTTATGTGTATTTCATTCATATTTATTTGGCCCATATTAATGTATTATTCTGCTGCCATCTGGACATTTAATTTGCTACAAATGAACGCACTATTACTGCCTTATTTGCGCATAAATCATGATCTAATTGGTAACATTTTTGTAAAAAATAAATTTCATGTGACACTAGCCCCCTTAACAAGCCCCTTATTACCAAAAGCATATTAGGAACATATTTAAATTACAAAATGTCTTAACATCATAGTAAAAAGCAGTAGTAGAGTTAGTTAAATGTCTATAGTTTGTAGAATATGGCCAAAATAAGGGACGGATTAATATTATTTAGCATTAGCTATTTACATGTATGCAAATGAGCAGCTCGTTAGTGTGCACTATAAAATAAAGTGTTACCAAAGCAATACAAATGAAAACAGTCATATAATATGAAATAAAATGGCGGCGGGTGAGGGTCTACCTTATAAGCCACTCGAGCTGGACATTTCTTCCCCAGACCGAGGGGAGGAGACATGTCCCGGAACATGTGGTACATATCCCGGTAACAGATGCGACCACTTCACCGCGGCAACATGGATGAAAGGGGGCGGGGGTTTACGGCAAGACAGGAAGTGCAGGTAAAACCGTCACACGAGAGGGAGGAGAGAAAGAAGAAGAGGACACACAGAAAGCCTCGTTAATAAGGTTTCCGGGTTCTTCTATGGGAAAACCATGCCAGAATGCATCCCTGTAATCAGGCCGGGACGGTGGATCCTGGAGGAGAAATGCATTGGATCAAGAGCGTGTTTCATTAAAGGGACCCGACACTTTAATGTGAGACTTTTGAAGTAATCTAATATATCATTATCTACCTATGGTTAAGTAGATACCCATGGTGAAGACTTTTTAAATTATTTCTTAAAGCAGCACTTGTGGAAAGTAGAAACGTATATGGTAAATGTAAAACTACTGTACTTGTATTTGGAGGATTTTTAGGACCATGTAAATAAAAGTGATATCTCAATTATTAAATGATGTAGGTTTAAATTGAATTAGAGATGTTTAAAAGATTTGGAAAAATGTATTTAATTCCAAATGTAATAGATTCTCTAGATTATTTAGTTGGATTAATATTTCTGCTATTGAGGCAAACTTTAAATTGTGATTTTGTGCATTGTATTATTCCTTTAAAGCTTCTCCTTTTAGCCTGTCACTTTATTACTTTTGCTCCGGCGATTTGAAAAAGAGTTTTATATGATTACATTACAATGACAAAGGCATTCTGATATTGATTCAATAACAAGGACCATTCTTATGAAGAAATTACAGATATTAGTCTCTCTCTCTCTCTCTCTCTCTCTCTCTCTCTCTCTCTCTCTCTCTCTCTCTCTCTCTCTCTCTCTCTCTCTCTCTCTCTCTCTCTCTCTCTCTCTCTCTCTCTCTCTCTCTCTCTAATCATAATCATAATCATAATATTATTAGTAAAATTAACCAAAAACCTAAATTCTTACTGATTGCAATAATGTATAATAACGACAATATGCTGCTGTAAATGTGCATTCTACTTTTAAAATGTATGAATTATTATGAAAGTATGTCCTTTATTATGTTTAGAAAAATAAATATGACTTCTTTTTATGTTGTTTTAGCGTGAGGAAAAGGTGGTGAGAAGAATGAGCAATATCTATCATCGTATAGTAAACTTTCAAATAAGGCTACAAAGGGCTATTTCTTCACTTTTGCGATTCATTTTTAATACGTTGTTCAACACATTTCTGTTGGATAGACATGATATCGCGTGAATATTGCTATTGGTAAAATAACAATAGAGTAATTTCATGTATTACTTTTACTACAATACCTTCACACACAGTGCTGCTTTAAAAAGTACTGATGGAATAAGTCATTGCCTTCAAAAGTCTACCAGTCTTACTTTCAGTGGCTTGTCCCTTTAAAATGCCCTTCTGCATGCTAAAACAAACCAATGGCAGTAACCGGAATGGCAACAATGCTCAGCTCAACGCTCTTTTCACAGCGATGAGCCTGACATCCCGCCGATGCCGTCACCAGAGCCACACTGCGAGCATTGTTTTTCGGCCATGCCCGGTCAGCTGCCATCCTGTCAGTGGAGGATCCGGGTTTTTGGTTTCGATTAAAGGGGGCGAGGGGACCAAGCGGCTGGTTCAAACCTTATAGGCCACTCTGTTGGGGCACTTCTTCCCCAGGCCCAGCGGAGGAGAGATAAAGTGCAACAGTTTGTACATGTCCATATAGCAAATCCTCCCGCTGCAAAAACAACAAGAGGGGTTAGCCGGTTAGCACGCGTAGCATCTGTTTGGAATGGAAGACATAATACATTTAATTAATACAAAAAATATCACAATATATGTCAAATTCACAATATTTATCTTGAGTTGAAAGGATTTGACTGGTTAAATGTTTTGCCTTGAGATGGATTTAAAGCTTGTGTCCATACTGCAAGCCCCCTACTGAGAGGGGGCTTGCATCTCCACAAACCAAAAATGTTGTTCCTTTAGCTATAGTATTCCACAATATGGCATAGAACGTATCTATCTTGGTTTTAACTTCATTTCTATGGAATCGTGCCGGGGATTTTCCACCTTCACAAAGTTACACGGTGTCACTTCAACTCCAAAATTGTCTGTCTGTCTGTCATTTTTAGCCAACCGGCAGATAGTTTTGCTTAAAAGTAGGAAATATATTAAACACATGAAGAGAAAATTCAAGTTTGCATTATTTTTATGTTGCATCTCATCCACCTTGTCTCCAACTTGTCCGCAGCAGCAGCACATTCATTTGTTGCCACAGCTTCTCGTTGTCCTCAGCGGCAGCACCTCAGCATCTCAATCCCTCTATTATTTCATCAGCTGCATCAACCTGACAATGGGCCATATTTTGCCCCCGATCTTAATGTTAACTTGGGCGTTGCAGAGCTCATTTTGACACATATTGCTCCCATGTTTAGTGTTTAGAGACTTGTACACAAGCAGACCTGCTTTAAAGTCTCTTCTCTGAGCCACAGGAGCCAGTGCAGAGACCTGAGAACAGGAATAATGTGCTCATACTTCCTGGTTCTAGTCAGGACCCGAGCAGCAGCGTTCTGGATGTACTGCAGCTGTTTTACAACTCGTTTGGAGAGACCAGTGAGCAGGCCGTTACAGTAGTCTAATCTACTGGAGACAAACGCATGGATAAGTCTCTCCAGGTCTGGTTTTGACACAGATTTCTAACTTGGTTTGTAGGTTTCAGAGCGAGACTCTGGAGGTGACCGCTAACACTTTCTCTTTGTTTCTGTGGACCAAATATGATGATTTCAGTCTTGTCTGAGTTCAGATGGAGAAAGTTGTTTTTCATCCACAAACTGATCTGTTGGATGCAGTGACAGAGGGAATCCACTGGTCCATATTCACCTGCCGTCAGTAAAACATATCTAACAAAGATATCGTTTGTATAATTGTGATAGGACACATTTCTGCTGCGTATCAGCTGACCTTACGGCAGCATGTAAAAGTTGAACAGAAGGGGTCCCAGGATTGACCCTTGGGGCACCCAAACACAGTTATCAATTCCAAGTTTGGACTTTAACTAATTTGACCAATTAATCTCTCCTTTGCTTTGTCAAAATCCATGACCCATCCAAACCATTTCTCTTAATTCTTCCTTTATACTTGTTTTAACCATTGTAAGCCTCTTCCAACTCATTCATTTAAAAAAAAAAAAAAAAAAAAAACTTATAGTCCTTTTTTCTTTCTTTTCAGAAGCTTGCTTTCATTATTTCTTTACTGATGAATCCTATGCTACCCCCGTCTTGCTCCCTTCCTAATCCTTTCTGCCCTCCAACATGCAAGAATGACTATTTCTGCCCTCTCTAGGTTGTCTAAAAGTGTCTTTATGGGCTTTTCTTCAAGCCAGTAGAGCCTATGCTTTATGTTCCCGCAGCTTTATGTTCCCACAGCTCTATGTTCACATCTAAAATACACTTCTGTAAGTAAATCTATAACTTCCACCCTCACCCTGGCCCTAAACTTAAACATATTCTCAAAACATGACAACACAAGATCATGCCCAGACCAATAATCCTAACAAAAAATGCCCCTAAAATGTTGAACATAGAGCTGTGGGAACATAAAGATGTCTAAATACAGGAAAAAATTTGAATCGTGAATATGTGCTTGTAATCATGTATCTTGATTTAAGTACATTTTAACAGTTTTAAAATAAGATCTGCCAGTGGAACAAGCATAGAAAAACAGCCGTTTTTTTGTTTTTTCCTCACTTGTTAATAAGCACTTGAAATAGGAAAACACTGCCTGTTCCAATGACAAATCTTATTTTAAGAGAGTAAAAATATAATAACTAATACGACATAATCCAAGCACATTGTCTTGTTTAAAATTGCCATAAATTAAGAAATGGGATTTTCTTTGATGAGGACATTTACACATATTTGTAGCCTTTGCTTTAGCTTTGTCTCAGCTTAACCCTGAATGGTTCTGCTGCTTTGGCTCCTGTATCGTTCCTTGGGTGAAACGTCTGAGGAGGATTAGTGCGAGTACACGCTGCAGGCACGAGTGTGGATTCCCCCCAAAATAACTCTTTACACACACCAAACTCCACCCCAAGGCTTAGCTCTCTGTCAAAAAGCCAGTCAGCCAAAACGCACAAGACGCTCAGAGGAGACGGCTCTGTTCTGCGGCTTCTTGTCACACATATTTTAACATGTCTCACTCAGAAGGGGGGAGAGGGTGAGGGGAAGTGACGGGGGGATCGTTCAGGGTCTGGCTCTGGCACTCAAGAGTCCAAACCCACTGCGGCAGAATTAAAAATGAATTCTGACAACTGGGCAAAGGTGAAAACGTTTCGACGCTCATCCAAGTAGCTTCTTCAGCTCCGACGGGTCTATAGTGACAGGGGTGCCAGATTTACAGAAAGCAACAAGTCCCCAGGAAGAAGAAAGAAAACCAAAAACGAGCGACCCCGGACCCACAAAAATAAGTACCGGTACAAAAAATGACCAACTAGTTAAAAGTTGTCTATTATTGTGGAACAGACCGGAAAAAACGGCTAAGAAATCACCTCTTTTATGCCACTCAAAAACCCGTGAAGCGTGACTTTCTAAATGGGCAAGCAATAAAAAAAAAAAACAAGCTTAAAGTCGTTATGAAGAAGCAGACTTGGCAACTCTGTCTGGGAAGTCACTGGCGTAAATATCTGTCTTAACGGAGGAGCTAACACACGTTATTTTCTTCTATGTTGTAGTCTTATCAAGCTCTTAAAAACGGAATAGTTTTATCATTTATTGATTAGTATCCATTTAAAAAAAGAAATAGAGCTTAGTATTGTCGTCACACCTTATAGAGTTTTCAATTAATGTTAAACCATGGAGATTTTGAGATGCTAAATACTAAACAGCATTCATTCAAAACTATTCTGACTATTGATAAATGTATTTACTTTTTATACATCTCTATAGACGTTTTGCACATTTCCATTGCAACTTTTGTTTTTATCGTTCCATCCCAACACTTTAGACAACCCTACGGGCCACTGTTCAGTTGTTGGGCAAAGGTTCAACACACCTCCACCTGAACTCGTACTATTCCATGACAAACAAGTGACTTAATTGCAGGATAAAATGCACAAAGTTGAGAAGCGGCTCGTGTCCTCAGAGCTCGGAGTGAGGCCAACAGACGGGCAGAGAGCAGAGGGGCCAAAGGGCAGAGCGGGTGAGGGGCAGAGGGAGCAAAACGTACCAGGCGCCAGGGTCGTACTCGGCCCACACCCGGATGAATTCGTCGAGATGGTGAGGGCCCAGGATGGAAGCGTCCCGGGTCAAGTACTCAAAGTTATCCATGATGACGGCTACAAACAGGTTCAGCATCTGTTGGTAGAAAAATTTTAAAAAAATCTGAAATGTAACAATGTCTGATTAACAACAGCATGTGTGTTAACGGACAGTTAGCTTGTGATGAACAGTAGGTTGAGTTAAAGGACGGAGAATCAGGGCCAAATTAAGGATCTTTTAGGCTAATAGATCGATCTGTGGCTTTAAAGGACACATTTTACTTTCGAAAACATATCTGGAGTGGTTTATGTTTGTTTCATTAATCCTGTTTATGAAATCATCATCTCTGCGCCTCACAAAAACACATGGTTTCAATTTCAAACCAGACTTGTAACGTCAAAGGAAGAGCTTCAGAGATCTGTGCTGTTTTTAAGTCCATTAATCGTTCTGAGCATTCCTGTCTCAAATCACATCCATTATAACTGTGGTGTGCTGACATTGTTTTTGTGGCCATGACTGCGGTGCCACCTCCTGTTAGAGAGCTTGGCAGCTAAGCAGGGCAGGGCAGTACTTGGATGGTTGGAACTAGGTCATATAGGGAATTGGAAAGGAAGTGATGAAATCCAAGATGGTGGCGCTCTCGCGGCCCAAATCACTTGCGGTTCACCATTCTGCTACACGGTTTTGGTACACCTGGTGGTGAAAGAAATAGGTCTACTGTCTCGCAATTTGGACTTAGCAGATTTGCTGGCCCAATGGTTAGAGACATGGCTTTGTGTAAAGTGTTCGAGGGTTCGATTCCTGTACGGAGCTTTATTATCTCACGTTTAAAAAAACTTTTGCAGTCTAGTTTGTTTTGGGATGAGTTAGCTACACTTTTGCTAATACAAAGTCATGGTATAAACTAGTTTTAACCAAACGAAGTAAACCTAAAACTTAGGGTTAGGTTTAGGGGTTAAGGGTTAAGGGTAAGGTTAAGGTTAAGGTTAAGGTTAAGGTTAAGGTTAAGGTTAAGGTTAAGGTTAAGGTTAAGGTTAAGGTTAAGGTTAAGGTTAGGGTTAGGGTTAAGGTTAGGGTCAGGGGTCAGGGTTTAGGGTTAAACCCAGACCCATGTGATTTACATTTTCACAATTCTTTGTTTTACATTCAATGCACGCCCATTTAAATTGTTTCTCAGCAAGACAACACCGCCAGGAACTCATTGTTTGGTCCTTGTTCACATCAAATGCATCGTAAACTTCAGGTTAGGACCCAAGAATGAAAATTATTGATGGATCAGCAGAATTAGCGGGACCGTTCGCCATGTTTACTACGGTCGACCACCTGTTTACTTCCGCCCGGCTCCCGCCATGTCGTCCTCGCCATGTCGTCACGGGCATTGTCGTCACTGCCTCCTTTCCAATTCCCTATATAACCTAGTGCCAACCCTACTTGGATGGGAAACGACTGGAACACCAGGAGCCACAGGGGGGCAGTAGATGAAATGTCATTGTGTCCTTAAGCAAGACACTTCACCCACACTGCCTAGTATGGATCTGGTGTGCGAGTGAATGGAGCTTACCACCACCAAATGTGGAATGAACAAATTATTTTAAGTGCTAAAACATGAGATGCCAAAGAAAAGATATTCAAGAGCACGTTTAAAGGCTAATAATACAAATAATGCATAATATGTGTCCTTTAAGAGAAATTACAATGTCTAAATTATTTTTGATACAAATTAGTGGTCAACAACAAATATGTTCAGAAACATTTTATGACATTTCAGATGAAACACAAAAACAGTAAACATCACCAAACAAAAAGTGTGAAAGTAACAAAAAAGTGATTTTATTTTTGACTCCATTAAACCATGATCTGTTTATCCAGGATATTTAGATAAAAATACTGTGTAAGTGTTTTGCAGTTTTACGGCTAAAGAAATTCCCTGTGCATCAACTAAAAGGGGGCGTGGCTTGGCAGAGGCAAACGCTCTCAACATTTTGGAGACATTACCCAAAAACACAAAAGAAATTTGTAAACACCATCTTCGAGTAAAAAAGCTGATTAAACTGTCCAAAAATCCAGATGGTTCACTCTTTTTTGAACGGCTCATGGAGATGAGCGTCTTGGACGTGCCGAGCCAGCTTTACTCACCAGGAAGGAGCAGAGGAAGATGAAGGAGACGAAGTAGAAGTACGCAAAGTCACTGCCGCACTCTTCGCCCGTGGTGCCGGACAGACGGTCACACGTGCGGTTGCTGCGGCAGTCCAGCATGATCTCCTGCCACGCCTCGCCCGTCGCACTCCTGAGGGCGACAGAGGCAAATTAATCGCGTAGGTAGCAATAATATGTAGGTGTGTAGCGACCCATGATGCAATAATGACCAATGACATTGTCATTCGGGACCCGTAACGTGATAACAGGCCAATGAAGTAATAACTAGGGATTTCACAATATAAAATGTTAGTGTTGCGATTACGGTATTGTGAGGAAAAACATTACGATTTAATGATTATTCACTATTATTGAGACTGTGATCAATTAACAGTGTCAATATTGTCTGTCATGTTGCTGCTCCTCAAGTTTGTGACCTGCTTTTTGAAATGTAACTTTCTGAAAGACAAAATAAAGATAAATGTGACAAAAACAGCCAGATAAGTTATTTACATTTAAATCTATATTTTGGAATAGATTGCTTAGATTGAACTAAAAATACTTAATTTTGCTTCTATAATGGTCACAATTATATATTTTTTGGGATCTTATTGTGACCTGAATAATCATGATTATCAATTAACCGAATAATCCTGACATACCTAGTAATAACGCCTTGCAGATAAGGTAATAAGTCACTTTAATGGCTGCTTATTACATCATTGGGCTGTATTTGTTTTCTTTTGATAATGTAATTACTGCGGCTGAGATTAAAATATCACACGAAAACTACTGCATTTCTTACAAATTACATGTTTTTGGTGGTTTTATTTCCTTTTTTTTCATTTATAATTGGGGGGAAGGTTATTTGGCACAACCAATGCAAAATCACAAATCAAATTGCTATTATTTAACCCCTTCCTGCCTGACTAGATTACTTATCAGCACAGCCCCCCCTACAGACGGAAAAGACACATGCATTTGGCACATTTTATCATTCACACTTGGGAGAAACTCGCTATCGAAGACAATTTTCAGTGCCAGACCAGTAATGTAATAATCTACCAATAACGTACTAACTTGTTGTGTTTTGGACGCAACGTTATTACATTACTGGATGTAATTAATGGGTGCTGCGCGAGGTGAGAGAAACGTTCTGACCTGAAGAGGAGCATCAAGGCCTGGAAAAAGGTCTGGAAGTTGTTATTCTCCATGATGGCGGACTTGTTGTTCAACTCAATATTTCCAAAAACCTGGGAAAAAACAAAGTCAAAGTGTATGACGGTTAATTAAAGTACATATAAATACTTTAATAAATAAATACATATGACTTGAATGGATGTAAGCAGTGACGTTAACATCCAACAAGCGTCTGCTGGATGTTGATGTGCTCAAGTTTCCCCAAGGAAACCTCTATCTGTTGGTAAAATGCTAACAAGCTGCTAATCTGGTCAAAAATGATTCAGCCCACACCAGCAGAGGCATTAAACACCAAGTCCAAGCGTTCTCTGTGACGAAGAAAGATCGAGCGCAGAAGAGTGACGCGCACAAACATCTTTAAGTAATCTATAATATCTGCACATGCACAAAAGGTCAAATCCTCAAGCGAAGGTAGTCCTGACCAAGCCCAGCACAAAGATCTGGAGATAGTGCCCGGGTCACTGCTACAGAATGGATCGAATGCCGAAGACGACATTCTCTACAAGACAACAAAGTGTACCTTAACCTAACCTATGTATTTTAAAATGAGCAGTTCTACATTCACATATTTTGAGATTGCCCAGATACAGTACACACAGAAATATTGAGTCTATATTTAATGAAGTAAACTGGGGTAAATACACTTTATGCAGTCGATTCATAGTTTTTAGTTAAAGAAGACATTTTGAGCACTTTTCACAGATAAAAGAGCAAATTTTGAATTGTTAATTGGTTACGACAACTCTGACAGCACTGGAAAGCAACAGCAAGACTGCACACTGCACGAGCTGTGAAATGTACAGAACATAGCACACACATAGACAGTTTGAACGTAAAGAGCCACCACTGAAGCACCCGTGATGAGAGCACAGACGGACCTGCATCCCGATGATGGCGTAGATGAAGAAGAGCATGGCGATCAGGAGGCACACGTATGGTAGGGCCTGGGGACAAAAAGCACACATTTATAAACAGCTGTGGGCAAATACCAGATAATGTGACTAGATGAAACCAAAAAGTACACAAACAGGCCAGTTATACCTCAGAGCCTAAAGTAAACAGGATTCGCAGGTAGGAATGACATTATTACAGATATTTAAGTTAAAGTGCCTATGACAGGTTTTTGAAAATTTGACTTTATTGGGTGTATTTATACCTGTTGTACATATAAATTATAGTTTTACACCAATCAAGTTGGTATTTATGGAGAAAACGTTGAAAAATCTGTAGAATGTGACAGGAAGTGACATCACACTAGGGACACTCTTTCATGCATATTATTTACACAAAAAACAACTTTTTTGACTCTCTAAACATGACGATGATTTCAGTATCATATATTTTTATTTGTCAAATAATAAAAAATGAGACATTAGATTTGATTCGTTTTTGCCCAGTGTTTGCTGGGTAATTTACTAGAGTGATGTCATCGATTACAAACAGGAAGAGAAATTATAAGCCTAAAAAATTTGCTGTTCTGTGATAATTTTCTCATAATTTTTAGCACAATTCAAAATATATTTATCTTTACTGCATTTTAGTTCAACGAGTCGTCCAACCTGTAGGGGGCACTTTAAGGTGTCGTTTGGGAAGGATTCACGCATTGTATTTGTGTTAAATGAAGGCCAGAATCAGCTCATTATTTAGAGGTCAGTGCTCTCAGTTACATGGGCGTACGGGGCAGCTTTAGAAACCTTCACGAATCATGTCGTCAGGTTTACCTATGGCGTCTTTTACCTTGAAGGACTGCACAAAGGTCCAGAGCAGGATGCGGATGGTGTAGCCCTGTCGCAGCAGCTTGATGAGCCGCGCTGCTCGGAACAGACGCAGGAAACTCAGGTTGATCATCTTGTCCTGAAAGCCAAAACACAGATATGAACAATAGTTTAAAAACTAATAATAACAGAAGCACAAACTAAATATCAAAATGTACTTCTAAAGTATGGCTCGTAGGAGATTATAACTTTGAGAGATGATAATGATTTGAGAAAGTGTCTCTTTTGCCTACACTTTTAGTCAGACCTCCACATACAGTTTCTAAATGAGAGCTCATATCTTAAGTAATGCATTCTTTTACACGTAGTTTGGAAACAGAAAAACACGTGTAATAAATGCAAGTTCGCCATCTTCAATAAACTAGCTCACAGGCCATGCCACCTACCCATCGTTTTGAATGTTACTTGTTAATCGGCTATCGATTTGAACGTCTATCTGTGTATCTATCCAAGCGATGACATCTCCGAGACGCCAGAGAAGTGACATTACATAAACAAAATTAATCGTTTATAACTGCTCGTATTTACCTGCTATTCCTCAACTAGTTTACATGCCACAGACCTTAGACAGCCTCGGACAATAGATCTGCTTTAGATTTAACTTTAGCTTCAGCAAACACTTACCGTCTGGAAGCGTGGCAGCAAGCGGGGGCGGAGCAGGGCGGAGCAGGGCGGAGCAGAGAAGCCACACACACACACACGCACACACACACACACACACGCACACACACGCACACACACGCACACACACGCACAAAGAGAAGAAACACAAGCAGAGCGGTGACCACAAGCACAACACTGTTCAGGAGCTCTACAGATGAGCACAAAAGTGTATGATAGGACTAAGGGTGGGCCATTACGAGAAAAATTAATATCTCTGTAAAGCTATTCAGACAATATTATGTCAATCCAACATAAGATATGTTAAAACATGTATTCAAACGTATTAGGTGAGGTTTAATTATCAGGCAAATATCCCATTACAACATTATTTCAACTTAATCAGCTCTATTCCTAGCTGTTTTTTCTCTTTACTGTTAAATGATACACGATGAATCAAAACGACATGCACATTGATATTGTTCAGCCTCTATTGTTGTGATCGATACTTCCGCTGATTTTTCAGAGTAAAAATGTGTTTGTAATCGGTCGACTGCCAATTTTGGAAACACATGTAAAACACGGTAAATTATTACCGTTAAATATTACAGTTTTCAAATCAGAGACCCAGGAATTCAGTTCACAGTTGACAGTAACATTTGAGATCGGAACTGCTAAACTAATAAAACAGCCACATGCATCTCAAATCTTTGCAGAGGTCTAAACTACAGGGTATTCAGTTGTTACTTAAATAATTGTGATTAGATTCTGCGTAATCGTGCCATCTGGATATTGTCCAATAGAGAAACAACACTGGATTAAATCATTGGATTGTGTTCGAGCGCGTGCTAAGGGAAAAGCTAAAACGCTAAAATGCTAAAATAACTACTTGAGTAAATACAATGTAAGCTATTTTGTTTTTGTAGCCAGTGTAAAAACATCAGCTGATTGGACAAAACGACAGAAAACACTTTGTCTCAAACTGTGTTTTACTGGGAAATTCTACCCCTGGGGCAAAATCAGACGTCTTGGTTTATTTATGATGTCCAATAACAAGTGAAAACCGTCTCGAACAGAACGAGCCGGTGCCGTTTGATATTGCATATTGATTTTTGTCTCAGCATCTTTAAATTTGAGATGAAAAATTTGTAAAATCTGCTTCGTCCCATGTGCAGATTTAATGAAAAGCAGCTCTCAGGGGCAAAATGAGACCACTGTGCGCCGTCCGAATGCAATTATAGTGTTTTATTCTCTGTGAAGCCATGAACCTGTTTAAAATGAACCGTTTTCCCACGTGTTAAGACTATAAATCAGCCACAGCTCCTAGAAATTACGATTAGTTACGTTTTAAAATGAATAACGGTCATGTGGATATTTTCTTTTGTGCATATTTGGCTGTTTTCCAACTCAAGATGCAGTGGAATAGAGCTGTACAAAATTAAATAGAGTAAATAAATAACCAACAAATGATATGAATAAGTCAAAATTGGATGCTTGCTGAAACATTTTGGAATGGTCTCACTCTAAATCTGAAAACTAGAATAAGAGTATAGTTTCAAAACGCATTATGGTGACGAGGCTAAAATGATGAGTCCCACCTTGACCTCCGTGACCAGGATGTCAGTGATGGAGCCCAGCACAGTCACAAAGTCAAACACGTTCCAGGCGGCGCTCAGATAATTCTGCAACAACCACAAACATTCAGGACCATAACAAGACCGGAGAGCAAAAATATAAAATAAATACACAAATAGAAAATAATAGAAATCATGGCACATTTAAATTAAAACAAATTTTAAACTTCAGTTGAACACCAAACAGCACAGTCCCAAAACACTTCTGCCTCATATGGCATTTGTTCCAACTGCGTGCTTACGTTAGCATCTATTTATTTCCCCATAATAATTCCATCAGCTGCCAGTAGATAGAGAAGTGAACGCCTGACCTGTAGAAAACTATGAGATGCCGAAATAAAGGTTCTCAAGAGTTTGAGTGCCAAAATGTGTCCTTTAAATTGGCATAGATTCTGATAGAGATCTTGACGGAGCTGAACCTAAAGGCCTGGAGAGAAAATGTTGGTGCTAATTGGTCGAGTGGCAGCTGAGGGCCGGCTGTGACTGGTTGACAAAGATGCGGGGCGGGACAAGGAGGAAATTTAACAGTCTTGGTTTCAGTATATGTTTCGATTTCATAAAGCTTCAGGCTCATATAGATTTTACTTTTTGGACTTTGAACAGGAGGTCCACAAAGCCGTTTTTGTGGGGTCTTTGTGGATGTTTCTGGAGCCCACGGCTGGGGACGGTAGAGTGGATGCAATGTGCTGCTGTGAGTGGACAGGTGGAGTCTGGTGGAGCGTGAGAAAACCTCTTGACCAAATGGACCCGGTCAATGGAGCACAGCTGGGTCCAACGCCTCAGTGAAGCCCAAGGGGAAAGAAAAGATGTATCCTCCCTCCCCTCGCTGCACTGAGCGCTCATTGGACGCAGTATAATGTGGATTTATTGTTAGTTATGGCCATATTTTTCAAACCGTGTTGATTTAATTTTGTCAAAATGTGAGAATGCAGTTCCTAAGATAGTTAAAGGTGTTGTTGTCTTTGCAAGCTGCTTGTGTGTGGTGGTTTCAACAGAAGCTGCAAAACTACATGTAATAAATAAAAAATAAATGTCCTTAACTCGACGCTTCAATAAACAATTAGCGGTGGTCTCTAAACTCTAAACTCTTATTCACACACTAGCAAAAGCAATATTACACTTAAATCATGGTATAAATCTCCACTTGACACGGTAACACAAATTATTTAACATTGATTTGAAATAAATAAATAAAAAAATTACCTTACATTTGTATTATTTTTATAATTATTATCATTATCATTATCATTATTATTATTATTATTATTATTATTATTATTATTATTATTATTATTATTATTATTATTATTATTATTATTAATAATGTATTTATTTTGTATTATTTTTTAAATCTTTAATGTTTGATAGTTTGTTGTGGTGTGTGCTGGCTTGAGAATTCCCTAGAAGGCAAAAATATAATAATTTTAAAAAACACCAAAAATATTGACCGGTAAAGCAATTATATTTTTACTGCAACATCTAGATATAATCTAGAGAGTGTTTTTCAAACTTCCTATAAGTTATCTGTTCTTTTCCTCTGTATCTACCTCTGTATACCTGCGTTGCAACAATGAAATTTCCCCATGTGTGGACAATAAAGGAATATCTTATTTTATCTTATCTTATCTTAATCAATAATTTCCAAGTTTGATTTGTGTTTTCATTGAAACATGGCGTGGATCGAGGACGACTCGCTGAGCGCGGATCGACGTAGACAATTCTCAGGGAAATATATCGATATGTCAGTTAAACAGATGAATTGTATGTCATTTCCTATTTTACAGAAAGTTAAGTTGTTTCTTTTGCGCACATCTAATCCCAAATACACAAAAACAAAAAGAACAGTTTTAAAACAAAGAGGAGAGCGGTCTGAACGGGTGCACATGTGTCGTACCAGGGGCCCAAAGGCGATGATCTTCAGGATACACTCCAGGGTGAAGAGTGCTGTGAAGGCGATGTTCAGGTACTTGAGCATGGACTCGTACCAGTCTGGAGCGCCGTAGAACTGGAAGACAGGCAGGAGCACACGTGAGGAACAGCCACGACACATTCTAAGAGTAAAAAGGAGGATATTTTAGCACCTTGAACGAGGGCTGCGCAACTGATCGTATTTAAGCGTCTGTCGTTTTAATAGATCTTTTTAACGTCCACAGTCACGTAAAAGCATGTGGTTTGGAGTTTTCAGATTTTGGAGGAAGAAATTTGACTAATTTTTGAATGACAAGGATTACACGGTAAGTCTGTATTTTAGAGAAATCCCTCTCAAATCTCCAATCTTTTCTAGATTTAAAGTAGAGATAAATGTGTAATTTTAATTTCAAATGACTGTAATACATACCTATCCCTTTTATTTATTCACTGTATCTGACCCAAGTGACTTATTCTAGATTTTTAAAAAGAAAAGGAGGACGTTTTAGTGTTTTTTGTGAAATGAACCACAAAATAATTCATTCAGGCCTTTAGAGAAGACATGTTTGTGCACTGATAAATCAAAAAAGATGGAGGAAGAAAACCATTCTTTTACAGAGTCATGTACTTTTCTGATTGAAACGATTCTGCTGCACAACATCCACTAAAATATTAACCCTTCAGACATTTTAGAAAAAATAGTTGTGCAATGCAGGAAATATTGTCCATGTGACAAATTTCGAAATCACAATTGTTTTGCTCAACTAAATCCTTGAGTTCAAGGCAGTACACGCATCAAGTCCAGAACCCTTTTAATGTTCAGGAGAGTTAAATAGAATCAAAACCAGTCATTGATCAGTACGTTATCACTTATTTTGTCTCATACACAAAGAACATAAATGCAGCCTATGCCCAGTGCGCTCCATTAGTGCAGAGAGTATTGTGAGCGTGGCCCTTGCCAGCCTCGGCATGACAGATAGAGGAGCAGCGTTGTTGTGATCTGAGGCTGATCTCTGGACAGACCACGAGCCTTGCGCACATCCACACATGTCTGCTCTGCTAAATTATTAAAGAACCAAACTGTTGTGGCAATAAACAAGGGATCCTGTTCCAAGCCATGCTACGGTAGGTGTCCAGACAAACTTTATGGAGGTTCCGTATCAAATTGCTGTGAAGCTTCTGTGTCGTTACTCTGTCCAGTCAGATCTCTGTGTCAGTGTAGAGCCAGTAATAACGTTGTGTTTGTGAGCAGAGCAAGCAGACATGGACTAAACCTTTGAGACCAGCCACAGACATGACCTTGGGCAACTCAGAAAACATTGGCAAGACTTTCAGAGCAGAGCAGCACTGGAGGAACAGTCAAAGCTTTTAGATTGCAGCGTGGATTATGGTCAAATACAAGCATTTTAATGATTTATTGCTCACATTTCTATCAACTTTTCTTTGCAGGCCAACGTTGAAAAAAAGTCATCCATGGGTTTCTTCTTGGTCATTTTAGTTACTTTTTGTGCTTTCGATACGCATAGATTATACCCGGGATGGGACACAAGATCCAATTTCCCATACTTTTAGATAAGAAATATTCAAAAGTTTGCATTTGCCCCATAGTAAATGCAGCGTTCAACGCTCATGCTATCGATCGCTTAGCAATTCTGCCAGTCTGGGAAGATTTTCAAAATTAAGTGTGTAAACGTTGTTTAATTTTGGATGATAATTAGCTGTAAAACCGATAAGGAGACCAGATGAATGGCACAGATAAATATAGTGACATCATTTTATATACTTAAAAAGGACCCATATTAAGCTAAATGTATGCAAAACCTTTTTACTCATCTTGTAACATATCTGGAGCATTATTTAACGTCATTCACACTTTTCAGCGTCTGCAAATCTAGCATCGGCACGCTAGATTTTTAGATTCAGTTCTATCCCCATGGTAATTCAATCTGCAGCCAGTAGATAGAGTGAAAAGTAATGTGTGATTTAATTGTAAGTTCTAAAACCAGAAGTTTAAAGGTCATTACCAGTACAAATAATGTCCTTCAAATCAACAACTTGATTAATATTAATAAATATCAGACACATGAACCACAAACATCTTCAAATCAACAACAGTAATTTCATGCCTCCAACTCCAACTGGTTGTCTCACCTTCATCATGAGCACCACTGTGTTGAGGGCGATGATGGTCATGATGGCGTACTCAAACGGGGGAGACACCACAAACTTCCACAGCTTGTACTGGTACGACTGCTTGTTGTCCGGCATGTACCTGGTCAGTGGCTTGGCGTTGATGGCAAAGTCAATGCAGGCTCTCTGAAAAAAACAAAAACAAGACACTAAATCGGCGTGGGGAAATCTACACCGCAAAAAAGGCTCTTGAATCGAGTAGTTTGGACCAGTTTAAATTCATTAGCTTGTAGGTTAAAGAGGCAATAGCCAACTTTATTCATAATGATTTATTTTTTGTGTTGTGATTTTATGCACCTTTTCCTGTTCTGTAGAGCGCCTGCATAATTATTGAATCATTATTATTATAATTGTTTTTTCATCATTAATGTTATTACTATGTTTGATGAATTCATCATTAATATTTGTATTGTATTAATTATAATATTTTAATTATATATTTTTTCGATCACTAATATAGACATTTTTATGCTGTATTTTATGTGCACTATTGGGAGTTCGTTTTGGTAAAAATACGCAATACGAACCAAAAAATAACATTAAAAAAAAAGAAGAAATAAATATAAATGACTCAAAACTGCTTAAATCAAGAGTAGTATTTTGAATTCAAGCCAGGTTAACTCTTGCTGATTCCCTTCTTCTTTTCGGAGCGCGCCCTTCGTGACATGTTCCGTACCCAATAACACACAGACATTTAAAACATGAAAGACTCGCGGCACAATGGGCACAGTATTTGAGATCCGGGGCGTTTTGTGATATCAAAAGACGGCGCCGCAATTTGCAGGCGTCTGATCGTTGGGGGGGCCCGGCGCTCCAGAGACAAAAGCCGAGTCATTTTAAGCAAAATCCCTGTGAAGTCCAGATGAGAGGAGCTGAAGCCGAAACAAACCGCGCTTGTGTTTGAGGCGAGTGTGCGTCCGGTTTAATCCCAGAGAGAGAGACACACTCAGCTCTGACGCGTTTGGACTGGCTGTCAACAAAAACACTAAATAAATATAAGATGTGACATATCTGGAGAATGTCCGCAAATATATTTTTAGATAGAGATATTACTATATACTATGAGATATTATAAAAGGACATGTAAACAGCAACATTTGATGCACGTAATCTGATTTATTTTTAATGATACAATTTTTGAAGTTTTGATTTCATTTAAATCATCTTAAAGGTCCAGAAAAGAGATCATATGTAAATGTGGGTGTGCATGTAAACATATCAAGTAAAGAGTATTTTCATTGAGATTACAATATGGTTATGAAAATGCATACTTTTAAAATAATTGTGTACAAAATTTCCACCCAGCTGCGTTACCAAGGGACTTATATGTAAGGACAATAAGGTTGAGAAGTCTCCAGAAGGACACCACGTCGCTCAACTGAGAAAGACAAATCAATTCTCTGATAGTCTAATCCACGTCGAGCACAAATATTGGAAAAGGGAGACGAAAGCGTACATAAAGCCGGATAAAGCCAAAAAGAGCGGTTTCTGTGCCAGTTTGAGGAGGAGCAGGCAGTAAACTGTGGATAACACTGTAACGATTCACTTGGCTTGTGTGAGAGCGTTTGAAGATATGACTAAACGCTACAATTTTGTGCTTGTACATGGAGGACAAAAGACAAAAATCACAGATTTTTAATCGAATCAACAATACATTGCAATGTTTTTCACCACTATCCAAAAGAGTATTCTGATGCTAATACTTGATTGACTTGATTGAGTCAATTCCACCGCAGTCACTGGGGCTCGAGACACTAAAAAAAGACTGACAGAGAGCTCACATCCTCCTCTATACGTCTGGGAACGAATTACCGGTAATCATCTTTCTGCTCCGTTGTTGGAAAATGGTAGGAATTTAGAGGGTCCAGTATCAAAACTTGTTCAACTTAGTAAATAAAGTATTAATACCAGTTTGAGAGGTGCATCTGGAAAGTATTCACGGTATTAACAATAATACTGTGCCTTTTACTGAGGAGTAGCTTCTGTCTGGCCACCCTACCACTTTACTACTTGATTGGGGTGTTCAAACTTTTTTCAACGAGGGCCGCATTTTGAAACTTATACGGAGCAGAGGGTTTCAAACAACCCGACAAAGCTGAATTTTAAAGTGAATCAATCGAAATTTTGCATTTGACATTGTTTCAATGAGCCCCCACCCCTTTAATAAGACTTGAAACATGAATATTAGGTTTGTATAACATCAAAATGCTTGAATTTTTCCAATTTTACAGTAAATAGTACTACTTTTGGTTGTTTGAACCAACTTAGCCAGATGGTATTTGGCCCCAGGGCCATAGTTTGGACATGCCTGTTCTAGAAGGTTCTCCTCTCTCCACAGAGACACGCTGGAGATCTATCAGAGTGACCATCGGGTTCTCGGTCACGTCCCTGACTAAGGCCCTTCTTCCCTGATTGCTCAGTTTGAAGCTCTGGAAAGAGTGTCGTTGGTTCCACACTTTTTCCATTTCCGGATGATGAAGGCCACTGCAGAACTGTTTCAGTCCCTTCCCCAGATCTGTGCCTGGATACTTACAATCCTGTCTCAGAGGTCCACACACAGTTCCTTCGACCTCATGTCTTGGTTTGTGCTCTGACATCACTCTTACCTGTAGAACCTTATATAGACAGGTGTGTGCTATTCCAAATCGTGTCCAATCAACTGAATTTACCACAGGTGGATTCCAGTCAAGTTGTAGAAGCATCTCAAGGACGAGCGGAAAAAACATGTACCTGAAACATGTACCTGAGCTCAGTTTAAAAGGTGCCATATCATGCTTTTTTTCTCGTTTCGTAGTCTATCCTAAGTGTATATTTGATAATGATAAGGGTTGTGCAACACCCATAACATTATAGTTAAGAAATATCACCCAGACCTTGGACCCCCTCACCAACCCGGAAATGCAAACGGCTTGGTTTGATATTCGCCCCCACCCTTGCGAAGAGCGATCTGGCTCCCCCGCCCAACCCGTGACGTAGTCTCAGAGAGCACGTGTGTGCCCCGCCCACCCCAGAGACGGTGGGGGTGTAAACAAACTAACTCAATAATCACGTTTTTGATTCTAGCGGCGGTGAAAGACGACGGGCCGGTCCTGACTATGCGACCCCTCTCCACAGTGTAGAAATAACGCACATAACATAAAGTATACATCGTGTACTCGATGTGTAACATGTTAGGTCATGACACGTCACTCGTCATGTAAATAAAATCATTACACATGTTCTGGAAATTTGCGTGAGTCGCACATGTAGCTTTAGTGTACTTACAGCTTACAGGGAGGCGGAGGGGGGTGGAGAGGGGGGAGGGGGATTGGGTAAGGGGGGATGGTGACGCGTGCTTGCCCTTATGACGCGGTCTTGCCCCACCGCCCGTCAGTTTGGAGATTCGAGGAAAGGATATAGTCTGTACTAGAGCTAAAAACTGCGGAAATCAATCAAAAAAAACACTCTGTGTACATATATGAAGCACAAATAGCAATGTAAGAAGGTTAAAAGCTCTGAAAAGTCAATTTTGCATGTTATGGGACCTTTAACGTGTCTTGGCAAACGCTGTGAATACTTACAAATGTACAAATACATTTTTTAAATGTAAAAAAGGCATTTGCAAGGAATTCTAACAACCTTCTTTTACGTTGTCATTATGGGGTATCCTTTGTAGAAATTTGAGGCAAATAATGAATTTATTCCATTTTGGAATAACACTGTAACATAACAAAATGTGGAAAAAAATGTGAATACTCCGAATGCGCTGCAGATAAATATAGTCCAGAATATTTTGTATATCTCTCAGAACATTACAGTATTGTCACCTAATTCCATGGCGTACCTCGTTTTTTTCCAGACTGCACTCGGACATGGCCTTGTCTCCCAGCTCCTGAAACGTGATGATGATCAAAGCCACGAAGATGTTGACAAAGAAGAAAGGGAAGACCACAAAGTAGACCACGTAGAAGATGGATGTCTCCATGCGGAAGCCCGGGCTGGGACCCTGGTCCTCGTAGGTGGCATCCATGGAGTGTTTCAGCACCCTGGACAGAGGTAAAGACAATTCAAACGTTTTACAGTGGATTACTCTGTTACTGTGTGTGTAATAGCTTAAACCTTCTGCCCGAGTCCTCATAAAGACACTGTCAATATTCACATCATAATTCAATGCATGGAGTTCCATCACATAAATAAATTGGCAATTCAAGAATGTATGAACAGCCTCTGATCTGCATGTTATACCCAGTGACTCCAGATTTAACCAGATTCTTGATTAAAATGTTTTTCTCTAATATTTTTAGTATTTAAATCTGCTCATTACATCTGCTCTATGTAACGTTGCTGGTGGTTCTGTGTCTTTTATTGATTTTAGTAGTTTTAATTAGCTGTAGTGTTGTATGTATTTTATTGTTTTTAGTGAGTTTAGGTTGTATTTATTACACAGGCAGACATGTTTTAGCACCATTCACAATAAAAAGATTTTGGGAACCATATACTGTATATTTGACTCCCAGTTGAAGTATCAGTCAAACACTGATATAATATAAAGGCCAACAGAATATCTAACCGTAACCCTAACCCTAACCCTAGTATTGAGGAAATATTGTGCTTTTAATGTTGAAGAATGGTCTCATGAAACATATTTAAAGTGTGCTCCAAAGTGAGAGCCCTGTGGAGACAAATGACAGGGAAAGCCGAGCTGATCGTCCAGGCAGCCCTACAATGTGCCTGGAGCCAAAACAAATGACTATTTATGCCATCTTTTATACTTTCATCTACTAAGCTGCTAGACACAGAGCTGACCCATTCTTAATGTATTTAAATTGTTGTTGATCTTTGTATTATTTTTATATCATTTGTTTCATGATTGAATGCAAATGAATGGCCTTTGGGTATAAATGATTTTCTTAACTCAACTGTGTGCAGCACTTTGGGAACAGAACTGTATAATGTTCTCTATAAAGTGGATGGATCCATGAAATGGGGCCCATGATTTTCTTCATAGTCGGGCCTTAAATTGGGTTCTCCTCTCCACAGATCTGACCAGTAACTTTGCTTGGCTGGTCAGCTACTTGCCCTCATGGATGTTGTTTAAGAGCACTAAGCACAGATTGTTTAACAGTTTGTAAGTATTGTGTAACGCTCATATAAACATTGTGCACATGGTTTATTAACACACGTGATTGACACTTTTAAGATCATAAACAAATGTGCTCATTAATGCCTTATAAATACAGTACATTAAATAAAGCACACTTTACGACTATTAATGTTTTCCTTGGTTTATCATTTGAAGCACTGAACTACTTTGTGTAAAAACTTTGCTCTACAACAAAGCTTGACTCTCAGGTGGCGGATCCTCCCTCAAAAAGTGACAAAGTGCACCTTAAAGTGGTTTTCTCTCCTCTGAAGCGGTCTAAAGTTGATGAGAACGACACAAATGCTGCTGATGCTCAGTTTGTGCTGCTCAGAGTCAGACGAGCGCTGACGTGAGGAGGCCTGATTGCTCCTTCAGAGAATACACAGTGGTCATTAGGCTCAGACATCATTTACCACGCTGCGTCTGCTCCAGCAGGTGTGTCAGCTCTAACTGCTTTAGACACAGAGGTACGCCGTCAAAAAGACAAGAAGAGAGACCTATTCTGATGTGACTGAAGACGTTTGTGTGTTTTCTACTTTTATAGAAGTAAAGCTGGGCCATGTAACAATGTATTGTAAAAGAAAATATGTACAATACAATAAAACGTTGCCAAGTAGTCAAAAATGTAACTCATGTAAGTGTAACTCGAGTGTTGCTACTTTCAGTGATGTAATGATGTATTTGGGACAACTATTACCTAAGAAAACGTAACTGTCTGGACATTATAAATGACATCAATTTGAACACAAAAAAAGAAAAAAAAAATCATATCAGCAGAAAAATAAACACAAATTGATTTTCTAATGCCCCTTTCCATGGAATAAAGTAAAAGTTTTTTTTTCCCAGTACAGAAACATTGCTCTCAGGGTGAAAATGTGACTGCTGTAAGCTGTCAGTATCTGGTCGTACATAGACTGTTTTATTCTCCTCAAAGCAGGAAGTGCACGGTTAGCATGCTAGTTTTTCTTAGCGTTATTGCTTTGGTCCTGGAAAGTTTTGAAAATGCTTGTTATAAGTCATCTCGGTGAATAATTAGGATGCTCAGAAGGCGTTAGTTAAGTGAGGAATAAGTTTGGACTTCTGCAAAGGATTTAGAATAACCTCGTTCTGTTTTTCACATACTTACTTCGGTAAATATCAGATAAAAGCTCATTTAGGAGGCAATATCATTCACGCTCATGTTTTTCACAAATAGCTGCATTTCCAATATATTGTATGGAGTAAAATACATTTTTCTGAACTATAACAAATTGAAAGTCAGACACAGGCACTTTAATAAAGGTTAAGTGTAGTTTTAAGAGAAAGTGTGGTTAAAGCTGAGGTAAAACTAAAGTATAGTTAAAGCTGAGGTAAAACTAAAGTATAGTTAAATCTGAGGTAAAACTAAAGTATAGTTAAAGCTGAGGTAAAACTAAAGTATAGTTAAATCTGAGGTAAAGCTAAAGTATAGTTAAAGCTGAGGTAAAACTAAAGTATAGTTAAATCTGAGGTAAAGCTAAAGTGTGGTTAAAGCTGAGGTAAAGCTAAAGTCTAATTATCAAAGCTGAGGTAAAGTGGACTCACAGCGGCCAGCCTTCCCCGGTGGACACAGTGAAGAGTGTGAGGAAAGCCCAGAGCACGTTGTCGTAATGGAACTCGTACTTCCTCCACTCCCTGGACTGAGCGGCCACGGCCATGCCCTCGTGGTCATGATGCAGGAACTGACCCCTGATGAACACACAGACAAAAGAGAGGTTGTCACACAGAACAGAACCAAGAGACCCTAGAATCTGCCCCTGGGATCCCTGAGTCTAACATGTTGTTTTTAAGCAGATGATAAGAGTCACCTGCAGTCCCTTTCCAGGCCCTTGGACTTGTCGGTGCAGTAGAAGAACTTTCCTTTGAAGAGCTGCACCGCGATGACAGCGAAGATGAACATGAAGAGGATGTAGACGATCAGTATGTTCAGCACGTTCTTCAGAGAGTTCACCACACAGTCAAACACCGCCTGAAACACACAACAATAATCAAGAAATGTATTTCCTTTTTTTTTTACACATTTTTAGTCCGTTTTAATTTATTTGATTTAATGACATTTTGAGAGTAATATTTTTTCAGCAACTAATGATTAATAAGTCAAACAATAATTTATATCGAACATTGAAGCTTTTTGAATACATCAGCCAAATAAAGGCTGAAATATGGTGACTGAAATCATGTTTATATAAAGTGTATATTAATATTTTGACATTTTGATTTGTCTTGTTAATAAAAAAGGTATTTTTGTTTGTGTTTTAAAGTTGGTATAGGCCAGATAATTATTAAGATTATCAAAATACAACTATGATTATTTTTATAGTCGACTAGTTGCAATTAGTGAATTAATCGTGAGTCAATTAAACCCGAGTTATGTTTTTTAACCGTAACCGTAACCACTGTTCCAAGAGATATGAAGTAGCAGCATGTTCAAATCAATTACTGACTTTACTGACAAGAATCATCATTTTGATTGATAAAGAGGTGTAAAAGTTGTGGAGGTTTTTGTGATTGGTAATACCGCAGTAATTAGTATCGCTGCAAAGTACTTTTTGGGTTATTTTTTTTTAATATCAATACTCAATACTGGACTTACCTTATGGGTGAAGGCATTTCAATAAACATGTGTATAAAAAACATAAGATGGTTCAGTCCAATCTGCTACTGGTGTCTAAAACGGATTCCTAACCATCGCATTTACATTATAATCAGAATCATAGCAATACTCCCATACCTAGTAGGTGCATTTAGTGTTTAGGTTCTCAAATTAATCACCTACACCTGATCATTTCCTGTTAAATGATGACAAGAGGAATTCAATTAGTTTGTTAGCTCGATCCCAGCTTCCACCAGTGTATATCACAGTTGTTTGTCCTTGAGAAACACACTTACAACAAAACCTGTCTTACCTCCAGTGTCTCCATTCACTCACTAGTGTTTCAATGTGTGTGATTAGGTGAATGTTGCCAAATGGAGGTGGAATAACACTAACTGACACAATTTTCTATTTACCATCTGAAATCCAGCCACACAAAACATGGGGTTTAGTGCGTACATGGCTTTTATATTTCAGGCTTCTATAAACACTTGTCCTCATGTGAGCCTGTGAGCACCCGTCAGCCTCCCTCTGTCAAACGTCTGTGCTGCCTCAAAGCGAACGTGTGTGTGGAGTGATGGCGCTCCACCAGCCTGTCTGTCTATCAGCCTGTCTGTGTGTAAGTGTGTGTGTGTGTGTGTGTGTGTGTGTGTCTGTCAGAGCACCAGGCCCAGATCAGAGAGTCCTGCCATCTTCCATCTGCCTCAATCATCTCCTCTCTTACTCCTGTCACATCCACACAGCCTCTGTCACTGTTGTATCGACGACACCATAAAGCTCAAGTCCTTTTACACTTTTTAAAAAAAAATCCTGCGCTCAGTCATTCAGATCTGAAAAATGTATTTACGCTGCTCAAACTCCTCTTCTAGTGGCTGTATACATTCTGGTATACAATTGGTTTACTTTTTTCTGATTTTCTTTTTCTTAGTTTTGTATATGTTTTGAATAAATGTTGCTTCTTTATTAGAAAAGTGATTATTCTTTTGATTAATGTATTATTTGTTTGGACTGCGAAAGGAATATAATAATATTATTACAAAATTTGGAGGAGATGCCGTTGGAGTATTTATTTTTATTGTATTTATTTATTTGAGATATTTCCTGACAAAATTAGTTTTCCATCAAAAACACTAAATTCCCATGTTTTTATGACATTACATTTTACCACAACAATCGTTTTCCTCCCAAATGTACGGCTTATTCAATTTTCTCGCGTGCTGTACATTCTGGTAGATCCTTTATCTTATTTCAACCCCCCCAAACTAAACGTAACCCCAGTTCTGCGACTCCCCAGGCGTGTCTGACCTTAAGTTTGGGCAGGCGTTTGATGGTCTTGAGTGGCCGCAGCACTCTCAGCACGCGCAGAGACTTGATGGTGTTGATGTCTTTGCCCTTGGTCCCTCTGTGTGGAACCAGAGTTCAGTCAGCGCTCAAAAATAACAAAGCATTACAGAGCATCGCAGTAGGAGCTGATGGGATAAGAGTTAGTGCTCATGCAGAGATGTTTTATTCTACAGAGACTACACGATTTGGGAATTCAATCACAAAGGGATTAGGTGGAAATCTGTCCGGGGTCAAGAAGTGGGAAGATTCTCAAAATATCTGCAATCTTGTGAAGGCTGTTTGGTTATATCTCAAATTTGCTACAAAAAGAGCAGACTAAAACAAGAACGGGAAAAGAAAACTATAGCACGTTGCAATGTAAATGACTCTTTCATAAACAGGCTTAACACATAGGATTTATGTTGAACTACAACCACTACTGTACAGCTGCTATTGCAACTCTCTGTGCTACAATTCTTGCTATCACGGATCTTTATCTGGTCATCATCATTATCTAATTATCTAATCAGCTATCCTCAATCAGCATTTCAGTTATATGCAGGAAAAATCTGGAACGGTCTCCATGAATATGTGAGACAGACCTCTACTCATAGGCTCAAAGCAGTTCTGTTAAAAGGATTTTATCTTAAAATGATATAACATATACATTATTTTTATTGTATTTAATTTTATTCTTGTATTTCTTTTAATTTGTTTTCATACATTATCTTTATTTATTTGCATTTGGGGATTTTAATGCATCTTCCCTGTTCTGTAAAGCATTTTGAATTACAGATAAACCTGCCTTGTTTGGCCTTATAAACCATGTTGTCTCTGTGGAATAACTATACACTAAACTATACAATGTCTCCCGTCAACAAATGCAAAGAAGGTTGGCAGTTCTTTGTCTGGAGAATCAGATGCGGCATCAAACCAGGGGAGGGGGACGACATCACTGCTACGTTAATAACACGGAGCGGGGCCGTCGCTCACATCCGCACGGTGACGACGGGGGCCCAACTAACCAGTCACACACATCGCACGCCTTCAACCCACACCAACATGGCCGCCACCGCCTTCTTCTACACCCATGGACAAGAACGGAGTGAGGTTATCATAGTTCGGAGACTACATGTGGATTATGTTGCTTTCGTGGCAGTCGGGTCAGTAGTGTTATCGTTTATTTTCGTTTGTGATGGAAACGGTTTGAGCAGATGCGTTTATACTCTGCCCTGTCCTTGTTTACGCTCATAATTGTGTCGGTTTAATTGCTAATGCTAGAAGAAAGTATGACCTGCAAGCTACAGAATTCTGAAAAGTGTCACTTCCATCACTTGATATCCTTCTATGTGTTTAATGAGCTGATACCAATATACGATACTTGCCTTGCTGCTGTGACTGCTAACAGATCATGCCGATACCAATATTAATGCACACAATAACCTTATGTAAAATGTATGTAAGTGGGATTGTGGCGTATAAAAGTATTTGTTTCACTGTTGTGTGATGTATTTTGGCCTGATCTGAGAATGCGACGTGAGACAGCAAAAAAATATCAGAGCCAAATTTGGACCGCTCTCCCGTCAAGGGAGCTAATTATCGGAATAGTCTTCCTGTGACAATAAGAGAACGTCTGTCATGGTCCACTTCATAAACAATAAAAAGCGGATGAAGGAAAACCAAGTATCTGAGCCGTTTAAGTCTGGCCTTTTGTTCTTCTGTGTCCAATGTTTTTTAACTGTCTTCAGTGTAACCGGCCAATCTTTGCTATAATCTGGCATTTTTAAACTCAAACGGTTGATGGTCATTAATATGCAATGTCCCTATAAAAAAAATATTCTAAAAGTCTCCTATGGACAGGTGTTGAAAATTAGCTTATTTTGCTATAACACTTAAAACATTGCATCTAGTTCGTCCAATGCTATGTCCATATTAAATAAAATAAAATAAAATATATATATATATATATATATATATATATATATATATATATATCAATACCGATATTTCTTTTAGACCTGAACTTCAACTTAAACATGTGACTACTTTTGAGAATCTATCTTTTTCTACCATTATATTTTCGTTATCATTATCATTTTTTTCCTAAGGAGTTTGTGGCCCTTAGTCTTTATTGTACAGGACAGTGCAGCGCGAAATGGGGATGAGCTTGCAAAACGTCAGAGCCGGAATCAAACTCACGACTCTGCGGCCAGTCCACGCACGCGGCACACCTTTGTGTTTATATTTAGACCCCCGAACTGACCGTGTTTTCACTCCGGTCCACAAGGGGAAGGTCACTCGCACATGACTTGAGACACCTGATTGGCACTGGAGCGTGTGTAACTCTCATACAAAGCCACATCGCTGCTATTTTTACCCCTGGATGACACATAGTCTATAAAGAAGCATGGTTCCATACAGTCGCAGCTTGGGGGGGATCAATG
This sequence comes from Eucyclogobius newberryi, assembly GCF_026437365.1. NCBI lineage: Eukaryota > Metazoa > Chordata > Actinopteri > Gobiiformes > Gobiidae > Eucyclogobius > Eucyclogobius newberryi. Next base: position 10,107,498 of record NW_027315834.1, on the reverse strand, counting down.
CAAAAAAAAAAAAACCACAACCAAGTCTGAGAGAGAGAGAGAGAGAGAGAGAGAAAGAAGCATGCAGCGTTCATGCTCAGATGACCCGGTTATCACTAAGGCATGCAATCTGCAAAAACAGTGCACGTCTTTGCTTTTCAAACAGCATTAACGCGCTCACAGTAGCTTTCAAAAGGAGGGAGGGGTCAGCAGGAGGAGGAGGAGCTGTGATTGGTTGAAACTGCGGCCGGGGCGACGCGGTGTCAGCGGTCAGCTTTAGGTTACTGCGTGGAGGCGTTCACTGGACATGGGTCACTTTTTTAATCGTTTATATTAGACACTGTATTTTTACTTACTTATTGTTCTTTACTATATATACATCGTTTTAAAAAAAAAAAATAGTAATATAGTAAATGAAAAATTGTCCAATAATTTCATACAATTTTATTACATTTTTCACCAATTACTTTACTCATTTCTTTAATTGCGCGCTTATGAAAAAGAGAATAGTATCAATACCCGGTCCGATGAGTATCTATAGCTTTGATAAAAGTGCTTTTGACAGTGGGACGATAGTACAACGCCGCTCTGTTTCTAAAAACGTCAAAGATTTGTCGAGAGCTTTAATGAGACAGCGTGGACGGTCCGTACTTTGGGCATTATCGGGACTGGGTCTAATTGTTCAGAGAGTGGAGAGATTAAGGTAAACGGATCGATCGACGTCGCGGTTTGATCTGCAGGCTTAAGCGTGGATCAATACTCTCCAGCCACTCCACTCTAATAACGGAACATATTAGTCAATCTATGCATTGTCAGCCTTTTATTTAAATCTTTTTTTCTTCTTGTATCATCTCAAATAGAGAGTCTTACAACAGCTCCTTCTCTCCGTTCTTCAGAAAGCCACAAGGGCCCAAATATTGTTTCGCAGTCTCAATATTGGCCCAACGTGCTTTCGGATAAGGGACGGGGGACCGGGACGGGGGGTGTCAAATCTCGTTGGGATCGAGAGGAATCATTCAAGACAAGCCGTTTAAAGGGTCTGGGAAAAGGGGGGAGGGGAGAATGGGTTTATGTTGGAGTCCGGACATTTCCCACCTGGCAATGCTTTGCTGAGATCTGACAAGAAGAACAGCGATAAACGACAAGTTTAAACAGAAAGAGAAATAAAAGACAAGTTCAAGAAGAGAGAGAGAAAGAAATAAGGACAAATTCAACAAGAAAAAGAGAAAGAAATAAGGACAAGTTCAACAACACACGGAAAGAAAAGACAGGAGACAGAGAGAAGAAGTTCAACAACAAACGGCAGCGAAGGACAGAGCAAAACAGGAGAAAGAGAGAGAAATATAAAATATTGCAGTTTTAAGAGGAAGAAAACAATGATTCTAATCTTGAAGCAGCTGAATAAAGGATATTAGCAGTTAAAGGTACTGTGTGCAAAATGTGCTAGTTGAAAAGTGTTACATCAGGCACTTTCAAAACACCGTCTTCTTTTCTAATTGGACCCTTAAAAAGCACAATATTTGATTCAACCATGTTTCAATTGGTTACGGTGTCTAGTGCTTGCCTGGAATGTTCAACAGAATGACATTAAAACAGGCTTATCTCCATTTTAAGGAATAAATATCTAAAGCAAGACAGATTATTGAATTGATCCCGTAAATCCATTAATTTGTTCATTTTCTTAAGTTTCTCAAACCATCTGTACAAGTTTCTGTCTGTTGTCTTGTTACCACTGCAACACGCCTCAGAAATACAAAACACATACACAGTATCAATTCCATACTGTGGAACATTCTCAGCGCCGCAGTAACATTGCTGTACGGGTGGCGTCATGCGCACAGTACCTTTAATATCACAGTCATTTCTCAAGATTTAATCCTTCGAAAACGGACTCAAAATATCATCAATAAATTACATTAAATACAATATTGCAACAGGACATTATTACAAACCTGTTCTGCCTTGAGTTAAAAGCAATATACACCACAGATATACAGTATATACACAGATATACACTATAATTATACACAGATATACATTATATACACGTAGCAGATGCCAAGAACAAACATACAACATATTAAATATAGAACACTGCAGTGACACAGAAGTGCAGGATAAAACAGCAAGACAAATACATTCAGACATGTTTATGGATGACTGGGTTTCATGGGACGACACGAGGGGACCAGTGGACAAGGGGACCAGTGGACGACGGGTTCGGTTAATATGAGAGACGAAGACGAAATGCACAAAGTCTGACGCTACAGGGTCAACGCTCGATCCAGTGGGAATGTATTTATTGATTAACTAACTGCTTTAAATGCTGCGTTGTTACCAGAGGTGGAAAGTAAAGTATTACAAATACTCATGTTGTGATGATTGAGTAGATTATTGGGGTATTTGTATCTCTTTTTTCCTCTTGAAATTAAGTATTTGCTCCTCTTTCCTACAGCACCTGTTACATTAACGCATTCACTCCGCCCGTCTTTTCATGTTGTTTTCAGCTTTAACCCTCCACCGCAGCAGCAGAGCCATCAGCCTCCTTTATTATTCATTCAAAATTCCTGTATCTAAAATGTTGATGAAAATATTTGACATTACGAACGGAAACGCAGTCTTATCAGGAGCCGCTCTTCAGAAGCTAAGGCTAAAGCTAATGCAGAACTCACTGTGACTTTGATCAAGAATATCAGTTAACTTCAGGAAAATGTCAAGTCGAGTTTAACATTTCTTAACTGTAATAATTGTGCTAAATTAAATTCATCTACCCAAGCGCCTAGTTAAATAATATGTGTATGTTTTCTCTTTCTGTAACATTTACCTGTAGATGGAAATGATTAGACATTATAAATATTTACCTGAATAATATCAATGAAAAATACAATAAATAATCGTAATCTGGACTCTACAGTCTTTAAAACCCAACCAAAAACACCATTATATAAAAAAAGACAGTGGCATTTTAAATAAAAATATCAAAAAAGGCCATATTTCGCCCATTAAAAAAAAAAAAAATCTCAAAGTAGAAAAGAAATACCATATAGTCATTATTTTTTGTCCTATTGTGAATTATGTCATATTACACGTCACATCATACGTTCAGAATTGATTTTTTTTTTAAGAATTCAACCTTTATATTTAATTTGATCTTGTAGCGTAATTAAAAATAAATGTCTCATCTAACAGCTCATACAGTGCATAATACAAAAAACAAATTATTACACCATTGACGAGTGAAATTGCCATGTTTGTAGGCGCTTTCCCCTTTTCCTTTATGTTTATTCAGGCTCCATGACTCAATAGTGGAACAAGATTTCTGACCTATAAAACACACTCCGTTTCATACAAAAGGGCCCACTTCTAATTACTGTCAATTTAGAAGCCCAAATGTCAGGGAGAAAAGAGCAAAGCGATTTGATGATTTAACCAGAGCAAAATGAGTGATCTGGAAGACACGTCCCCCAGAGTCACGTTTCATTTGAATGTGAATGGTGCGGCGCAGAGATACTTTATAATCCATTTTGTCAAATCCTGTGGGTGCTTTGTAAAGATGACAAGCCTTTTGAAGCCATTGTTCGTGAGAGTACAACTGTGCGGCAAAAAGACAACTATCCACGAGTTCAAATAATTGTAAGGACCACTACAGCGGTCGTTTCTTTTGTACATTGAGACTTTTTAAATACAAAATTGATGACATATGGTGACTGAAGGTTTCCAAGTACAGAATGTACTTCACACAGATCTTCTCTGTCAGGTTTCAGGGCTGTCGCTGGGCAACACAGAATTTCAGGTCCCTACAAAGATCCTATGGGATTTAGGTCTGGAGTCTGGCTAGGCCAATCCAGAAGCTTGATATGTTTCTTATGGAGCCACTCCTTGGTTATCCTGGCTGTGTGCTTCGGGTCATTGTCATGTTGGACGACCCAGCTATGACTAGGGATGAATACCTAAACCCAAGTTCAGGTTCAAGTCCGGATTCGAATCCAGAGGTTTAGGTTCAGGTCCGGACCTAATGAGTCCGGCTGAACAACCAGTTTTGCATAATGTTATAACAGCGTAACACAAGCTACTTCGCTAAATTGAGTGGAAGACACATGAACAAGGACGACTATCAAACACAAGGCTTATCTGCAGAGTGAAATAAACTCAATTTATCTGGTTTATTCACTGTTTTTAACAGAAGTTACAACTTACAAATCACAAGCTGCTAGCTGCTAACACACATTCATGTGTTTTACTAGAGGAACAACCTCCGAACAAGAGCAAGTTGTGTATTGGTTTTGGGGCGGCTGTTTCAGCTGATACTTTGTCAAGTGTATTACTGGTTTGACTGGGCTGTTCCCCACACTTGAAGTTTAATGCCTTTAGATATATTTCCATTCTTTAATTTTGCAGATCCATTGGCATCAAAGTCATGTAAAAACCTTCAAAAACTAGCATAACAGTCAACTAGAACCACTATAAATCAATCAACTTAGCAGTATCAAAAATAGAATATGAAAATATTTTACACTACACACAATACATCATATTAACAGCATTAAACACAAGACCATATTTAACAACTGTAGAATACAAATACTATTACAAAATATAAGCTCCAATTAATGAATCCAGCAATCAAACAATATTACTTTGACTTAGTGTTTACTTAGATGTATAAATATGTATATTGCACATTAACCCACTGAAATAAATGCTACATCACACCACAACATATTACAGTTATTTTATTCATATTGTAGCGACCCTAGTCTCTAGTGCGCGTGCGCGGTCTTTGGGGCGGAGCTAAGATAAGATATTCCTTTATTGTCCCACATGGGGAAATTTCATAATTTCCCCATTTCATAATTTCCCCATGCTAAGAGCGGGCTCAGGAGACGAGGTGATTTCTGATGTTCCTGTTCCATCACCATGGTTACGGCCGACAGTAACCAACTCTGTTCAAGAAATAAAGTGGCAACTTGTGAGCACTAAACCAGCATTACTGACCTGAGCGAGAAGTTACAATATTTACACCCAAACCAAAGCACAACCCGCTCCTTTAACAAGCGTCTTAAACTAACTCACGGAGCAGCACAAGCGGCGACGCACGCAGCGACTTAAAACGATTCAATTAAGCCAGCGATCTTCCCGAATGTTCGGTCTCTCGCGTCTTTAAACTCATTGCGCTGCTTCAACTTCTGCCGCGCGGAAGACGCGAATATCGCTGATGGCTCCGGGTGCGCCATTGACAGCGATGTCAGAGTTTACGTCTTTTCTAGCGCGAATTTCGCGATCTATGGAAGGTTTAGGATGGTTTAGATTCTAGAACGTAAAGGATATAGAATGTGAGTGGTAGATTTTTAATGAGTCCGGATCCGGTCCGTCGTAGCGGTACGCATCCCTAGCTATGACCCATCTTCAATGCTTTGAGGGATTCATTCTCTCCTTAATACAATGCAGTCGCCCTGTTCCCTGTGCAGAAATTGTTGCATGATGTTTCCACCCCTATTCTTCACACTAGGGACTGTGTTCTTGGGATGGTACTCATCCTTCTTCTTCCTCCAAAGACGGCAAGCTGAGTTTATACCAAATGTTCTATTTTGGTTTCATCTGACCACATCACTTTCTCCCATGAGTCTTCTGGATCATCCAGATGGTCATTGGCAAACCTCAGACGGGCCTGGACATGTGCTGATTTAAGCAGGGGAACCTTCTGTGCGATGCATGATTTTAAACCATGACAGTGTAGTATTACCTTTGATTTTTACCTTTAGGTCACTGACCAGCTCCTCCTGTGTAGTTCTGCGCTGATTCCTCACCTTCCTTATGATCATTGAGACCCCTTGAGGTGAGATCTTGCATGGAGCCCCAGTACGAGGGAGATTGACAGTCATCAGCCTCTTCCATTTTCTAACAATTGCCCCATAGCCCTTTCCAGTCTTGTGGAATTTTGTCTCTGCTGTCTTTTGACAGCTCTTTGGTCCTGCCCATGGTAGTAGTTGGAGTCTGACTGATTGTGGGGAGGACAGGTGTCTTTATGCAGTTAATGAGCTCAAACGGGTGCTACTAATTTAGATTACTAAGTGGAGCAGAGGTGGACTTTTTAAAGGCAGACTAAGACTCTGAGAGCCAGAATTCTTGCTGAATGACAGGTGTTCAAATACTACTAAAAAGCAATCAGAGAAGTTGATACGTTTAATGCCATAATGTGGAATATTCCAGGCAACGTAGAAACATCTCCATGGAGACCAGCAGGTGGGGTACCCTTCACCAGAAAAGAGACAACCATTGCCAGTGATTGAATGGGTTTTGAGTTAAGTTTAGCAACAATAATGACAGCCGAAGCACTGCATTACAGTAATATAGTCATAGCTGTCCTGGGCCTGACTGACAGAAAAGTGTCAGTCAATCTGCACCAGCCGCTCAAGTAACTTATGTAGACATCACATCAGGGCGGCGACCAATGATTATTTCAGTAGTCCACTGGTCAGCAAGTATCCTTTGTGCTGTTAAAAGGATCATGTAAAAACAGGTCACTGATGAGATGTAAATGCCACACAAACATGTTACGTAAAAACAGACAAGAGTGAAATGCCATGGACTTTGATCGAGGGAAGTGGCGGCGACGATAAGAAATGACACGGTCTGACATTTGCCGGAGACGAGCGGGACAAACGGGCGGGACAGACGCTGATAGTGGAATGGACGGGTGAAAAGAGACAGGTTTTACCCCATGAGGCTCCTGTAAGCGGATCCAGCCAGAAGACAGAGGACAGGCAGAAGACGTAAGACTTTGTTCACAGCGGGACACAAGAGTCAGCAAAGGACAGTGAAAATACAGCAAACTTACGAAAAGAGCATCAATTACCGGTAATGTCAGCATTCTTCGAGCTTTTGATTGAACGTAATGTGTGATGTGCAGTGGGTCGGATTATTGTAGCACGAAAGAGTGCACAAAGCTAAAGAGTGCTAGGTATAAGCAATACAACGCACTGTAATAACACAATAATAAATGAGTAATAGGCTAGTGTTTAAAAACTAGTGTCCAAAACGTCCTTCTTTACCATAATATAAATTCATCAAACATATATAGCACTTTACAAAAGAGACAAAGTAAAAGGACAACAATTTCTTCGTAATTTGTCCATTTGCCAAAACACTTGATGTTTGCTATAAAGTTTAAACATCTATAGGTAGGATTTTTATGTATTATTTTTTCTTAAGTGGTATTTTGTTTTTAAGTCTAGCAAAAAACTTTGGACAAGGGATCACATATTAATGGAATAAATATATAAACGCTTAATTAACTCACATATTTTAATCATTAACAATTTTCAAATTAAAATTCAAATTCTTCTTGCAGAATAAACCAAATTAATGATTCAAATTAAAAGTGATTTAGGCAATAGCTCACTTAATTAAAAGCGAATTAACCACAAGTAAACATAGATGGGTAGTACATTTTCTTGAATAACTTTTTCATACAATTTTACTTTTCAGTGCAGTTTTCAAACACTCCTACTTGAGTAACATCTTGTACAGTGTATTGATCTCTTACTTGAGTAAAAGTTTTAGTTCCTCTTCTCACTGTGAGTAAATCTTCATGTCACAAAAGCTTACTAAACACAAAATTATTTGAACATTTGTGTTTCTTGTGCCGCTCCTTCGGACATGATTTAGTTAGTCTGTTTTTTGTGTTTTTCCTTTGAAAATACAGGATTCTGAGCATGATTTAATTTAAAGTTCAGATGTTACGTCGTTTTACTTGAGTAGTAGTTTACGTGACTCTTATTTGAGCACAATTTTTGGCTACTCTACCCACCTCTCCAAGTAACAAACACAAAACATAAGACGTTTAAGATTTCCTTGTGGCAAAGTCAATAAAGAATGAAAAGAATAAAGTGGACTTACGAGCAGGCGAAGGCCACCAGAGCTCCACTGACCACGATGAAGTCCAGAATGTTCCACAAGTCCCGGAAATACGAGCCCGAATGAAGGAGCAGGCCCAAGTCAATCATCTGCACACAGACACACACACAAACTTATGACGCTATGATCCTGGTTTAGTCCTGGGTTTAATCCTGGTTTAGTCCTGGTTTAGTCCTGGTTTAGTCCTGGTTTAGTCCAAGTCCAGGCCTGGCTAAGTGAGGGTTTAGAACTGTTTTAGTCCTGAATTAGACCTTGTCCTCATTTAGGCTTCATTCACACTTAAAATTTGAACTAAACTAGGACTAATTAGGGATTTGGGATTAGTTTCCCTGGTTGAGGTTGAATCCTGACTTGGTCCTGGTTTAGTCATAGCCCAGTCCTGGGTTCGTTCTCCTTGTTTAGTTTGGGTTTTGTTCAGGTTTAGCCCTAGTTTTGCCCTGGTCCAGTCCTCATGGTTCAGTCCAAGTCCAGTACTGGTTCAGGTCAAGTCCAGTCCTCCTGGTCCAGTCCTCATGGTTCAGTCCAAGTCCAGTACTGGTTCAGTCCAACTCCAGTTATCCTGGTCCAGTCCTCCTGGTTCAGCCCAAGTCCAGTTCTCCTGGTCCAGTCCAAGTCCAGTTCTCCTGGTCCAGTCCTCCTGGTTCAGCCCAAGTCCAGTTCTCCTGGTTCAGTCCAAGTCCAGTACTGGCTTAGTTTCCTGAAGGGAATATTTGAGGACTTTTTCCCATTCAAAAGATATAATATTTATTGGATTGAGGTTGGGTTTAGTCCTGGTCCAGTCCAGTTTAAACCACTGGTCCAGTCCAGTTTAAACCCCTGTTCCAGTCCTGTTTAAACCCCTGGTCCAGTCCTGTTTAAACTCCTGGTCCAGTCCTGTTTAAACCCCTGATCCAGTCCTGCTTTACTCATTTTGCCATTGTTTATGATAATAATAAGTGCTATTAGTCTTGAGCACACAAAGCCACTTTACAGTCTCCATGCATTTACATACAAGGGTCAATCCCCTGCTGCCCACTCGCCTTACTTCTCTTGCTCATATTTCTTGTTTATTATCGGCTCATGATTGTGTGTGTGTGCTCTAAATGCAGAAGGAGAACACACAGTCATAAGGACTCATGAGGGACTTCCAAACAAGCAAAACATGTCCATTTACTCACAGAACAAGGCCTGCCTCCTTTACAGTGCATTAAATATGAATTCAGATCATGTTCATGTGCGGTTCTCCTGAGGAAAAAGCCACTTTGTGATGTAAACATGAGCCGCTTTCACAGCACTTAAATGTTTTATTGATGAAATGTGTGCGTAAGAGAAGTGACTTAACAGGTAGATGAGGTCATATTCAAAGCCCTGCACCTGAAACATGAATAAAGAACATTGACTGACAGCCCTGCCAACTTCTCTTGTCACTCAGACGTTGAACCATGACAGAGAAACAATCGTCTGGGGAAAAGCCAGTCTCCTTTCTGGTTTGTGGGCACCAGTGAGTTACAGTGTAAGCTAGAGAAAACGTGGAGAAGCAGCACCATTCTTAACAGGAAATAATGTAAAACAGGTCGGTAAAAACCGTAGATTAAATGGTTAGATTAACATATGATTGTATATTTGTGTCCTAATGCTGTAGAGAACGCGACCTGTGTCTATTAGAACATTATGAACATGAATATTCACCCTGAAAACACTGCACTGGTTTGTATTTTATGCACAATAAACTACACTACTAATCATGAACAAAAATCAGCTGATTATTAACTATAAGGTAAAGCTAGAAATAATTTACACATGTTGAGTAATAAATAACCATTCAATTCACAAAATTAAACTAATAATAATGATAATAACATAAACTAAACACTAAACACTAACCTTAATTCTAACCCTAGTCAATTATTATCAAATTATTAGATAGTTTTTCAGTGATGAATAAATGCTTTGTATCTATGACTTATTCTCTCTAGCCTTTATTATAATGCAACGTTTCCACCATTACATCATTCATAACATCTAAAATGGCCAAATTCCTGTAGGGTTTAGGGCGGGGTCATGATACATATCTTCAACATTGTGTCTATAGCTCATCACAATACATAAACGCTACATTAGGTGGCGTTTATGTATTGTGTAAATATGAAAATGTTGGCCAAAGTTACACATATTTTTAAGATTCTTGGTTTGTTGGTTCAGAGCTCGCCATGAACAGACTTTGAGTTTTTTTAATCGGATTTGAACAACTTTGGGCCCTGATTTGTCCTGATGAACCTCCCTCAGTCTGTCGGATAAGTAAGGGACAAGCCGTTTATTCATGATGGTCACAGTTTCCCCTCGCTTGTCTTACCTTAATGACCATCTCAAAGGTGAAGACTCCAGTGAAGACGTAATCCAGATATTTGAGCACCTGCAGAAGAGAAACAAGAGCATGTTGGTCTGTGGGGAAGCACAATGTTTGAAACAGAATATCAGTCACTATAAATGTATATGTTTGCATTTTTTTGCAATTAGTTATTTTGTGCTGATAGAGAACACTTTAAACGTACTGTAATTCAATTGTTGTTTTCTGGGTCTGTTTACACACACCCCACAGCTCTGTACTAGTGATTATTTATGACTCCTGCTGGTTGCTACGGTGACATGTCACTTTGAAGAAGCTTATCAGATCTGCAATTTCAACATGGGGTCAACTGACCTCTTTGAAGGTCATTTTAGATCAATATTGTGGTTTACAATGAACAAAATGTAAATAATTGAATAGCCTTGTAAATATCAGGAGGGAAATATATCCAATTTATGTAACCACAAACACAATGATTATTAAACTAGATTCAGTTCTATTAGAAGTCTTAGCTTCCTCGTGCCAAATGCCTTTGTGTTGATGGTATAAAGCAGAGCACACACAGAACACACACTGAGCACACACTGAGCACACACACAGAACACACACTGAGCACATACACAGAGCACACACACAGAACACACACTGAGCACACACAGAGCACACACAGATATCACACACAGAGCACACACACAGAGCGCACACACAGAACACACACACAGAACACACACAGAGAACACACAGAGATCACACACAGATCACACACAGAGAACACACACACAGAGCACACAGAGAACACACAGAGAACACTCAGAGCACATACACAGAGCACACACACAGAGCACACACAGAGCACACACACAGAGCACACACACAGAGCACACACAGAGATCACACACAGAGCACACACACACAGAGAGCACACACCAAGCACACACACAGAGCACACACAGAGCATACACAGAGCACACACACACAGAGAGCACACACTGAGCACACACACAGAGCACACACTGAGCACACACACAGAACACACACTGAGCACATACACAGAGCACACACACAGAATACACACAGAGCACACACAGATATCACACACAGAGCACACACACAGAGCACACACAAAGAACACACACAGAGCACACACAGAGAACACACACAGAGCACACAGAGAACACTCAGAGCACATACACAGAGCACACACAGAGCACACACACAGAGCACACACAGAGCACACACACAGAGCACACACAGAGATCACACACAGAGCATACACACACAGAGAGCACACACCAAGCACACACACAGAGCACACACAGAGCATACACACAGAGCACACACAGAGAACACTCAGAGCACACAAACAGAACACGCTGAGCACACACAAGAGCGCACAAAGAGCGCACACAGAGCACACACAGAGCACACACACAGAGCACACACACAGAGCACACTGAGCACATACAGAGCACACATACAGAGCACACACAGAGCACACACACAGAGCACACACACAGAGCACACACACAGAGCACACACACCGAGCGCACACACAGAGCACACACACAGAGCACACATGGACTACATGTTCTTGTGTCTCACTCTGTCAGCTTCACTGCACACACACACACCCACGTGCACAGTCCCCATCACGTGCGCACCGCCTCGTACCCTCGCTGCCCTGACTGCAATTTTAATTAGTTGTGCTTGTCTGTCAAAATACGGCAACTCAAGCCACGTCTCGTCTCTCATTTGCTACAAGTTTAAAAGGAGGTCTGTGGCGGTTAGATAAAAGCACATGCAGACGTTATGATGTCACCTCTACACGTGTGTTCCCTCCCCCGAGGCGCATGTCAGCTTCTATTAGCAGACAATTGTCAATCCAGCCTATAATGTTCATGTTGATGCATCATAAACCCATAGATTTGAAAAAAGATAAACAAAAAGATAGACAAATGCAATAAAATACACATGTGAATGTTTCAAAATGCAAATTTCTAAGATGGTTAGAATGTATTGCCTACATTTCATTGTCATTACCTTAATTATGTCAGTGTAATTATAAAATTCTTATCACTAACCAAACTGAACTAACTAACCTGTTCCTAAACCTATAGCTAACACCTAACACCTAACTATAACCACAACAACCACAACCATAACCACAACCATAACCACAACCTTAACCACGACCATAACCACGACCACAAGCACAACCACAACCATAACCATAACCACAACCATGACCACAACCACAACCACAACCACAACCATAACCACAACCATAACCACAACCACGACCATAACCACGACCACAAGCACAACCACAACCACAACCATAACCATAACCACAACCATGACCACAACCACAACCACAACCATAACCACAACCATAACCACAACCACGACCATAACCACGACCACAAGCACAACCACAACCACAACCATAACCATAACCACAACCATAACCATAACCATAACCATAACCACAACCATAACCATAACCACAACCATAACCATAACCACGACCACAAGCACAACCACAACCATAACCATAACCACAACCACAACCACGACCATAACCACGACCACAAGCACAACCACATCCACAACCATAACCATAACCATAGCCATAACCACAACCATAACCATAACCACAACCATAACCATAACCACGACCATAACCATAACCATAACCACAACCTTAACCACAACCACGACCATAACCACGACCACAAGCACAACCATAACCATAACCACAACCATAACCACGACCATAACCACGACCACAAGCACAACCATAACCATAACCACAACCATAACCATAACCACAACCATAACCATAACCATAACCACAACCATAACCATAACCACAACCATAACCATAACCATAACCACAACCTTAACCACAACCTTAACCACAACCATAACCACGACCATAACCACGACCACAAGCACAACCATAACCATAACCACGACCATAACCACGACCACAACCACAATCACAACCACAAGCACAAGCACAACCACAACCACGACCATAACCACGACCATAACCACGACCACAAGCACAACCACATCCACAACCATAACCACAACCATAACCACAACCACGACCATAACCACGACCACAAGCACAACCACATCCACAACCATAACCATAACCATAACCACAACCATAACCATAACCATAACCACAACCATAACCATAACCACGACCATAACCATAACCATAACCACAACCATAACCATAACCACGACCATAACCACGACCACAACCACAATCACAACCACAACCACAACCACGACCATAACCACGACCACAAGCAAAACCACAACCACAATCACAACCACAACCACGACCATAACCACGACCACAACCACAACCACAATCACAACCACAACCACAATCACAACCACAACCACAACCACAACCACGACCATAACCACGACCACAAGCACAACCACAACCATAACCACGACCACTAGCACAACCACAACCACAATCACAACCACAACCACGACCATAACCACGACCACAATCACAACCACAACCACAACCACGACCATAACCATAACCACAACCATAACCATAACCACAAGCAGAAGCACAACCACAACCACGACCATAACCACAACCACAACCATAACCATAACCACAACCATAACCATAACCATAACCACAACCATAACCATAACCACAACCATAACCATAACCACAACCATAACCATAACCATAACCATAACCATAACCACAACCATAACCATAACCACAACCATAACCATAACCATAACCACAACCATAACCATAACCACAACCATAACCATAACCATAACCACAACCATAACCATAACCTTAACCACAACCATAACCATAACCATAACCACAACCATAACCATAACCACAACCATAACCACAACCATAACCATAACCACAACCATAACCATAACCACAACCATAACCATAACCACAACCATAACCATAACCATAACCACAACCTTAACCACAACCATAACCATAACCATAACCACAACCATAACCATAACCACAACCATAACCATAACCATAACCATAACCATAACCATAACCATAACCATAACCATAACCATAACCACAACCATAACCATAACCACAACCATAACCATAACCACAACCATAACCATAACCACAACCATAACCATAACCACAACCATAACCATAACCATAACCACAACCTTAACCACAACCTTAACCACAACCATAACCACGACCACAACCATAACCATAACCATAACCACAACCTTAACCACAACTATAACCACGACCACAAGCACAACCACAACCACAACCATAACCATAACCATAACCATAACCACAACCATAACCATAACCACAACCATAACCATAACCACGACCACAAGCACAAGCACAACCATAACCATAACCACAACCACATCCACATCCACAACCATAACCATAACCATAACCACAACCACAACCACGACCATAACCACGACCACAAGCACAACCACATCCACAACCATAACCATAACCACGACCATAACCATAACCATAACCATAACCACAACCATAACCATAACCACGACCATAACCACAATCACAACCACAACCACGATCATAACCACGACCACAAGCAGAAGCACAACCACAACCACAACCACGACCATAACCACAACCACAACCATAACCACAACCATAACCATAACCATAACCACAACCATAACCATAACCATAACCATAACCACAACCATAACCATAACCACAACCATAACCATAACCATAACCACAACCATAACCATAACCACAACCATAACCATAACCACAACCATAACCATAACCACAACCATAACCATAACCATAACCACAACCATAACCACAACCATAACCATAACCACAACCATAACCATAACCATAACCATAACCACAACCATAACCATAACCACAACCATAACCATAACCATAACCACAACCTTAACCACAACTATAACCACGACCATAACCACGACCACAAGCACAACCACAACCATAACCATAACCATAACCATAACCATAACCATAACCACAACCATAACCATAACCACAACCATAACCATAACCATAACCACAACCTTAACCACAACTATAACCACGACCATAACCACGACCACAAGCACAAGCACAACCACAACCACAACCTTACGCTGCTAAAATCTATTGTCTATAAATCTGTTAATTTGCCAGAATAGTCCAAAGTGAGTGTGGTGTGGAGCTGGGTTGGGGAAGCGTTGTTGTCATGGAGATGTCTTTGCTTTGCCTGGAATGTTCTGCATTATCCGCATGATCATTTCCTCAGTTTCTGGTGTTTTTAATGGCTGAAAATCACCTTGCATTATTACTGTGAGCAGGATCACGTCTCCACAGACCTGACTTGTAACTTGGCCTGGCTTCTTTTTTTGTTTCGTTTCGTTTAATGCCATAATGTGTGGGACATTCCAGGAAAAATAATGTCCATGGAGACAAGCAAGTGGTGAACCCTCCACCAGAGAACGTACACAGTGACAAATATGACAACATTGAAGTGTCCCCGCCCTTTTCTAATTCAAAATGATAATGGATCTCAGTATTTCAGTTTTCACACATTATTTCAAGTGCCAAACTTTATGAACAATTTGTACACATATAACAAACAATAACAGCTGTATGATGAAAGCAACTCACATTTCTGCCATAACGAAACAAATCAAAACTAATCCAGACAACTCAAATCAAAAACTGTAATTCCATCAGTTTCATCTTGTATGATGTGTCTTTTTACATATATTTGATAACGACTGAAGTGTTGTATAAATGTGTATAAGCAGGGTGTCTTCACTCACATTGTTGCGTGGCGCGTTGGCCTGCACTGGGTCCTCTGCTGCCAGGGCGATGCTGCTCATGGTGATGACCAGCAGAATGCACATCTCGAAGTAGCGCAGATTGACCACGTAGTGACACAGCCTCCGCACGCTGCAGGAACACAGGGACACAAGGGGACAGGGGTCAGGCCAGGTCCCAGAGAGCAGCCCCTGACCACGCAAGACTGTGGACTGTGCAAGACATCTGCATTTTATAAACCAATTCTGTCACATGTCACATTTAGGGCGGAGCCATATCATGTCTTTGGTGGTATAACATAGGAATGGCATGAAATTTGGGGAAATATTGTAATTTTATGCACACTGCAGCTGATTTTCCTCTCAGTTATGAGCAGAGATCGTGGGTAATTGTTAAACATCAACTGTGGCGTTTCTGAGGTTCTGTGGTTAAAACTCTAGATATGACATGAAAGCAGAACTTATATCTATAAATCAAATAGTCTGAAACAAGTTGGTACAAATAGTAAAAGCCAACATTATGCAGCCTTAGGTATATGTCAATTACGGATGTCATGATTATTAGGTTAATCAATCATTGTGATTACCGGTATTCAGGTCACAATACAATCTTCAGAACCAAAAAAGAATAATTGTGACGATTTTAGAAGCAAAATTAAGCATTTTGAGTTCAATCTAGTGCCAAAATGTATACTTAAATGTAAACAACTTTCTTTTACCTGTTAGGGTTAGCTGTTTTCGTCAGCTGTTTTTGTCATATTTAACTTTATTTTGTCTCAATAATCGTGAATAATTGTTCAATCGTGCTGTTTTTTCTCAAAATAATCGTAATCCTATTTCGTGACATCCCTAATGTCAATATGTAATTAAATGATGTTATTTCTCTTTTACAATGTGATTAGAAATGTATCTTAAATGGCTTTTACAGTGATTCCTCTGTAAAAGGACAGGGCTGTGGCCCCTGGTTGCAGGGTCCACGGCATCGGCTTTCCATAGAAACGAGCCCACAGTCTGTATAAATTAGCACATTGCAGTTGTGTTTGGCATGTGCTGTTAATTTGTGCAAAGGCAACTGTGACTGCAGTTCTGTAATATTACTGCGAGTACCGTGGCACTAAAATGTTTATGTGAAGCAGTTTTATGTTCAGGTTCATGTGAAAGTTGGTCCAAAAAAGGTACAGAAGCTGATTTAAAGTCTAAAGTGCATTAATCAGAAGAAATAGAGGCAGGTTCATGTTTAAGTGCCATAGACGATTGCATTTATCATATACGCCATGATTGGGCTGAAATAATAGGGCCTTAATAATTAAGCATATTATTTTTTCTATTGTAATGGTCACTGTAAAATACAATGTCTAAACTTTGCAAGCGGGTGCATTGACTATTATGCCTGTGGGATTAAATGTATAATAAAATGGGTCGTGAGCAACATGTTGACTTTAATAGATCCCCTGATAAAACCTTGACATCCTCAAATAAAAGTCTAGCCCCACCACTGACTGGTTCCTTTAACTCTGACATCATCTGAATTAAGGATCAGGGATAACAATGACTATTGTAGTGAGCCTTTAGTGCATCTACGCATTATGTTCTCCAATCTGTGCTCACTGTGCAGGTATTTTACACCATCAAAGTGGAAGAAAACACTGCCTGTATTGCATGGTCTGTCAATCACAAGTCAAACAGACACTAGACAACGTGACTTTAAGTGGAACGACGGGCTTTGCGATCGCCCTGTTGACCTGTTACCGTTACAATCAAACAGTGAGTGCAAATCGGTTGTGCAGCCCCGCCCTATCGATGAAGTGCATTCACCGATGCACAAACGCTCAGATTGTGACGGTATCTGACCATCAGCCTCTTTGGAGTCCCGTCCCCTAGATCAGTCCCACTGCAGTTTAGTATGGATTTATCTTTCAGGTTGAGAGGATAAATAGTGTAATCTCACCTACTGTCTCTTTTGAGCAGTAAACACTTCTCTGCCCACCTACGGTAAGCCTTAATCTTGAGAAGTTATTTTAGGTTAGCTCTTATTTGTTGATGGGGAAAGTAGCATTTTTCTCCATCACAAAAGAATTGTACAGTCTTGTACCGGAATTGTCCTGCATTTGAGGCTTGAGTGCAACAAAAATAATTCTGTTTTCACTTTCCCCCCATCCCCGCCCACATTCTTCTACCTAGTTTTGATTATATGAGAATTTAAGCGTGATCTCAGATTCTATAGGGTTAAAATGTTCAGTAGCCAGTCTTCATAAATGAAAATCTGCTTTTTGAGTTGGTGTAAATCGGTCCAGTCCAGTATCAACCAGGCGGTTGTATAGAGATCTACTTATGTTGTAGTTTAATACGACTAATTGTTCTTTTCTCCTTTCAGAAATCGCAGCTTGAAGGCGTTTTTATCTTCTCAAAACGAGAAACGCAGAAAAGAAGTTTGCAAGGTTAATGCTCAAAAAAAAATCACAGTGAAGCTAACAAACATTAGCATGCTAACAGCGCATTTCCTGCTTCACGTAGAATGAAATGCTGTACAAATGCAGACGGCAAAACATTCCCATATTTCATTTCAACCCTAAGAACTGCTTTTATCATATATCTGTACTCAATAAAAACAGATTTCACCTATTTAAAAAAGCAGGTACTGCCCCTTTAAAGTCACTTCTAGAGCGGGTCAAGATAGAAAGCCCTTTAAAAGTCGTCCTTTTCCCTGATCACACCTGTCCAACTTGAGTTTGCGCTGCTTTGGGGTTACGTACGGGTTGGTGGTCCCGAACACAAACATGGAGCTGTACGGCAGGATCTCGCGCGGCCCGTTGGCGGCGTCCTCGTCCTCCAGCTCCTTCTTCTCGTCGCTCAGCTGAAACGCGTCACAGTCGATGTTGTTCACTGCAGAACACAGAAGAGTCACAAGGCAACGGAACGAAGGGGGATTAGAGTCAATGTACATCAGAACAGTGGAGTTAGAAAGTAGCCTGTAGATGTCTCTCCCTCCTGTCATCAATGTCACTGTCAGCCAATCACAGCTGGAATTATGTGCATCTCATCTCTTAAAGGACACATATTATGCATCATTTGATTGTTATTGGTCTTTAAACATGCTCTTGAGTAACGTACACATGGCTTTATATCAGTCAAGCGTTTCTCACGTCAAGTATTGTGTTAAACCGCCATCTACAGGCTGCAGAGGTGATGACATAAGAGAGATACACAAACCTAGCTTTCCCCCAACATACTACTGTAAGCACGCAGTTTTAACAAATGCGATTTGACAACAGAAACGCTCAGAACGAGTCTTGCAATGATTTATGGATTTAAAAACAGCACAGGAGAAATTGGAGCTCTGGCCATGATGTCACAAAATATGGAAGTGTTTTCTGAGGCTCAGAGGGAGAGGACTTTAAAACAGGATTATCAAACAAGTGTGAATAAAGCTAATGGGCTTGTATGGGAAGGGAAGGAAGTGATGTAAACGCGTAAGCAAGATTACATTAGTCAGATATGCTTTTTTGTCTCAAGAGGGAACTGTCACAAGAGTAAATTTGACCTCAGAAAGGAGTGAAGTAGGTAGTGAACACAACGGGGGGAAACCCACTCTTTTTTTAACCATGGGACAAACTGACAAAACATAAATGCTAGAGATCTAGCATAGAGCTAGAGGAGGAAAGAGCGAACTTATCACTCAACAAATGGTACTTTTGGTATTAACAGTTTTGAGAGTAAGAATGTGTTTTATATTCTATTTGTGGAGGGATAGAACTGTTTTTGGTCTTCCCAAATGCTCATTCACTAGACCACTTAACAGACACTATATAAACTATATGGTGCATGTACTGCATTTTATTCCATAACACAAAATGTACATTCTCTTACTGCTTCTTCCCACACACGTCTGAAATTCAGTGTATTCTGAAAAAAAACGTATTTACTCAGTTTTAATCTATTCTTTTGGTAGTTCTTTTGGTTCTTTTGGTTTGCAACACCTAAACAGTTTGTCTTCCATAAACAGTTTGTAGCAGTCTAAACGTATTGCTCACTTACCTAACACATTCCCAGCATCCAAATTGTTCACTGTGATGAGTTTCTAAGTGCTTTTCACAACTTACTTGCTAGTGTTTGTTAGCACTCCCAAGTTTTTGGAGAATGAATTACTCTATAATTAGATGCAGAACAGACTTAGTGGTCTCATTTGACACTAGCAACTGCTTTTACAACATATTTACTGGAGCAACTTCACAGGTGCACGCTCTTTAATGAGTTCATACCTGTACATTATAACTACCCAAAACATTTCTCCGATATTACACTATGGGTTATGTTATTTGACCACGGCGCACTCACTGGGTATGATAGTTGTCTCCCCGGGCGGTGCAGTGATCGTAACTGGGATGCGGACTGCGTTGCCGGCCCTGGTGGAGTTCCTGCGGTTGTCCTCGTCCTCCTGCTTGTCTCCCAGGCTGGGGCTGCTGTGCGGGGCCTGCTCGGAGCTGGAGGCCTGGTCCTGGTCCTCCGTGTCCCTGTGCGACAGAGCAAGAGATCACGTCACGGCGTCATTACCCTCTGTCTCCGGGCCCCAGTGTGACAAACGTCTACCAGAGACGAGAGCCGCATGAAGACACCAGCGACACAATCTGTCCCGTGGTGACACCTTGAGCAGTTTAATGATGATGAATACAAGCTCAACATTATACACAGCTGCATATCCAATCTCAATTATTGATTTTTGTGTGACTAAAGGGGTTATTTTTGTATCAGTAACGAGTGAGCTGATAATTACTCTTTTCCTCTGCAACAACACTGTATGTCAATGTAACAGGACTCGTTATTTCACTGTGAGTCGCAACAGCAGCGGGGATCGATCCAAGCCCGCGATCACAGTTTTCGGAAGTAAACAGGAACGGGATGAAGAAGTAGAGATGGGGCTTGGCAGTCTCGTCCTCTCTCTTTTTACAAAACACATGAGGAAATATGCCCACGCAAGTAGTTTTTAGGATGTATATAGTGCTGATATCAACGTGGCACTTTTTATTCATTATTCACATTTATTCTTTGTATTTTGGCCTAATTCTAACGCAATAACGTACTACTAAAGCAATTACTTTTTGGGGAGGTGTAATGGGAAACTATAGCTATAACTTTTTTGAAGGAACTTCAAACACTACCCTCCACACTGCCCTCCTCACCTTAGTCCGTTAGTGCCATCTTTCTTCTCTCCCTCCATCGTGGATTGTGCTCTCATCATCCTGGAGCTCCGAGCCCTCCGGTCCTCATTCCCATTTCCTTCTCTGGAGCCATTAGCCAGGGTCCCATTGCCCTCTTTTGTGGACCTGATGTGAGCACAGCGTGGTTAGTGTTGGCAGTCGAACAGGTAAATGCATTTGGCTTTTGTACTCTGAAATGTGACTATTGCAAACCACTAGTCTTTTCAGAGTACATTATTCTGTGGTGGCAAGATGAACCACCTCCAACTTAACGTGACCAAGACCAAGGAACTGGTGGTGGAACTGAGGAGAACCAAATCTTCTGTGATGCTCACCTCCATCTAGAGGGTCAGGGTGGACGTGAACCTCCATCCAGTATATTATATATGATTTCCCTTTTCCTCAAAATTGCTGATCTCTACCAGTGACCAGAAGAATCAATGTCAAAACTCACCTGCGCGAGTGATGCGTCCTCCTGTGTCCCCCCGTCTCCTCTGTCCCGTCCTCTGGAGACCCACCGTGATGGTGGTGATGTCTGTGTTTCGTCCTGTCCCCGTTTCTGTGATGATGATGATGCTTCCTGTGGTAGTTTTCGTCCCCCAGCTCGTCTCGCCCCGCCTCCGAGCTCCTCCTGGACCCGCTCCTCCCGTCCACCACTAAGGGGCGGTCCAGATGAGTCTTCATGTCGGGGTGCAAGTGTATGGACGACAGGCGTCTCCGCTCCTCTGAGTCGATCTCGTTGAACAGGGTCTCGCTGCTGGACCTCAGGTTGTGTCTCCTCATCTGGTTGGTCGTCTGTTCCCAGATGGACATGGACTTAGCCGTCCTCTGGGACTCTTTACTGCACAGCCACATCCGGAAGACAATGTTAGCGACAGAAATGGCAGCCTGTTGAAAACTACTTTAGCTTTTAGCCGTTATTTGTTTGGTCTGTTTATTTCAATCAACTTAGCAAAAGGATGTCATGGTTTGGAGCAGCCTCTCGTTCAGTTTCTACCAAACAGTACAGTGAGTGTTTGCCAGAATATCCAGACAACGCTATTCTTATTTACCCTTTATTTATCCAAGATAGTCCATATACCTTCTTCTGGGGGTCCTGATTAACGTTTTCTATAGTCTGTGGTGTATATTTACATGAAACATTCTACCACAGGTGTTTAGAATGTAAATCTTAAAAAAAAAAAAAAAAATGCACTTAAGCTACTGCTAATTAACGCTGCAACAATTATTGTCAACTAATTGTGAATAGTCGCCCCCCCAAAAAATATAATTCAAATATGGCCGTGGCCGCAGCGCGGTCAAATGGCCCAGCAGTTTCAGGAACCGCGGCACTGCAATATAGCCTCATGGCTAACCCTAACCCTAACCCTAACATTAACCTTAACCTCAACCTTAACCTTAACCGTAACCCTGACCCTAACCTTAACCCGGCGCGGTCTAAAACGGCGCGGTCAAATAGCGCAGCAGTTTCAGGAGCCGCGGCACAAAATAACATGGCAGTTTTGGCCGCGCGCCGCGGCTCTGTAGACACTCCCTTCAAATATAGTCATATTTTGAATAGTAATAGTAATCTGGACTATACGGAATCGGAAACCCATACAAATATAGCCTTTTATAACAAATACTGTAACATTATTAAAATTTCAAAAAGAATAAACTATTTCTGGTTTTCATCAATAATGCACTTTCTTTGTAAACATGATCTGTCTAGAACCCTTCTGTTACCGTATGTCAACCTTTATTTACAATAGAAACAATAATTTGAATAGTTGATTAATCAAATACTAAAATCATTGTTAGTTGCAGCCCTATAACTAATACATGCAGCATGTAATTCTGAGGCCAGGGCACAAACCATCTTGTTCAATTGTGCCACTTCATTTCAAAACAATAGAAATCCCTGCAATAAATAATGTCATTAGGGGGTATTAAATGACTAAACATCGCCAAAAAGACTAGAATACTCCAACGTTTTGATTGAACCGCACGTGCATCTCATGAAGGGCATTAACACTATTTTAGAATCATGGTCTTTTCCATCAGTATCCCTCTGTGTCGATTGGTTGTCACAGTCTTATTTAGTAAATGCATCAACGCACTGTAAGATAACCAATGCACTTCACGATTTTCCACACTCTGCCGACGCTATCAACTCTGCCGATCATCCGGGCGAGGCGCAGTTCGACGCTAATGAGCCTATTGTTGTCGACTGCCTCTGATTGGTTTACCCCTTGCCTAAACACGAGAAGGACCAGACCGGTGTGCCAGGCTAGACTGGAGAGACAAATGAGCTGTACCATTTGATAGAAACAAGGCTAGAAACACATGAGATAACCCCCAATTTACACCAGAGCAGTGACAGCGCGACAGCCGGCAGCAAACGCAAAGGAAACGCTGTTAATATTACTTGGTCGGACAGTCTACACCACCGATTTTACACGTGCGTCCAACAGGTGTAATTCAAACGAGGTTGGAGTTCTAGTTTTTCAGCGTGGATGGAGCGTCTTCAGCAGGAACACATGCTGCCGACTGACTTTTTAAAATAAAGCTCATCTTAACGCATAAACAACAAGCAACGCATCGTGGCCTCAGGGAGTTACTTGTGACGGACTAAGAACGGTTTATTGTCAAATTGGAGAAATACAAAATATTTTATGGTCAGACAGCTACAAGGACATTTTAAAGTGCACATGACTTTTTTTTGTTTTTATGAATTTATAGTTTTGATATAATTTGGTGAAATAATAAATAATAGAGAAATCAAGTATCAATTTGTGAAGAAAAGTTGAAAAATATGTTGAAAATGGCAAGAAGTAACCTAACCAACCAATCAAAAACTGGACGGACATTATAATGGTCATTCGAAAAATGTAGATTATATTCAGGCTAGATTTGAAAATTGACAAATTTGTGGGACTTTGGATAAAATAGGACAGATACGCCGAACTATAACTTATATCAACTTTGTGTCATGTTTTATGTTGTTTTATGTTCAATTGTGTTTTTGTTGTTAAAAAAGAAATAAAAATGATTTGTTTTTTCAAAATGTTTTCAGTTGTATCTCTAAAATTTAAAAGACAAAGTTTTATAAAACAGATTTAAGTTATGTGAAGTTTTAAAAATATATTATTCTTTAAATGGAAGGAAGTAGAGCATCTCACTGGGAGAGTTTGGCACATGCAACAAATACATTTCTGACCATTAAAATATAAATTCAAACTAAATAAAGGTGTTTTCATATGGATGAATTAGTCAAATAATAATGTATGTGTTCTTCAAAAATCACAAACCTAAAAATTTGCCCAAAATTGGGATAAAAGTTTAGAATATTTTCTTTTTTCATCAGAACATAGAACAACAAAAACAGAGCAACAACAACAGAATAATAATGTCATAAAAATATATAATTTAAACAAATAAAACATAAGAATCCTAACCGCATTTTAGTAAAATTAGTAGTCCCACCTGTCATGAGCACTTTAAGAAACTTTGACGGTAAGTAGTACTTGTGTGTAACCATCTTATTAACGTTTCTATAGTTTTAAAACCTACTTTATCCGACCAACATTTAATACGTAAGCAATATAAATCAGTTTGGTGTCTAAATGATGAGAAAACACAGAGACAAGCGTTGTGGCTGTGACACCTCTGGTGTAAAACAATGCTTTTAAATCGATAAAAGTGCATGCGGCTTTTACGTTACGTGTCACTGTAGCTCCAGGTGTAAATTCGGGGTAACACTTAATATAATAAGTGAACCTATGAAGCATATAGATCAATAACCAGACAGTTGCTTCCATGGTAAAGCTGCACTTACCATGATCTAATGCTGACATACATGTTATTATTCAACGAGCAACATGATATTTCTGTGCGCAGCAGTTAGCGCCACAGGAGCATGCTGCCACGAGCATTCCTGGCGCGTAACTTTCAGTTCCTTAAGATAATTGCAGGAGAAATATCACCAAAAATATCGGCAGCATGCACAGAGTTGAGCATGCCAGCCATTTTGGGTTCAGATGAGGCTGCTGCGTAATGACCATCATTTTCATTGTAATCTGACGAAGTGAGCGGCCGTCGAGCTGCTTTTCCCAGTGGGACGTGAAATGATGGAAAGTTCCCTGGAAAGGCAGCTGCTACATACTGTCTCCAGCCCAGACAGTATGAGGAACGACACGTGGATACAGAGCCCTCGGCGAACACTGGGACCACGATCAAGTCTGCAGAGGTCTGGGGACTCGGAGAGTGTGTGACCCAACAGACTAGTGCTGAGATTCATGGACTAAACTAGGGGTAAACCAGGGCTAAACCAGGACTAAACCAGGACTAAACCTGGACTAAACCAGGACTAAACCAGGACTAAATCAGGGCTAAACCAGGACTAAACCAGGACTAAACCAGGGCTTAACCAGGGCTTAACCAGGGCTAAATCAGGACTAAACCAGGACTAAACCAGGGCTAAACCAGGGCAAAACCAGGACTAAACCAGGGCTTAACCAGGACTAAACCAGGACTAAACCTGGACTAAACCAGGGCTAAACCAGGGCTTAACCAGGGCTTAACCAGGGCTAAATCAGGACTAAACCAGGACTAAACCAGGGCTAAACCAGGGCAAAACCAGGACTAAACCAGGGCTTAACCAGGACTAAACCAGGACTAAACCAGGACTAAACCAGGGCTAAACCAGAACTAAACCAGGGCTTAACCAGGACTAAACCAGGACTAAACCAGGACTAAACCAGGGCTAAACCAGGGCTAAACCAGGGCTAAACCAGGACTAAACCAGGGCTAAACCAGGGCTAAACCAGGGCTTAACCAGGACTAAACCAGGACTAAACCAGGGCTAAACCAGGGCTAAACAAGGACTAAACCAGGACTAAACCAGGGCTAAACCAGGACTAAACCAGGACTAAACCAGGACTAAACCAGGACTAAACCAGGGCTAAACCAGGTCTGTCAGGGATTCAGAGATTTTTGTACCACTAGAAACATCCTGATTAAAGGTGCATTATGTAACTTTTCAGTTTTTTGTCAGAGCGTTCACCACTCACTTGTGTGTAATAATAACATACAAACAATAATATGAGTGAAATAATATTTTACTCATATTGTTTTGATAGTTTGAAGAGGCTTACTGATTTGCAGAGGTGATATGAATAATTCATGTTATAGTCTACAAACAAATTTGATATAAAAGTGCTTGAAAAGTTATATTTTCTTTTCTTTCTTTTTTTTATCAATAATGCACTTTATTTTTCTTTTGTTTTTTCAATTTATTTTTTTTAAACATACAGCAACAAAAACGTACATAAAACAAACTAACCTAGGTAAAAATAAATAAATAAACAGAATGATTAAAAACAAGAATAAAAATTAAAAACAAATAAACAATATTTTTTTTGAAGGAAAAAAAGAAAAGAAACAGTTATATTTTCATGTTATCTCCCCTGAAATGGAGCAAAGAATCATGGTCTATGTAGTTCTGTCTGTGTGTTTAAGTAAATAAGCTTTAAATGTGATATATTGTGCCAACCCAGGACTTTTGACGACACGTAATCACAATATTTCAGTTACGTCCCTGTCACTTGTCTCCTTGGGTATGTTATTGCGTGACCAAGAACGTTCCAGAGTCGGGCAGTGATTTTGTCAGCCTCTATCGACACGAGACTCATCATTGACTTGGCCCAAGTTCAACTGAGGCCCAGATTTGCCCATATTTTTGTGAGATCTTGTTCAGCCTGGTTTGGGTGCAGATTTGCGTGGATGATTGACAGCTTCCCCAGCGCTCAAAACAAAACTCAAACAAAAAAAAGTAAAGAAAGTAGCCAAATATGCGATATGAGGCTAAAAGGAGGGAGATCATGTGGGTCAGGAGACAACTGCAGGTGGAACACTAAAGCGACTGTGTTAGAGCGTGTTTGTTTGTTTGTTTGTTTGTTTGTTTGTTTGTTTGTTTGTTTTTGCAACTAAAATCCACATACTTTAGCTTTTTAACATTTAATATTCATTGCTTTATACATTGCGGTGAACATGTACGTGAAACACGTACAGCATTCGGTCGACTGTTGTATTTATAGAGCTCTACGAGTAACTTTGAGTTGAGATTAGGGCCGTCATGATTTCAAATGTGAGTGTAACGATTATTGTGCGATTTAACGTAACAACCAAAACGACAATAAAACCCTAAATGTTCTTTCCTTCTTCGTCTCCTCAACATGTGACCTACTTTAGGAAATCAAATGGTCTTATCTAGACATAAACGACAAGATTAAAAAGCATTTTACATTTAGTTTGACTTTTTTTGGAGGAAGTCTGAGCAGGAAAATTAAAAAAGACCTAATTGAATTGAATTTTAAAAAAACAAATGTTTTCTTTTTATCATTATCATTTTTATGATTTTCTTGTGACCTAAATAATCATGATTATTGATTCACCTCTTGACATCCCTAGTTGAGGTATAAGTTTAATGCCCTACAGTGGAACATTCCAGGTGAACACCTTCAAGAAGACAAACAGGAAAATAAAAAACAAAACAGTTACATAGAGTGCACCTTTAACTTGAATATACATGATTATACTCCAATGTCAAAAGTTCTCACTGGAATATTCCCTGTTTTTTCAGCTTTAAATCAATCAAAATAAATAAACAGAATTGACAATAAGCACACTTCTTTGCTGATATTACTCGTTCTTGGTCGTCAGTGTGAACCGAGAGCGCTGCACTGGATGCGGGTCGTGAACATAATTATTAGTCTTTTTTCCCGCTGTACCTCAGTATTATTCGGCGAGTGGGAGAGGCGCAGACACAGATCCTACGGGACAGACACACAGACGGCACAGACACGGGACACAGAGCGGGTCCAAGGGCCAATCAGAGGCGTGTCCAGTGAGGTAGAGACGGGCCAAAGCCAAGCAAGGGACAAGACAAGCAGAAACTGTGCAAAAGAACTGGAGAACTCACACAGGACTAACTAACTGCAAGGCTTTTTAAATAGAGCTTTCATTAGTAGATTTATAGAAACATTTAAACAGCAGTGTGACGTAGGGGACAAATGCATTCATGTTTTTTCTCCAGAGCATGTACATAAGATTAAATATAGAGTGATTTATGTCATTTATCCAGTGGTAGAAAATGTTTAAAATGTCGACTCACACCTTGTAAAATCTTGTAAAAAATCGGTGTCAAATATTCTGCTGCATAAATTCTGCTGCTCAAACCATTTCCATCAGACTGAAAAGAACTTTCTTCGTTTTTATTTGGCTATTACACTGGCTATCAAAACCTTTTCTACCACGGACCACTTCTGGAAAGATGAGGGGTTATACCGACTTACCCGATGTGGAAAACTATGAAATTATAACATTAAGATGAGTGGAAATTGTTCCTTGTGCTAAATGTTTGTTAAATAATTCCATCTAGAGCTTTTTTGATCTCTTTTTTTATTTTTTTACATATGTCTTTATGTGTGTTCCTTAACGTGCACTGTACCGACCAAATAAATACTAACAATAATGCATAATAATGTGTGTGTAAAACAAAAACAAAGTGTAAAACAAATTGAGTAAACCTGGCATCATAAGAATTCTCTATAGTTATTATTAATGCAGACTTAATTTGTAGTGATTACATCTTACAAATCATAGAAAGAATAAATATCCAGTGGGAAAAGAAGGAGGATTGGAGATGGTGCATTCAGGGGCCATGGGGAGGGGGGGGGGGGGGGAGCCAGGAGAGCAGGAGATTATCGTAATTGGAACTCACAGGGACTGACTGCTGATGACGGAGCACCTGCGCGAGTGCGGCTCGCAGTTTTGCTTTACAAAACTGTCCATGCAGAATAAAACAAAAGACTGTGAGACAAACATGGCAATTCAGAACGGCAGCAACTCAAGAAAGAAAAGCTTTGTCCAGTGTTTCACCTCAAATGTCCAGTGGATGTAGTTCTAAACTGCAAAAAGAATTGCCTACAAGAGGATGGATTTGATACGTATATGTATAATAGGACTTTTGGACTTTTTCTTTATTTATTCCATTTTGTCCATCATCTTATAAAAGGGAACTCTCAAGCTGCTGGATATACATGTTAAGAATAAAGCTGTAACCCACTTATTTCCAGTAAAATCAATCATTCTGGACGCATCAGGGTCCGTTTAATCTCCAAAGCCACAAATAAAAAATTACCCTAAAATAAAAGGAAAAAATGAATTTTAACTTTTACATGGATTCTGCCTGGATATTTTCACTTTATTACAAGTCCCTAAAACAAATATTTAGTGAATTTACTAAATATACTAAATTGACTTCACTCATTCATATATTTAACAAAGAAAATCCAATTTAAAATCTGTTTAATTTAAAATGTCCATCTTTCTACTTATGATGTGATGTCATCAATTACAAACAGGAAGTGAAATTAAAAACCTAAAAATTGTGGCTATTCTGTGATAAAATGTTTATAATTCTTAGCAAAATTCAAAATATATCTATCTTAACTGCGTTTTAGTTCAATGAGTCGTCCGACCTGTAGGGGGCACTTTAACTAATATAGAAAGGCAAATCTGTGCGGTGTAAGATTAGTAATACAGTTGTAACTGTACGAATATTATCGGAGGGTTTGGAGGAGCCAGCAGCTGCTTTTACAAAGACAATTTGACAATGTCCAAAGCTGCACAAATGTTCAGTTGCTCTTTGGACTCTAAAAGCTCTGAACTTTAAATCCTTCGGCATCTGTAATGTAACACTGGAACTACAAAAGAGCAAAAAGCACACGGCATTTTACTAAAAACAGTATGACAAAAAACACTCAGACACATCGAGTACGCAGAACACAGACACATCGGAAAGCCGAGACCCAGGTGTGAGCTGAAGACGATCGGGTAATTAAGGAACCGTTTGGAATCTACGATAATGGACATGTTTGGAATGTAGCCCCGCCCCTAAAGACACCGTTTAATCACTTTACGTGTCTGACAAGAGCTGAAGGTGTTTAAGACAGTTATAACCAGAGGTGGGTAACACTTTTACAGTCACTTTTTTAATACTTTTCTACTCTACTGTATGTATATCAAACATGCTGCGATTATTGTGAGAAAAAGCGTCGTCACAATTTTAGGATGATTCACAATTGTTGACAACACAACCAATTCATGTTGCCTGTTAATGTCTGTGACTAGCTTTATAAAATCAGACTTTCAGAACGATAACGTCAAGTTAATGTCTCCTAAACAGACAAAGAAACAAGCAATTTACACTTTTTGGAGACTAACTATTGAATTGAAATGCGTCTAAAATGATCACACTTGTTCTTCGTTATAGTTCTTACGCTTATATCGTGACCTGAAAAATCACAATCGTTTGAAGTCTTCGACAGGCCAAAGCTTTATGTTGATGAAATGTAATGATTTTTGTTGTGTTTCCTGCACCGCTCCTTCAGACACGTAGATATTTTTCATGTCAATCCTTTGAAAACGTCAGATTATTTGCGCATTATATGTTGTGTCATTGCAGTTACGCTTACTTCAAATGTTCCATCTGGTTAGTTACTTTTACAAGATCCTGGTTCAGTCATCTTTATACTCTACTTCTACTCGAATTGTACGCAAGATTTTTTTCTGACCACAGTTTTCTCTGGTCCACCCACCTCTGATCAAAGCTCGTCATACATTTACAGCTTGAGAAATATGCAAATCCGCTGTTGTGTGTGTCAGACTGTGGGAGGGAGGACTGCAGATGTGATCTTTCTGAAGCTAGGGGTGTTTCATATCTTGTCAGGCATTCTTTGACAGCAGACGAGAGCCCCCGGGGGTCTAACACGATCACAAATGTGTGCGGGAATACAAAAAAAAAAAAACTTTTTACAGTGTAGCGCGTGTAGTGTAGTAAATTTAGATATAAATTGAAATTCCGATCCGACTGCCGTTTAGGTTGTTGTTAGACGTTGGAAAAAATATATATTATACATTTTTTTGACTGTGTGATGTTGGTTAATAACAAAAAAGCATAATTATATATATATTTCATGTATTTATTTGCAAGTTCTATCTGTAGAAAATGTGTCAAAACATGCCAAATCTGAATGAGCTGTTGTCCAAAATAAGTCTATTCTTTAAAGGACACATATTATGCACAAATTGAGTTGTCATTGGTCTTTAAAGTGACCTTCCTTTGGCATGTCATGTTTACATAATGCATTTACTGAAACCACACATTGCTTTACATGCGAGGCATTACCCGATCAGGATTGGTGTTAGAACTCCATCTACTGGCAGCAGAGGAAAATGCCATGGGGAAATAAACAAAAGCATACCTTTCCCCAACATGTAAGCGCGCAGTTGTAACGAAGACGCAGAAATGCTCAGTCTGGTGATAATTTATGGCCTTGGATTTATAGAAATTTAGAAGTGAGTGTTTTCTGAGGCCCAGAGGATTGATAAAACAAGCGTGAATGAAGTTTAACACAACTCTGGCCATGTCTTTGATGAGGGAACAATGATATTTCATGGTTTCATGGTCAAATTTGCATAATATGTGTCCTTAAATAGTCCCTGTTTTTGGGTACTTTGGTTCAACCCTACAACAAATGAAGAAGACGACGCAGAATAATTCACAGAGTGTGCGACAGAAGACTCACACACACACACACACACACAGACGCACACACACAAGGTCGATCACGTGACGTCACATTCTCCTACAGCCCTCCGACCCCCTGAACTTACGCTGCGATGGAGATGTTGGCAGCCGACATGGGGCTGACCTCCTTCACCTCCATGGCCTTCTGCAGGGCCAGCTTCTTGTTGGCCGCCTCCTCCTGCTCCTCTTCATCCTGCCGAGACGAGGTGAGGTCAGCTAATCTTAAAAAGACTTTACAATTTATAATTCCATTCATTGACATGTCTTTAAAACTCCATCATTGGTCAACACTAAATATCTGAATGAATCGATACAAGGCAGAAAACACAATACAACGAATGAAGCAATGCACCAGTGGAGCAAATAACCAGATTTGAGGTTACAATCTTTTTGTTTTCTCGGTTGTGCTTGTAGAAAGGGGAGTTTTAACACACAAATTCCCTTCAGTATCAGTGGAATAAGAGAAGCTCTCACATCAGCCTCTCTTTATTGAATGTACAGTCAACAAGCCCCTAAAACTGAACGATTAAAACATATTACAGCATACAGTTATACAGCAGAAATCAGGTGTAATAAAAGTTTGAAACTCTCTGAAGAAACTGCGCCTCGTCTAATGGCGCAGGCAGCTGCCTCTGCTTCACATAAAACGAGCAGGTTATGTCCGAGTCTGACTGTTTTTGGACAGAACATATCCTCACAGTTCCACAGTCCACGTATTAAAGTATATTGCTGGTTTGTTTACAAAAATAATTACTGTGGCTCTGGCATAGATCAGGATAATGTGGAGCTGTGTTTAACATTGGAGTCACAAGTGGCCCGTTTATCTGCTCACGTTTAAGTGTTTCTACTCATTTGTTTTTGGCACAGTTCCAGAGGTAAAGTGTCGGTGACATGCTCAATTATACAATACTAAATCAAAAGAAATGGCAAATAACATGCAAAATAGACCTCGCTCTCACCTGCTGCACTCACTTTCTGCCTACAGGGGGCGTGCACACAGCAGAAATACAGGAAGAAAACTATGACAGCGATTGCTCTAGTTCAAGCCCAGTTTATTCCTGATGAAGAATTGGTTTGGTCCTTTTCTAGTCCTGGTTAGCTCCTGGTCTTAGTTCCAGTTTTGATGTGGTGTGTGGTGATAAAATGTATCTTAATAAAAATACTTAAATATCTAATGGGCAGTTCATTGTTCCTTTACCTGACATTTCATACACAACATATACACGCGTTATAGTCATAATACAGGAGAAGGACAGCTTCTTTACCTTGGTGAGCTCCTGGGCGTTGGCGAGATTATCCACAGCAATGGCCAAAAACACATTCAACAGCGTGTCTAGAGACGTGCTTAAGAAATACAAAAATATAGTGCAATAAAAGACGGAACAATGATTTTGGAGGGTCAACATTTATCATCACTTTATCTTTGAGATGAGAATGAGATGTCGGTGTATCAGTGATCTAAGGGAAATATACCACTGTCCATACTCTTTATTATCATTATTTTACTTTACTTTGATTTAAGCTTTGGACGTTATAATAGGTAACTTAACTCAAATCACTTTTTATTTTATTTTATGATATTGTACATTCAGAAGAGTCTTTTTGAGACTGTAGATTTATTGCGTCTGCAGCATCTTTAGCGTTTTTTATCATCTATTACTTCAGGAATATATATATATATATATATATATATATATATATATATATATATATATATATATATATATATATATATATATATATTATCATAACGTTGAGTTGTAAATTGGCTATGGACAAAATAACAAAATGAATGAATGATGGTGCAAAAAATAAGAATGAAATAAATACACAGATCCACAGGTCCTCTGGAGCAAGGATATGTTCCAACTGTCACCTGGAAAATTAAATACTACGCCAACCGACATATTTGCAAGGGGATTAGAACTCCTGCGTTGAAGAAAAAACTAATTAGGAGTCAGCTTATCTTTAAAATAGAAATATATAATTTTATATATATATAAATATATATATATATATATATATATATATATATATATATATATATATATATATATATATATATATATATATATATATATATATATATATACCTGCTTCATATAAATAGTCTATTGACAAAAAAAATACTTTGTGGCAATATCACTACATCGAGGTACTATTTTTGGTGAAACAGTATCCATATTGTAGGCTGTTGTGTCAATATATTGCCAAGATATATATATATATATATATATATATATATATGTATATATATATATATTTTTTTACTGTGACATACAGCAGAATATCATGCGCAAAATATTGATTATGGCGCGTACCGCAAAACTGTGATGTTGTTATATCTTGAGCCGTGTATTACAGTGTATTCTTAAATCTAAGAGCAATAACAAAAGTGAGATTTGGGCTCTCCGCACACATAACAGCGTAGTGTCAGCCCTGGCGGTGGACCGTGTTCAGAGGATACAGTTTCCGAAGAGCGTGAGCACGATGAAGTAAACGGAGGAGAACATGCCGCGGCGCACTCCTCCCTGCGACTTGATGCCGTGGTACATGACGGCGTTCCAGTCTTCACCGGTCAGGATCTTAAAGCACACACATTACACACACACACAGATGATTTATGGAATTAAACACAGCAGAAGACAGTCACTTGACAGACTCACAGACTTTGGAAAGAGGGGTGAGACAGGGTTGTGCTTGATCTCCCCTTTTGATCGCTTTGTACTTGGGACAATGGGCCCAATATATTAGACAATCGGAAACAAAATGCTTCAAATAATAATGCTAGAGAAACTAAGTAACTCACACTAAGTAAAACTGGAAAAATGATGAGCCTCCAAACACACAAACAATGATATTACCAGCCTGATACAATGAATAATTATTATCATTCACAAAGTTAAATGGAGCTCAAGTAATATTTTGAGACAATAAAAAAGCACCAATGAC
The DNA here is from genome assembly GCF_026437365.1 of Eucyclogobius newberryi. Classification (NCBI taxonomy): domain Eukaryota; kingdom Metazoa; phylum Chordata; class Actinopteri; order Gobiiformes; family Gobiidae; genus Eucyclogobius; species Eucyclogobius newberryi. Next base: position 10,072,643 of record NW_027315834.1, on the reverse strand, counting down.
CCCTATATTTGTAATTGTTTAAGTAATTGTTTAAGTAATTGTCATAGTTTGTATGTTAATCTGTATTTAGACAAAGGTGTTTCTGTCATCAGGATAGTCAATCATTTATGAAGAGCAACAACGTTCGAATAGAAAATAATGCTAAAACAGGACCAGAAAATGAACTGATTAAACTATTCTGATTGTTCTAATATGATGGAATATTTGTGGTACTAATGAGTAACTTCCTACACTCACAAACGGCTGCTGGAACTACGTCGATGTCAGTTGCTACAGTTACCATAATCTTTTTTTTATATCTCTTATACCTTTTTACCTTACCTATTCTATATTAATTTACTGACAGAAGTTTATAGAAAAAAATTAAAAATAACAGATCTGAACGGCTGAACAGATTACATAACGCACCTTTAATTTGAAATCATGCGGTTGATTCTGCAGCAGACTCGGAGGAAATGTACATAGCTGAGTGGAGCATTACAGGACTGAACAAAGCCTGTACTAATTAAAGGATTATCAGTGAGAGCTTTAAGAACCTTTCAGTCTATTCAGGCTCACATTAAAGTCTCACAGCGTTTAAACAGGTCTTAAGATAGAAAAGACCCTTATATACGGATTAAGAACCTGATATTGATTGTAGAATATCTTATGTAAGGAAAGGAGTATTTCTCAATTTTTTATCAATTATATGGTTTTTCCTAACATTTTCAAACCTCTACCCACAAATTTTGAACCTAATTATTTGTTTTAAGGTCTGTTTTGTTAATTATTATTATTATTATTATTATTATTATTATTATTATTATTATTATCATTATTAATATTTAATATTATTATTTTATTTTGTTTTAATTTATTTTATTTTATTTTATTTATTTCCTAACATATAATATACATTATTATACATTGTGAGGTACAGTTACACAAAGAATGAATAAAAGGAGCAGAAAGAACTTTTAACTTGTACTTTGCGCTGATATTTTAAAACCTTTGCTGCTATATTTATCCAACCACAACATCTCTACATTGTGCCTCACCTGGAACACAGTGAGGATGGCAGCGGGGAACGTGTCAAAGTTTGTGGTGGGCATCTCGTCCTCATCCTCAAAGTTGAACCTGAAAACAGGGACACATCAGACACAAACTCCCAATGGATTGAGCTTTGTGAATTTATGTGTGACTGAAGAGAGAAACCCCAGATGTGTTTGTGTGAGGACCAGCACCAACATCTGGACATGTGTTTACGCCGTTTGTCCTAGAGAAGAATTCAAGTGACACTAAGTTATGTAGTTGAACAAAAGCAAAAGGCATTTTCACTGGCTTTGCACTGAAAATGCCTCAGTGAAAACTATATTATAACCCAGATACAACTTCTGGTTGTAGGTTCTCGTTTTTCTGAAAAAGCATGAAATGCAATAGCAAACAGAAATCTATCTATCTATATTTGGAACATACTCCTGGCAGCTGGGAAGAAGGCCCTCACAAAAAATGGATGGCTCATACCGCTCTGACGATTAAGGACTGGACTAATTTCATAACAGACAAGGAAAAAACCTCAGGACTCAACTTAACAATTGACAAATTTAAAAAACAATTGACAAAATGGGACAATTATTCAGAACGTAATATTATCATTATTATAATTTTTTTTTCCGGATGCCTCTCCCTTATTTTCTATTTCTATTTGATCTGTGTTCTAAAACAAAAAAGCAATAGCTAACAAACAAAATGATAAATAAAAAGTGCATCCTATTGAAGCAGCAGGTGGAGATTACATGAAGGAAGTCCTAAAAAAAGATTGAGAAAAAAAGAAACCCACTGTATATGAATCTTACGCGTTACAGATGTCACAGTGAGCGTTGAAGATGGGCAATTAAGCAGGACATTTTAAAATAAAAATCTGAAGAGTGGATGCGTCTTTAAACACAAACTCAGAAAACTTATCCACATGATGTTATGAAGCCGTATAAGGAGGAAGACCTACACAACTGTGGTTTACTGTGTCCTCTGAAACTAATCACGTCTGTCAGCTGACCTGTGCTCTTCAGAGCTACTGCTGCTGCTACTGCTGCTATATCTTCTCGTTTTATGGTTTACTGCGCCTATAACCACCCAAATGATTAACTCTGACATCATCCCAAGAGACAACCAACCTGTTCCATTAGAGGGCGCAACAAAACATGGCCTGAACAACACATTATGAAGTCAAATCCGATTTTTTTTATGTCCAAATATGACCTGGATGTGATTTTTTTCAAGTCCCTATCTTATGTTGTCTTGTGTTTCCAAAATCTGATTCGAATTGATCTTATGTGAGTCACATATTACATTCATAAGGAGACACATTTATTGATGGGAATCAAACACATTAAACCATTGAAGTTTTACACTGAGATGGTTTTGTAACGTATGACAAAGACAAAATATTAACGTTTGCCAATTAAAGACCAAAGATATGTTGCGTTCACACATGGAAATGGATTTGAGTCACATTTTATGAGCTGCTTCTCCAAAAAAAAAAGATCTGATTTGGGGAGACAAAAATCTGAATTGACCGTCAAGACCTGCAGCGTGCACGTGGCCTCAAATATGTGCTTTAGTGTTAGCGTCCCTGCCTCTGTAAAGCACGACTTCAGCTGTGTGGTAACGTTCACAGCGTTCATGCCCTGCAGGCGAGTGTTGCCGTAGAAACGACCAGGCTGCACCCTCCCAAGAGAATGACATCTGGGCAAGAGCTAGCCTGAAAACTGTACAAATATGTAGCTTTTGAATCAAACTTGTTTTCAGATTAGGACTGATTTAGAGTGATCACTAAATAGCATCAAAAAACAAATAAGTTGTAATAATTTTACGGAATGTTAAATGCATTATGTAATTTTTCTGGTGGTTAAAGCTTCACAGAGACAAGGAAAAGAAACCACTAGACCAAGTATTATAGACCAAGGCAGCTTCAGTCACTGGAGGGGTCGTGTGGTCACAGCCTCCAGTCAGCACTACGTTTGTTTGGGCTTTGTGCGTTAACTCAAGTGTAAATCCACCCACAGGGCCGCGCTACGACCACTTGAAAGTTTGCTCAGCACTTGATAACCTGCTGCTGACAAGGCCACACCAGCTCTGTCAGGTGTGAGTTTGGCCAAGCGTTAGTCTCGGAAAGAGTTAGCCTGGGAGAGCATTAGCCTAGCAGAACGTTAGCCTCGGAGAGAGTAAGCCTCGGAGAGCGTTAGTCTCGGAGAGCGTTAGTCTCGGAGAGCGTTAGCCTAGGAGAGCGTTAGCCTAGGAGAATGTTAGCCTAGGAGAACGTTAGCCTAGGAGAACATTAGCCTAGGAGAACGTTAGCCTCGGAGAGTGTTAGCCTCTGAGAGTTTTAGCCTCGGAGAGCGTTAGCCTAGGAGAGCGTTAGACTAGGAGAATGTTAGCCTAGGAGAACGTTAGCCTAGGAGAATGTTAGCCTAGGAGAGCGTTAGACTAGGAGAATGTTAGCCTAGGAGAACGTTAGCCTAGGAGAACGTTAGACTAGGAGAATGTTAGCCTAGGAGAATGTTAGCCTCGGAGAGCGTTAGCCTCTGAGAGTTTAAGCCTTGGAGATCGTTAGCCTCTGGGATCGTTAGCCTCGGGGATCATTAGCCTCGGAGAGCATTAGCCTCAGAGAGCGTTAGCCTTGGAGAGCATTAGCCTCGGCGCTCATCTTGCAAAATGGCTACAAAAATATATTTAATAACTCTTTATACCCAGAGCGGTCAAAGCGGCTAACTCTATGAATCTTCAGTAACAATGTGTATACCCCTAATAACATCTCCACCAGGAAATTTAAGGTACGTAGTGCAGCTTTAATCATTATATGAAAATAATAATGACAAAAATAACGATAATGACAGTTGAACACGTTCGGCACAGCCAAAAAGAGCCACAGCCATCTACATGAGGTAAAATTATGAAAACAAATCTTAATTTTAGAATTCAATATACAAATTTTTGCAGTTCTTTCTACATTATTCCCCTAAAACATGGTGCAAAAAGCAAAGCAACATTACACACATTCAGATGTCGTCCTTATTAAATGGTTTCCATGAGCTGGGGATGGCTTTATCATACGTTATGTACTCAGTGTAGCATTTAACAGCTGTAATTGTGTCTAGAGCTGCAATTAATGATATTGCTTGACAAGTCGACTTGTCAGCAATATTAGTTTGCAACTAGTCGACTAGTCAAAAGATTATTTCTTTTGTATATTGATTTTTATTAACATTACAATCAAATAATTGTTGAATTATGCTGACTGAAGGCTTCCAGAAGATTTACAGATAAAGTGTTGCTTTTTTTTTTAAATAAAAAAAAATGACATTTTGATTGAACAATTCTGTGTTTTTTAATAGTCTATATACTCCAGATAACAATATCAAAATATGACTATGATCATTATTAAAAGCTGACGAGTCACAATTAGTCGAATAAATGTTGCAGCCCTGAAGCGTCCAACCCTGTGTCCTTAAAACGTGTTTATTACTTTAAGTTCAATGGGTAATAAGATACAGAAGAGAAATACAGAAAGCGCGGTGAGTGTAAGCGACCTGCCAGCTTCGTCAGGCTCAGGAAGTTACAACGGCTGAAACACTCTTACACACTTACACGCAAACAAAAAAAACGTTTTTTATAACATTTGGTTTTGAGGTCTTGGACAAGCTCTGTCCTTGTCCAAGTATACATGCAGACGAGAAAGTCGAATTCCTGACAAGAACGTGTCACTAGATGGCAATATGCGTCGTTTCAGCGGACCAATACAACCCCCCATTCCGGTTGACCTTTTGCATCATATTTAAGCAACTATCATGCACATTTTTGAACAACAGCAGTTGTACAGCTTTGTTCATCTTGTTAGTTATTGTGCACATAAAGATGCAGTGTGAGTGAATGCGGTTGTGTTCTTCCTTGTAAGCGACCGGCTTCCTTGTATGGTTTTGTTCTGGGGTCATGAGTCAGCGTGGGTCGTGGAGCATGCGCACAAGCCTTGTCTAGTTTCAGTGCGATTACGCAATCGCATAATCTGGGTGTCTCAATCGGAGATTTTGAATGCCGATTTCTATCGGAGTAAGGTGTTTACATGCACACGAAAATGTCTGATTGTATTGGATTAAAGCAATGATTCAGTTTTTTCATTAGCATGTAAACCCACTGAGTAAGTGACATGTCATCTAGAACGCCTGTAATTCTAACTAACGTCTAATCATTACAAACATGTACAGAGCACATGTGCAGACCTCTAAAACAAGCTGCTGTCTGCTCTGGTTCTAAAAGCTCATGTTAGAGAGCATAGCATGAACGAGCCTCTGAACACGGTCACAGACTGAGCAGCTGCTGGAGAAGAAGAACCAAGCTTCCTGCAGTACTGCTCAGTGCCCTGTAGATGCCACTAAAAGACACTGTGACTTCAGCCAAGCTTTGGATATATTTTAGAACAATTGAAATATAGTTGTGACACACGGTCATTTTAGATTTTATTGGTCAATCACTGCTTGCCTTGATTATCTTGACAGCACGCAACTGGTAGATCTATAGAAAAGAGATTGAAACCAGTCAGAAATGCACGTTATTTTGTGTAATAAGTCTATTCAACGAGCCGCCGCCGCTGCTCCTCAGTCAAATCAATAGAGGAATCAGAGCGGTGGGCCACATGCCGCTCGGCCTAATCCCTCACAGTGTGGCGCGCAGAGCAGACACAGCGTGAGTCTGCTCCACGAGAACATGCAGATAAGAGCCGAGCATCAGGTCCAGATGAAGCAGAGAACGAGGAGAAGCCTGCACAAAGAGCACTCACTAAGACCTCCACAGTAATATGTCGGCTCCTGTTCTCTCAAAGCACAATCCCATTATCGTCACGAGGGTCCGGTTCAAAGGTCTATCGTGTTTTTCTGAGAAGGACTGAACGCGTACAATGTGTTCATTCATGGGCTGTATATTTGGATTATAATATGCATTTTATCAGGCTTTCAGAACTATTTTTGGACTTATTATCTTGAGTATGCCTTGTTTTACAGTTTGGAATGATATACGTATGGTATATATATGTTATATATATGTTACTCAAGTGAAAGTACAAAGAAATTACTGAAGTAAAAATTCTGGGCATAACATCTGATTTAATATTTGAAATCAATGTAATTTGAAGGAAAAGAAATAAATTAAATAATGCATACAATCTGGTATTTTCAAAGGATTGAAGACAACAAATATTTAAAAATAAATACATCTAAAGAAGTTAAATCATTTAATTTTGTCAAGACTTACTCACAGTGGGAAGAGGAACACTTTTACTTAAAGGTGGTATGGACGATTTTTTTCAGCAAATTTTTTATCATATTTCCTCGTGGCGTGGATAAATCATTTGTCATGCCACGTATCAATCATAAAACGCACCTATCGCTCACCTGCAGCCGCGTGCGGTTCGTCCCCACGTTTCCGCGTGCCTAAGCGCATGGATCTATCATAATATAGTTCCCTCAGTGTACGGGGCAAAATGAAGACGGAGAAAGACAGTTCGAGCTGACGCAGAAGTGGACAGAAATCTACGGGAGACGAGCGATGCGATGCGCTCCGTTGCGCTAATAAACAAACGCACGTGTGTGTTGTATCAGTCCACACGGGGGAGTGCACACGTGCACTTCCGCCTGCGTTCTCAAATCGCCGAAAAATCGTCCATACCACCTTTAAAGTGGCTTTGACAGGTTGGACGACCCATGAATTAAAATGCAGCTAAGATAAATATATTTAGAATTTTGCGAAAAATTATAAAAATGTTATTACAGAATTGCAATTTTTTTACGTTTATAATTCCACCTCCTGTTAGTAATTGATGACATCACACAAGGAAATTACCCAGCAAACACTGGGCAAAAACGCATCTAACGTCACTTTAAAAAAAAATTACCAATAAAAATATATGCGAGCGACTTTATTTTGTTGAATTGATGTTTAGAATGTATGAAAAGTTGTATCTTTGTGTAAATTCTGCAAAAACTATGACTGGAATCTACAGATTTTTTAACATTTTCTCCACAAATACCAACTCCATTGGTGTCAAACTATAATTTATATGTACAACAGGTATAAATACACCTTAGAGTTCAAATATGCATTCTAAAAAGGCTGTGGCTGCAGAGCCGCAGTTTCAGGAGCCGCGGCACAAAAAAACCATGCAGTTTCGGCCGCGCGCCGTGGCTCTGTAGACACTCCCTTCTAAAAAATACTCCAAGAAGTACATGTATTTAAAAAAGTTAAGTAACTTTCCACCTCTGCAAATAGATACATTTCAGTATATTTTAGGACTAACTTGTGACTATCGAGCGTGACTGAGGCGAGAAAGAACTATAAATGATTTAAGTCGATGAGTGTCGCTTTAATTGGCTGTCGCTTTAATTGAAATGCAACACAAAGTTGGCAGAGGCTTAATCTTGTCAGACAGAGAAACGCTCTCTCTGTTGTCGAGATTTACATGCAGATTCCTTCCAGCACTCGTATGGTTCAGTTCATTTTAATCCTTTAAACGAGACAGCATGCTATTAAGCTTGTTTTGTCCTTCACGCGCTGTTTTTTTTCACCGCTTACTCTTACTCTAACCCTCTTAGTTTGGTGTTTGGAAAGCCAAGACGTAATCATAGCTACAAAATAAGCTGAAAACTAAGAACATCTTTCATTTTTGGACATTAGAGATGACTTCAAGGCGCTGTAACTGATGCAGCAGAAAACATTTATCATTTTAGCATTCTAAGTATTCACCATGATTACTTTATAGTTGCTTTTCACAACTTTCAGAGCCGGTTTTCCAGTCGCAACAGAGACTGAAACGCTCTATGATTAAACGCAGACAGCAAACCTTGGTCTCAGTTTAATTTGAACAGCTGCTTACCATAACTTTGTACTTTCTTACATTAAATAAATCTGGTACAGCCTCTTTAATCAGTGGGTTAATGGGTTTAGAAAGACGCCTTCTTTATCGACAGCTGCTACAAAGCCTCCTCTGTGTCATCTCGACCATCTCCTCCTCTTCACCACCACCAGAGTCTAATATTTTCCTTATCAATCCCACCATAACCTGCTGAGGTCGAAGCACCAACGTTTATCCATTCTACAATCTATTTAACTCTCTTGTCCGTCTCATGAAAAAAGCTTGATAAATAGATTGAAAAACTAAATAAATCTCAGCTTTTACATGAGAGTGTTGAGTAAATGGCATCACTCTTAATGGCTAATTTCTCCATCAGAAATGTATGGCTAATATTATTAGGTCCATCCTTACCTTTTCTACTTGAAACCCTGTGCCTGGGCCCCCCCTGTTTAATACTGCGGGCCCCACAAATAATGTAGAATTATAAATATAACTACTAACAAGTACTTATTTCAGACATATACATTGTGTTTATGTTCCTAAACCAAAAGAAGTATCTCTGGGTCTTGTTCACAAGTGAAAGAAGCTATTTTTTCATTTTAAAACGCCGGTGAGAATCATTACTGTCGTATTCAGAGCAATTAAAATATAAGAATCCTAAAAACACTCAGGTCTTAATGTTGTCTGCACTGAAATGGAGCAGTTCCCTCTGTTTTTTAGCTGCTACAGCAAAACAATGTATCTAAGCAGAGAAGTTTGTAATGACACAATATAAAATATTATTGAGAGACTTTGTATGAGAGACAATACAATACCTCAATATTTAATTTATTGATACGCCCCAAATATGTTGTGCCAGCCAATAATATGCAAAGAGAGACAAACAGAAGGGTCCAGTCTTTAATGACAAACCAAATTATTAAATTGAGAAATATTAAATGTATTCACAGACTATTTCAACTCTTTACAATGAAGCGTGAAAAGTGTGTTGTCCGCGAGATATTTGCAAAGATGTTTTGAAAACCGTTGAATTTGTGTTGGCTGAGCTGATGCCAGGTCAGCATGTTGAGTCAGACATGGCTGTGGGCCCGCACTTTGATTAAGGACCTGCTGCTCGGCCCCTGGAGTGGCCCCTGTCATTACAGACATGATCACAGGCTCTGATCAGGAACACACAGACTGGAGTCTCAGCTCAAGGGGCGCGGTCAGCAAATACACCTACACTTCTAATGTACAGACAAATCAAAACGGTACAAGAATATATTTGAAAACATTGATGAAAAATCTTTGTTTGTATACGTTAAGAAGGGATACTTTTAGCTCCATATGTTTGCATTTTGTATCCATAAAACTAAATTAATATTCACCTGTTTGGTTGTTGTTGTTGTTGTTGTTTTTTTTTTTTTTTAAACTGTCAACTACAGATCATTTTAAAACAAATATGTATTTATGGTAAAATGCACGTGTGGTCTTATGTGAGTAGAAATGGTGATAACTCACTGTCCTCCGAAGAGCTGCATGCCCAGCAGAGCAAACACCACGAGGAAGAGGAAGAGCAGGAACAGCAAGCTGATGATGGACTTCATGGAGTTCAGAAGAGACACTACCAGGTTCCTCAGGGAGTTCCAGTACCTGAACACACCACAGGAGGAACTTTACTCTGCTGCACAGGACGCATTATCCAGAGGTGTCTTTGCACCTGCGCCAGACTTATCTGTTTAGTTTTAACCGTTTAAAGTCCACGTGAAAGGTTCTCATGTTGTCAAGTATGACATTGTTTGGTGAGACCCTGTGTAAAATAATTATCATAGTTTTACATCAGTCAAGTTGCAATTTGTGATGAAAGTTTGACAAATAAAAGTTGAAAATGACAGGAAGTAGAGGTGAGTTCCACAATAGAATCCCTCCACCGCTGTGATGTCATCAGAAAGCGCCATTCCATCAAAAATGAAGACACACAACTTACACCTTTTTATGACAGTTTAAACAATTATTTAACAAAATAAAGGTGTTTTGACCCTTGTTTACAATCTGGTTGCTAAGTAATAGTTGTGGAATACATTTACCTGTGTCATGTTTAGATGCCATGTCAAACCAGGAAATGACATTATGAACCAAATTGGAGAGAATATTTGGTCAAAACTGAAATATAATCACAATCCCTTTGTTTTATTGTGGTCTAAAGTGTCGTGTGGACTTTAAATTGATCTCACAATGATACATTTTAGTGGCATGTTGAAAGTATATATATATTATATATTTTATTTTCCTTTTCAAAATGCTTCACTGTTGCCAGTAGAGGTTTGGTTATAATAGACAGGTTATTTGGCGCTCAGACCCCAGGGGAAAACACTGCAATGAAGTGCGTGACAAGTTAGTTTGTATTTTCGGAGATGTCTTCCCCTCGGAGTCCTGGACACTGGTGGAGATGATGCCGAGGAGAGAAGAGGGGACAACGCGATGATGAGATGCTGCAGCACAGACTGAAAGCGGACGAGCCAAAAGCTCTGGTGAAGAGGTGGGTCAGGTCTTCCAGGATTAATTTAAAGTGCTTCCAACAGGTTGGACGACTCATTGAACTAAAATTCAGTTACGTTTTATATATTTAAAATATTGCAAAAAATTATAAAAAATGTTATCACATAATAGCACATTTTTCAGCTTTATAATTTCACTTCCTGTTTGTAATTGATGACATCACACTAGGAAATTACCCAGCAAACACTTGGCAAAAACTCATCTAATATGATTTTTTTTTTTTTTGACGAATGAAAATGTATGAGAGCAAGTTTATTTTGTTGATGTAGAAAGTCTAAAAAGTTATTTCTTTTGTGTAAATTATGTATAAACATCACTTCATTCTCTAAAGATTTTTCTAAGTTTTTTCTCCATCAATACCTACTCTATTTGTGTATAACTATAATTGATTTATACAACGGGTATAAATACATAAAATAAAGTCAAAATTTGAAAATCGTAAAAACCTGTCATAGGCACTTTTAGTTTAGCTCCATTTTCACACAAAACAGTACCAAGACCTCCTAACAGTCCGCAGTTATCCCTCACAGAATGAAATTAGCAATTAAACTACTATTACAACAGCAAGAAAAAAAGGTAACAGGAACTGAAAACATGTTGAAAACCCCTCATGGTCACCACTGGCCCCTCCAAACACCACCGGTCACTCACACACCGCATCCACACACAGGCGACGTGGGTCAAGTTCCTCGCTGAAGAACAAAATACGACCGGTCAGAGCTTGGACCAAACTGCTAACCTTTGGGTAGGTGGGCGCACAGTGTGTTTGGGAATGAAGAAAAGTGCAGACAGAGCTTTGAAATGGCTTATTACACGGGACTGGGAAAGGGCTGTCACAGTAAATGAAGATGCATGTTATTCAAGACTACGATAAGAGCCTGCGCCTGATAATGAGCAATCTCTGCACAATGATGTGATTAACTGCGATTACAGCTGCAATCAGCAAAACCATAACCACCAAAGTGCATCAGCAATACTATCAGGAAGTCTTCATTTCCATGCCTTTATTCAGGATCATCAATGTTTCCTGTTTTCCACTGAACTGAGAGTGGGAACGGTCTCTGTTATAACACATTATTGAGTGTCTGCGTGATGTCACGCAGGCACTATATGTTCTTGTATTTCACGTATTTTTTATTATTATATTTTCCATGATTTTCCATTAACTCCTTAACGCTTCAACCGATTTCAACATGTTATACCTCATTATGATCGCTTTCACAGTAGTACGTGTGCTATTACTTTTGACATTTGAGAAACTTGTACTTTTTACAGAATTTGCAAGAATTTGCAAAAGTATTAGTACTCCATTTAGCCAGTTTCAACTCCTTAACGCTTCAACCGATTTCAACATGTTATATCTCATTACGATCGCTTTTGCAGTAGTATGTGTGCTATTACTTTTGACATTTGAACAACTTGTACTTTTTGCAGAATTGTCGAATTTTCAAAAGTATTAGTTTTCCCCATTTAAATGAATTTTGGCATTGAGTGTCTGCGGAATTCTTTAGGCTTTATTCTTTAGGCTTTATTCTTTAGGCTTTATTCTTTAGAATTTTGTGACGGAGCCAGTCGAGCGAGAGAGAGAGAGAGAGAGAGAGAGAGAGGGAGGGAGGGAGGGAGGGAGAGAGAGAGAGAGAGAGGGGGAGGGAGGGAGAGAGAGAGGGGGGGGAGGGAGGGAGGGAGAGAGAGAGAGGGGGGGGGAGGGAGGGAGGGAGAGAGAGAGGGAGGGAGCGAGGGAGAGAGGTAGACTTTATTCTTTAGGCTTTATTCAGGGAGGGAGGGAGTGAGAGAGAGGGAGGGAGGGAGAGAGAGGGAGGGAGGGAGAGAGGGGAGGGAGCGAGGGAGAGAGAGAGAGAGAGGGGGAGAGGTAGACTTTATTCTTTAGGCTTTATTCTTTAGTAGTTTGGGATGTTCTTGTATTGTGGAGAGGGCGGGAGAAGGAGAGAGGGAGGGAGAGAGAGAGGGAGGGAGGGTGGGTAAGAGGTAAAGAGGGAGGGAGAGGGAGGGAGGGAGGGAGGGAGAGGGGGAGAGAGAGAGGGAGAGAGGGGGAGGGACTGAGAGATGGGGGGAGAGGGAGAGACGCAGACACTCCAGCAATGCAGCCATTGCAGATTTTCTAGTATATTATTACTATGATACTTTCCTGAGGTTCACTGTTGCATGTTAAGCACGGCGGTCACTTTGGTCAATGGATAGGGATGTCACGATTATTGGGTTAATCGATAATCGTAATGATTCAGGTGATGATATAATGATATAATCGGAAGAACCAAAAAAATTATAATCGTCACAATTTTAGAAGCAAAACTAAGTCTTTTTAGTTCAATCTAGCATCCAAAAAACAGACCTAATATACCCAAATATAATAAATATATAACTTTTGTTCCTCAACTAACATGTCAGACCAGGAGAATGAAAGAAAATGAAAGATTTCCCTGTTGTTGAGTCACAGTCTCAATAATTGTGAATAATCGTTAAATTGTGATGTTTTTTGTCGACTGAAGGTGTGCAGACTTTAAAAACACACAAGATGAGCAAACATGCTTTTGCAAATGTAGAGAAAATTATTCCAAAAAACATAAATTTAGCAAAGTTCTCATTAATAAAAAAAAATAATAATAATATCATCAAACATCAACGAACTGGGCTGAACGCAAAACACACCGAGACAGCCGACAACATGCAAATCATGCTAATTACTTTTTGTCGTTCTCTCTTTCAGCGCTTTTGATATTGGAGTCCCTACTTTCTTCCACATCTTCAGAATTAACTGAAAACGAGTAACTGATCCAAAACTTACGACTCTGAACACAGGTTTGCTCAGAAAAAGTTATTGTCCCCCAGCAGACGGAGGGGCAGGTCACATGAAGTTCAACACAATCTTGAAAAAATGTAATTGCAATTTTTCTGTCAAGTATTGCCTTTCCAGTTAGAAAGACTGAACTGATAAACCAGGGCTATTGAAACATTGAGTTAATACAATACAATGACTGCTGATAGATTGGATTTTTGTGAAACATAACATACAAAACTAAACAATGTGCAATGACTGAAGCCATTGCGAGGGTCTGCATTCTTGCGTAAAAGTACAACATGTGTTTAAGTAGTACTGGTAGTTCGTTGAAGTGTGAAGTTGTGTAAAGTAGTTTAGTTGAGTAAAGAAGTGTAACTGTGCAAAATTTGTGGAAAAAGTACTTTTGAGTGTAAAAGTACTGCATGTGTGTAAAAGTACTGCATGTGTGTAAGAGTAGTACATATGTGTAAATTTCTAACCAAGTTAGAAATCTGGGGGTAATAATGGACTCAGACTTTAACAGCCACGTCAAATCAATAAGCAGCTTTTTACCATCTAAAAAACATTGCCAAAACATATCGTGTCTAAACCAGACTTGGAGAGACTTATCCATGCGTTTGTCTCCAGTAGATTAGACTACTGTAACGGCCGCTCACTGGCCTCTCCAAACGAGCTGTAAAACAGCTGCAGAACATCCAGAACGCTGCTGCTCGGGTCCTGACATCACATTAGCCACATTATTAAACAAACTAAATATACAAATTAAACTAAGTATAATTATTAAACTAAATTTGATTATTAAACTAAATATCATTATGAATCTAACTGAATATAATTATAAATCTAACTAAATAAAATAAATAAAGTGTAATGTTATTTCTTTTGGAAGGATTTAGTTTCAAAGTACAAAAGGTCAGTGTTTTGATCATAGACAGTTTCTATAAATAGTTCAATCCTCTTAAAGGTGCACTGTGTAACTTTTCTGGGGTGTGGCCTCTTCCTCCTCCTTGTCTCCATGGAGATGACACTGCTTTGCCAATCACATGCTCAATAATAAAACGTACATTCTGACTCTGACATTGCTCTGCAATGGTAAAAAAAAACATCTCCATGGAAACAAGCAGCTGGCGAGCCCTGCTTCAGAAGAGTTACACAGTGTACCTTTAATAGACTTGGACTTCACTGGAAATGTAGAAACAAACGAGTTGTAGATTTAATTAAAATATAAATGAACAAACAGAGCCACAGAACTCCTGTGAAACCAAGAGGTGACAACAGGCCGATTGTATCGCACACCAGTATTTTCAAAATCAGAAGAAGAGACTTGATAAAGCAGAGAAGAAGAACACGAGAGACAGAGGGACTTCAACACAGACAGTTCAACACAGAGTTCAACACAGCTGCTCTCAGGTACCTTTGGACCTGCTTTATACCCGGTTTAGACCTGGTATAGACCTGGTTTAGACCTGGTATAGACCTGGTTTAGACCTGGTATAGACCTGGATTAGACCTGGTATAGACCTGGTTTAGACCTGGTTTAGTCCTGGTATAGACCTGGTTTAGACCTGGTTTAGTCCTGGTTTAGACCTGGTTTAGTCCTGGTATAGACCTGGTTTAGTCCTGGTATAGACCTGGTTTAGTCCTGGTTTAGACCTGGTTTAGTCCTGGTATAGACCTGGTTTAGTCCTGGTATAGTCCTGGTTTAGTCCTGGTTTAGACCTGGTTTAGTCCTGGTTTAGACCTGGTTTAGTCCTGGTTTAGACCTGGTTTAGACCCGGTTCAGACCTGGTTTAGACTTATTTTAGACCCGGTTCGGACCCGGTTTAGACCTGGTTTTGTCTTTCCAGGTGAACATGGACCAGTCTTCGTGGCTCTTTGCGCTGCTGCTCAGTGAGTTTATAATTTCTCTGTTTTGATATTGCAAAAATCAAAACGTAAATAGATGATTGATGTCAGTGTTCATGCTCGGCTCCATCAGAACTCCAATTTAACTAAACTACTATGTGATCAATCACCTAAGAATAACCAGGTGTTTTATGAGCAAACATGAGCAAACTGCAGGGAAGAAATAAAGAAAGAAAGAGCAAAGTTTAAATGTTTAATTTAGTTCTATTTAGGGATTAAAGAGAATGAAAACATCTGACATCAGAGGAGGAGGGAGAAGATGAAGAGGAGGAGGGAGAAGAGGGAGAAGGGAAGGGAGAAGATGAAGAGGAGAAGGGAGAGGAGGAGGAGGAGAAGAGGGGGAGGAGGAGGGAGAGGAGGAGGAGGAGAAGAGGGGGAGGATGAGGGAGAGGAGGAGGAGGAGAAGAGGGGGAGGAGGAGGGAGAGGAGGAGGAGGAGGAGGAAAAAAGTCTCTCTGTTCAAACGTCCCGTGTAAATCTCTGGATGTGTTTATATGAAATGATGAAACCTTCAGGTGCAGAGTGGACACTGTGTTCCTTTCCATGGTAACGAGAGCAGAGACAGGAAATGGCACTGGTCTCAGCCCGAGGTCAAGTACAATGAAGGAGAAACTGAAGCTGAGTGGTACACAGGGGAACCTAATGATTATGGAGGAACCCCTGAAAACTGTGTGGTAATTGATACCAATAACAAATGGTCTGATGAACCATGTGATAGGGAACGTTATTTCATCTACTACAATGGTGAGGACACTGTTTTTACTTTTATTACACTTGAAAATAAAAGAAGGCTTATTTTAAATACTTTATTCCTTTGATATGTCACTATTGTGTTGTCTGTTTGTACATGTTCATTTTATACATATATCGACTGTAGAGATGGGACACACGGATGTGTCTCGTATCAGGAAATGAGAGTTAGGACAATATTTGCAGTAAAATCCACTGTATTATTTCTAAACAAAGCTCTTGTTCTATACAGTCCTCCAGCATTTATGTCAGGGTGGAGGATTCCACAAGAACCTGGTTAGAGGCTCAGCAGTTCTGCAGAGAACACCACACTGACCTGATGAGTGAACCAGCTGAGTCAGTTCCATGTCAAATATCCAACCCGTTCTGACTACTATTGGATTGGTCTGTCCCGGGACTCCTGGGCGTGGTCAGACGGAAGTGACTCCTCCTTCAGGAACTGGAACTCATCTGTAAATCCACTGAACCATAAATGTGCTACTCTGAGAGCTCAGGGCCGATGGGAGAGCGACAACTGTGACCTAAAGAAATCCTATATCTGTTATGACGGTGAGTGACTGACGACCCTCCCACATGACGACCCTCCCACATGACAACCCTCCCACATGACAACCCTCCCACATGACAACCCTCCCACATGACAACCCTCCCACACAGACTGTCAACCCTCCCACATGATGACCCTCCCACACAGACTGACGACCCTCCCACACAGACTGACGACCCTCCCACATGATGACCCTCCCACACAGACTGACGACCCTCCCACACAGACTGACGACCCTCCCACACGACGACCCTCCCACACAGACTGATGACCCTCCCACACGACGACCCTCCCACACAGACTGACGACCCTCCCACACAGACTGACGAGCCTCCCACACGACGACCCTCCCACACAGACTGACAACCCTCCCACACGACGACCCTCCCACACAGACTGACGACCCTCCCACACAGACTGACGACCCTCCCACATGACGACCCTCCCACACAGACTGACGACCCTCCCACACAGACTGACGACCCTCCCACATGACGACCCTCCCACACAGACTGACGACCCTCCCACATGACGACCCTCCCACACAGACTGATGAAGCATTACCTCTGAAATGACTTTTTTAAACTCTTTATTATTGCAGTTTTGAAGACTCAGAAGAAGACTTTGGTGAAAATAAGTCTGTCCTCAGCTGTAGATCCCAATTCACACAAATCTGAAATTCTCAAACAGGTACGTGTATTTATTTGTAGTTCTGTATTATTATATTTATGCAGAGCAATGGAATGGAACACATCCAGGAGCTTTAACGTTTGAGAGACTGAAACATGTGTTAAACTAACACAAGAATCCCATGCGTTTCAGAACATGTTTGTAGCTAACGCCATAGATGGTGATTTTGATCTGATTTTGATTCACTGCAGCTTTGTTCAAGTCGTTCATAGAATCCTTTTAGGGTTTTCTTTCTACGCACACAAAAGCCACTGGTTTAACATTGTGCACAAATGAATCAATCTGTGTGTTTTCCTTGATTGGATCAACTTTAGTTCCAGTGTCTGTTTATTGTTCTCATTTCACAGTCTCAGAAAAATTAACTTCTCTCCTTTTTCTTCAGCTACAACAGTGGTGTGTCCTATCACAATTATGCTGACGACACTCAGATCTATGTCTCACTGGCGGCAGGTGAATATGGAGTAGTCAATTCACTCTGTCACTGCCTTCAACAGATCAGTGAGTGGATGCAAAAAAACTTTCTCCAGACAAAACTGAAATCATCGTCTGTGGCCCACAGAAACAAAGAGAAAGTGTTAGCAACCACCTCCAGTCTCTCTCTCTAAAACCCGTAAACAAGGTAAAACATTTAGGAGTAATTATGGACTCAGACCTGAATTTCAACCGCTACATCAAATCAATAACATCAGCAGCTTTCTTCCATCTGAAAAACATTGCCAAAATTAAAAATATAGTGTCCCAACCAGACTTGGAGAGACTTATTCACGCATTTGTCTCCAGTAGATTAGACGACTGTAACGGCCTGCTCACTGGCCTCTCTAAACGAGCTGTAAAACAGCTGCAGTACATCCAGAACGCTGCTGCTCGGGTCCTGACTAGAACCAGGAAGTATGATCACATTAGTCCTGTTCTCAGGTCTCTGCACTGGCTCCCTGTGGCTCAACAACAACTTAAAACAGCACTACTTCTGTATAAGTCTCTCCATGGCCTTGCACCAAATTACATCTCAGACATGTGTGTGCCATATGAACCATTATGAGCAGTATAGAAGTATGTGTGTGTGATTAATTCAATTACTTAGATACCTGTGTCCAATAATACAATAAATCCCTGGATCTTTTTGTTCTTCTGACTTAGTTTAGACGTGGATTTGT
The DNA here is from genome assembly GCF_026437365.1 of Eucyclogobius newberryi. Taxonomy (NCBI): domain Eukaryota; kingdom Metazoa; phylum Chordata; class Actinopteri; order Gobiiformes; family Gobiidae; genus Eucyclogobius; species Eucyclogobius newberryi. The sequence goes on along the minus strand of NW_027315834.1, from coordinate 10,054,384 downwards.
TTGAAAAACGTAATATTATTAACATTAACGCTAATAAAGTGTGTTCTAAAGCCAACATGATAGTGTTATTGTTCATTGAAATGCCTCACTGTCTTTTAAACAAATGTCAAACTTAAAAATTTCTCAATTCGTATAAATATGAAAATACACTTATATTAATACGAGCTCATTGACAATTATAATAAAGGCTAAACAGATAAGGGGAATTCATTCACTTGATAATTATCTTTATCTTTCATGTGATGTGAACATTATAGGGAGTGAAACTAACTGGAGCCACTGCTCTGTCTGAGACTGTGACTCAGGTTAGACACAATCTGATCCTAAAGAACTGACTCACCTGGAACTACGTGTCACAGGTTTGGGCTTTAGTGGTAGGAGCACGGCATGATGGAACCAATAAAAACGGAAGTTAAGAACAAATATACAATTTGTCTGATAAAACTGTGTCAAAGCGACTTCCGCTTATGGAGACGAGCTGTGTGCACGCGCTCGCTTCGCTGCGGCAGAAACAAGCATTCAAAATATAATTCGGCCCACAAAATCCCAGAAAATACAAACAACAAATGAGTGGACAATGAAGACATAAGCCTGGGAAAGCTATGGGGAAAATATGTGTAAAACAGCCCCCCCTAGTGCTATTTCCGTAGTCACATCACACAGATAGGGAAACAAAATGCGAGTCAGGCTGCCCAATCTGAGAAATTTGATTCATATTCCCTATGAAAAGATAAGGCCCAGTACCACTGAAACTAGTCTGAAACTTGCTGTGCTAAATGTCAGATCCTTATGTAACAAATCACTCTTAATTAGGCCCAAGCCCCAGCAGGGCGTAGTAGGGCTTATTGGTCCTGCAACGCTGCCGAAGGCATCGATCATGCGTTGTCCAACTTTGCGACATTTAGCAAATCTAAAAATTGCTCCCATTTGAGCAAAACGGAACCAAGAATAGGACCAAATTTCAATCAGTTGTTAAACTTTCAAGTTTGGACCAGTTTATGGTGATACAATTCAAATGGGCGCGATAGCGCCCCCTATAGAGTGACTTTTAAAGGACTTTTGTCCTAGGTTTTTCGTCCGATCAAGCTCAAAACAACACTTTTTGCATCAAGAGACAAGAGAAAATTAATTAAAAACAATTTAAAAAGTAAATATTCCTTAGATAAGGAATATTTACATTTTTCCTTATATAAGGAATATTTACTTTTTTTTTATGTCAAAAGTAATAGCCCCCTAAGACGGTGAAAGCGATCGTAAAGAGGTATAACTTGTTGAAATCGGTGAAAGTATTAAGGAGTTGAAACGCGTCAAAAATCAGGAAAATCTTGATATGGAAAACATAATAATAAAAAACACAAGAACATATAGTGTCTGCTTTATGACACAGACACTCAATGATTTACGAACATTGCTTTGCAAAATTGCCCATCCAGAACTGAACCATAATTAAACTAGGACTAGACTAGGATCAACCAGGTATTTGGAAGATGAGTCGTGGTCCCTGTTTTGGATCCCGGACCTTTAGTTGAATAGCCCTGTGATAAACTAATACAATAAAACCCCACGCACTTTAGAAACTTGTTTGTTGAGGTCTAACTGCAGGTACGACATGACATTTCTATTGTCGAAAGAATTACAGATTTGACATTTCAACTAAAATGTGCAACAATTCAAACAGCAATTTTGACATAATTGCAAAATGTTATGTAGCCTTTTATATCTTTTTGCTCTTTTTTATTATAATTTGGTGCAATGGTATGAATAGAATCAAACACAAATGCTATTAACCCCCAGTAAACAGCCTCAGCACCTGTTGGTACCGGTCGGTTTTCAGTGTTGGTCTGTGCCACGCTTGCCCACTTTCGTCTGCAGAAAGTATCATTGATGTTCCTTGTTTTAACGGTGTTGGCGTGCGGCAGCAGTAGTTTATTTCCTGAGCTTAGCAGTAATCCTGTGATCCACTGCACACGCCGCTCTCACACACCGATTCGTCACATTTAATCACGTCGTTTAGTCTCGTTCAAACTGCAATTCCTCCTCCTTTCCACCGCTATCAGACAGTCACAATCCCTCATACCATTCGTAGATGCTAGGGCTGGGCAACTTGACTCTCCAAACACCCCGGCGGTGTTTAAATCTAGGCTCAAGACTACTTGTTTAGCTGTGCCTACGACTGAGATCTTATCTTATTTTTACTATCTTAAGTGCATTTTAATATGTGTTTAGGTTTTTATTGATTTAATGTATCTATATTGTGGTTTTATTATGTTTTTATCGCACTCTACAAATAAAATGTGATTGATTTAGTTGGGAAAATGTGTTTTTCATAACACGAAGTGCCCACTATCCTGTCTGCAGGAGACACTGTAATTGCCCATCATAACCATCTATTTTGGGACTGTCCTGTTGCTCAGACATTTTGGACTGAGATTAACAAAGCACTCCAGACAGTTTTTGACATTGCCATCCCACGCGATGTCAGAACTGTGTACTTAGGCCTCAAGACTCCTGCCATGATCACTGAAAATGGATACCTTTGGCCATCACAAAGAAAATGGATGACACAAACCGACATTCAACGATGGGACATTATATTTGAATATTAAAAACTTTTAACAAAAACACATTCCGACTTAAATTATGAGGAAGGCTTTGGACTGAATGGTACTTTTTATTCTGGACAAAAACGTGCTTGAAGCGCAAACTGTTTGCTACAAAAAAAAGCTACAAATGTAAATGCTCTCGGTTTTAGACCAAACAAAGCCATCACTGATTCATTCTCTACCAGCTGCTTACTGTACAGTTCTCAACCCACATCAAACAAAGACCAGAGGTGAAAGAAATATTCCATGTGTTGCCTATGTAGGATATGCAGATGTCCTCCCCCTGTTGCCATGGTGACAGGAATGCGGGCTAAAGGTGTTATCAACTAACAACCCCCGTGTCGAGTTTTATGGTCCTCGGCAGGAGCCGAGAACGTGCGAGAGACAACAGAGATGATTTTGAAGTTTGGAAATAACTTTTCATCAAATGGCTCCTTTTGGATTACAGAGAGTAATGATCTCTCCAAGACAAAAGCTAAAACGCTAAAAGACTATGCGGTTTTAGTAGACAATCATCAGATTGCAGAATTTATCCACCAGATGACTTTACATGTACATATTATGTTATCGTGTTTTACATGTCAATTTAACTGTTTTATAGATTGTTTCGTGGATAAAATTTTACCTTTTGTGTAACTTTTGTGGCAAAGACTTTTCCAAGAGAGAATGCCCGCAGGAGCCGACATTCCCTCCCGAAACTAAGAATCTGTGCCCGTTTTTAAATGTGACTGATACTGCATCATGCAAAATCAAGCCAAAGGACCTTTTTACAACTTTTCAAGTCCACAGCCTTTCCAGCTTCATCTGTGAATCAGCGCGAAGGACACGCGAAAAGACACGCAGGTTTTTGGACTCCGCGCAGGCCCGTCTCCTCAGGATCACAGCTTCTGGTTCCGTTCGTATAATGCACTTCACAGGCTGATAATATCATCTTAGACTTAACTCCAACACACAACTAGAACTATCTAGAACAATCATGTCTAGTGTTTTCCATCTGTAAACCGACTCATTTGCTTATTTCTAATTCATATTTATATGTTTAATTATTTGGTCATTAAATCGTCATATACCACATTTGGAAAAGTGTTCCTTCATTTCCATAAAAGTTCATTTCCACAGTTACGTTCTCAAACCTTTAGATCAACGAGCAAATTAATCTCTAATTAATTCATTAATTTAGATATCTGATTATAGAGTTGTTAAAAATGTTGATTTTCCGGCTGGTGCCCCATTCTTCTCTAAAAATATGATATCAAACTTACCCACACTTATGCAGTGTGTCATGTTTGAATTCTTGAACAATTCTTTAATCGATTATCAACCCTGAATGCCCCCCCCCCCCCCCCCCCCCCCCCCCTTCACAAGTGGGAGGACATTCATAACCTTACAGTACTTGTACTAGTATAATACCCTACACTTAAGTAAAAATACAGATACAGGAGCAAATATATTAATCAAGTAAAAGTAAAAATGATACATAAAACCTCTACTTAAGATAAAAGTAATGAAGTACCTGTTTGAAATGTAAGTAGCCACAGTAAACTAAACAGTAAAGTACAGATACCTAAATGTACAGGGCTCTTACTTTTGTACTTTATTACCTTCCACCACTGACTGTGCCACTGCAGAACTACTCACTTGGTGACTTTGAATATCCTGAGCAGACGGAGGGCCCTCAGCACACTGATGCCAAAGGAAGCTCCTGGTTTGATCAAATCCCAGAAGACCTCAAAAATACTGCCCACGATCACCTGCCGACGCAAACAAACAGATAAGACTGAGCAGGAGTGCAGAAGAGGCCTGGGAAAAATGTGGGAGACGCACTGACCCCAAAGTCGAAGCAGTTAAAGGACGAGTGGAAGTAGTTGCGAGCTCCGAGGCCGTACATCTTCAGCGACATCTCCGTGAGGAACAGGCCCAGGAACACAAACTCTGCCGTGTCTGCGAGAGAACAGGAGAGGAGTTAGTCTGAGCTTTGGTTTGGAGGGCTCTGAGCACTGAACGTGTTCTCAGAAGACATGAATAAGGTGACGTTGTGGGTGGGCCAGAGAAACCAGCTTATGATGCTACAGTTGTCGTGTGGTATCGAGTGTTGTCACGATGCTAAAAATTCAAACTCATTTTCGATACCACATTGATGATAAAAAGTACATTTTTTTAGACAATAGAATGGATTTTTCAACACAAAATACATGTACTTTTGATGGTACTATGGGTCTTACTAGATGAAACTCAAGATCATACTAAAGTTGTTCTAAAATAAATTCTAATTTAACCTAATTTATGTAATTTTCAGTGTCAGTACTTACACCATAGTAGTAGTAGTTCATGTAGAAAAAAATAAGTAGTGGTAGTAGAGAGTGTGGTGGTGAAACAGAGTATTATAGTAAGTAGTAGGTAAGATAAGATAAGATAATCCTTTATTGTCCCACATGGCGAAATGTCATTGATGCAACGCAGGCAGATACAGAGGTAGATACAGAAGAAAAGAACAGATCACTTATAGGAAGTTTGAAAAAACACTCTCAGTAGAAGATCTCTTATAAACAAAAACTCCTATAGACAAAACCTCCCATTTCCCAACAAGGGATGGAGGGGAAAAATAATAAAGATAAAAATAAATAATAAATAAATACCATTGCATGTGATCACGACACTAATTGCAAATGAATATGTGTCACGACAGTAATTGCACATGAATTGCACATGAATTGCACAGTAATTGCACATGAATCACGACAGTAATTGCACTGTAGGACTAACAGTGTTTGTTATACAGTCTGACAGCAGCAGGAAGGAAAGACCTGCGAAACCTCTCCTTCACACAGCGAGGGTGAATCAGTCTCTCACTGAAGCTGCTCTCCAGAGCGGACAGAGTGTCCTGCAGGGGGCGACACTCATGGTCCAGCATAGAGGTGAATTTAGCCAGGACCCTTCTGTCCCCCCCCTCCTGCACCAGTCCAGAGCGCAGCCCAGGACGGAGCTGGACTTCTTGATCACTTTGTCCAGTCTCTTCCTCTCCCTCTCTGTGATGCTGCTGCTCCAGCAGGCCACACCATACAGGAGGGCTGATGCCACCACAGAGTCATAGAAGGTCTTCAGGAGTGGCCCTGTCACTCCAAAAGACCTGAGTCTCCTCAGGAGGTAGAGCCGACTCTGGCTCTTCCTGTACAGTGCGTCTGTGTTGTGAGTCCAGTCCAGTTTGTGGTTCAGATGAACAACCAGGTACTTGTACGAGTCCACTCTCTCAATGTCCCTTCCCTGGATGTTCAGTGATGAGGGGGCAGCAGAGTGGCGTCTGCGGAAATCCACCACCATCTCCTTGGTCTTCCCCGCGTTGATGAGGAGGTGGTTCCACTGACACCAGTCCACAAAGTCCTGCGCCAGTCCTCTGTACTCCGCATCATCGTCGTCCGTGACGAGTCCGATGATGGCAGGGTCGTCAGAGAACTTCTGCAGGACACAGCTGTCCGTGTCGTGTCTGAAGTCTGCAGTGTAAAGGGTGAAGAGAAAGGGCGCGAGGACAGTGCCCTGGGGCGCCCCCACACTGCAGGTCCGAGTGTCAGACACACAGTCCCGGGCTCTCACAAACTGGGGTCGGTCTGTGAGGTAGTCCAGGATCCACTCTGCCAGGTCATACTCCACACCAGCCGTCTCCAGCTTGTCCCTCAGGAACAGCGGCTGGACAGCTGGAAAGCAGCGGTAGTAGTAGGTAGCAGAAGTAGTAATGGTAGTACTTTAATTTTTTCTATTAATCTTTATTTCACCAGGCAAAAAATTAAGAACAAATTCTTATTCACAATGTCGATGTGGGTGTGCTCAGTCATTAGTAAGTCCTTAAGTCTTTTAGTTTACATTTAAAAGCAGAAAGAGGTAGTTTGAAAGCGTGAAGAGTGAAGGAGGCAGTTTTTTTTATTGAGAACAAAAACCCTTGAGATACAACCTCCCCTCAGTCTACAACAGCCTCCTAAGACCTCTCAGAAATCAAACCAGCGTAGAGGTGGCCAGACCTCAATAGACTTTAGACTTAGACTCTATGGATGACCCAAGCTGTAAGATTGAAACTGTCAGACTTGTACACAAGGCAAGTTTCAGTTATAACTCCTCCCTTTGGGCTCAGGACCAATCAGAGCTCAGTAATAGTAGTAGTAGTACTCACAGAGGGCAGTAGTGAGCCACGGCGGCTGGTTGTAGTGCACGATGGCCACACACATGGTGTTGAGCCCCACCACACACAGCACCACCCAGTAGAAGCTCTGCGCCTTCACCATGCGGCGGATACAGAAGCGCAGCCTCTTCTCTTTGCGACGGAAGTACGTGTGGCCGTCCAGTTTCCCGCTCTTCACACTGGAGCGGCCGAACGGAGAGCCCGGCGGAGCTGCACACAGCAAACAACACTTTCATTTGAATTCACTACAATCAGTTCCACATATGCAGTAGAACATGTATTTATTATTTTAGACTCTATGAACTATGTCACAGTCTCCCTTATTTTCTACTTTTACTCCTTCAGTTACCTTTTGTTCTCCCTGGTTAGTTTTGTGTGTGTTTTTTTTTCTTCCCTTTTTGGTTCCTCATCCAACTGTGAATAAGTAGTAAGTTATGTTGACACAGTTACTCTTACTTGAGCAGTAGTTTCCCCAAAATACGTTATTTTCTCTTACTTGAGTCATTTCTTTGTACTTGTAACAGGGCTCAGATTAAGAATTTTCACTTGTATAGCGGTGCTGCTAAACAATCTCTTAATTTTTCGAAATTTGCTATGCAATTTGATAATTGCATAGCGAAACACGAAAGTGACTAACAATCAATATTTTCCATTGATATAACACGATTATTTATTTAAAATGTATTTGTAAACATTCTATTTAAAAAAAAAAAACTCTTAACAAATTAACTTTTAAACACTTTTTAAACATTTTTTCTTTAAATAAAACAGAAAACTTGACTATTTGCAGGAGTCTCATTTACATATTAATTGTCATTACACTCCAAAAAAATATGTATTAAGCTTCTGATGGAAAAATAAAGGTTGCTGTGGTGTTTCCATCATGGTGTATTTTATGTGTTATTCAAATTGTACCGCTCTATTTGACGCTCCATTCCATTTTTTGTTTTGCTATTTGATGACGGTCCCTAAGTACTCTCGTCTCGGTCCGGCTGCACATTCGGAGCCGTGTGATTTGCTGCGCCCAAAATACGCATCTGATTGTTAAAAACAATGTTGTGTCACTTGGCAGTGTAAATATGAATATTTTGGCTGTGTATGATCTGCAAAGACTTTGCGTTTAGGAGCTATTGACCTCGGAAGTCCGAATCTGACGCTAACTTTAGCGCACGTGGCTCCTCCCACTTTCAGACTCTCGATCTGAGCAGCAGCGAGACTCGTCATATCAACACAGCGTCCTACATGTGTCATGCCGTTATTGACGATCGATTGACGAGTGATCAGAACTTTTAGGCGCTTTGGTTACACAATTGAACACACATTTTTGTATCGCAAAAGCTGCGATACAAAAGCACTTTTTTCTGATGAATGCATCGCATTTGAGAGAAATTGCGTCGCATTTTGCGATGCGATACCGCTTATTCTGAACCCTGTGTAATATAATTTAAACTAACTGTACTCCTATTTGAGTACATTTTTGTCTCTTCTACCCACATTTGACTACAGCAGTGCCTCAAAAATATCAGCAATCCTATTTCCCATTACCTTAAAGTGTTTTAATTAGAATGGAAGCATTAAATCACGTAAACACATCCATTTGTCTCGCGGCTTTCATTTATTGTTTCCAATTTTCAAAACAAATATTGAGACGAGACAAATATTCACCAGACTGTGCAGAAAATCTCTCCCCACCTGAGGCATTTAGAGCGTGGAAGAGAAATCATCTTGACAGTGTACTCTGTTCTTAATGATAGCAAAAAAAAAGCATCAAATTTCACGCTCAGCCCAGCAATTACAAGAGGCTTTTGTGACGACCATGAAGTCCATTAATATGAAACAGTCCTAATCCGAGTGCTGCAGGTGGTTCACATTTTAGTGTGTAATTGCAAAAGTTAATTATGTCCTTTTTCCCCGGAGGCGTCACACTTCACCAAGAGAAGACATTTAGCGCCTGTGCCAATTCACACTATTTTAAATGAGACATGGAAAAAAAAAAACATTTACAATATGTTTTGGAGGACCGGTCATGTACAAATGAATTGCACTAAAAATACTAATGGTATTGAACAGACTGTGGAGAAAAATAATTACATTTTAAAACCTAGAAGTGTAGATTTAAGCACTTAATCCAGCCAATCACAGTTTGCTTTCTTGACAATTCCTGGCTAAGGTGTGCACTGCGTGATTTTGGCCTTTTTTTGAGGAAAATTGTACGGTGTGGCTCAAAAACACAAACACAGTTTCAATTTAGAACTGTTGTACAAATAAAAACTATTTAGATCGAGCTATTTCTGATATTTTCGAAGCTTTGTCACTGATTGAGTTCCTCTCTTTGTCACAGCAGAAGAGATCAGCCGAAAAAGGGATAATCTCTCCACACATTTCTCCACATTTATTAACTTTTACAAACAGCAAAAACGCGATATTCACCCTGGAAACACCAGAACTAAACCAGCTCTAAACCAGGACTAAACCAGGACTAAACCAGGTCTAGACTAGGACTAAACCAACTCAAAACCAGGACTAAACCAGGACTAAACCAGATCTAAACTAAGACTAAACCAGGACTAAACCAGATATAAACTAAGACTAAACCAGGACTAAACCAGGTCTAAACCAGGACTAAACCAGCTCTAAACTATGTCTAAACCAGGACTAAACCAGCTCTAAACCAGGGCTAAAGCAGCTCCAAACCAGCTCTAAACCAGGTGTAAACCAGGACTAAACCAGGACTAAACCAGGACTAAACTAGGTCTAGATTAGGACTAAACCAGCTCTAAACCAGGACTAAACCATATCTAAACTAAGACTTAACCAGGACTAAACCAGGTCTAAACCAGGAGTAAACCAGGACTACACCAGGACTAAACTAGGTCTAGATTAGGACTAAACCAGCTCTAAACTATGTCTAAACCAGGACTAAACCAGCTCTAAACCAGGCGTAAACCAGGTGTAAACCAGGCAACTGACTGAGTTAACCGTCGCACAATTTGCCTGCTTGTCTTCCAATTTTGTATTCCTCATGTCCTGCAGAGTGACATCCATAAATCTTACAAAGCAAAAAATGTGCAGTGAACACCAGGCTTCAGATATTCAAGTACATGCATCCTTTTGCAGACATTTCCAATAGCTTCTCCAACAAATATGACAAAGTAGACAATATTATGAAAAATCCTATGAAATAAGTGAGATTTACTACTTTTTAGAACTGGTATTAGTATTTGGTATTGATGAGCACTCACAGAGTGGAAGAAGGTTGTTTATTCATAATTTTGGGTATATTTGGTTTGTAGTGATGAAGAGGCAATAAACGAAATAACAAAATTATAGAGATTGTAAACAGACATAACGAATGAGCACTAACAGTTCCACATATTGGTTTAGGGAAAAGTGGTATGGGTGCATCCCTAGTTACGGATAAAAAGCATATTCTACTGTCTGAACACAACAAATACTAAGGTTAAATAAAGTGAGCAAAAGAAACAGGAGGCGTTTTCTGAAAGCTCCACTGCAAAGGTCAGATCTCGTGTAAAAGCCAAAGGTCGTGTGCTGGTGATGGAGCGAGGATGAAGGGAGGAAGAAAGGAGGAGATGTCTGGGTAATGTGAGGGAGGAGGGCGGAAATAGTCATGGAGGTGGGAAAGTAGAGGGCTGTAAAAAGGGTACATAATGTATGTAGGAGAGAAGGATGTAAAAATATGTGCGAAGGATATAAGGAGGTAAGGTTGTTAGCTTGTGAGGCAAATAATTATAGTTTAACTGACTTGTTTCTGCAATTCAGATTGACGCTAGTTAATAAACCGATACTAATACTACATCCTGTCGTCTTTAGCCAAATGGTTTGATCCCTCTCTTCTTCGGCCTGTTCTTCTCTACAGTTCTGATAAGACCAAGGAGGAAACGCGGGATTCAGAGCCAGATCAGCAGGTGAGTCAATTTACTAAAAATGTGGAGACTGGCTTCTATGTTCTGAGCTGAGAATTATAGTCCTAGCTTTTCATTATTCTGAATCCTTGATCTGGATGCTCCTCAACTGCCTGGAGAAATGGTCTCTACTACATTTGGACGATTCTTCATCTGCCACAAAGAACTGGTTCTCCTCCTGAGTGACTCCAGCTCCACTGTCTATCTCGCGTCCGCCTGTTCGTCTGAGCGAGTCGGATCTCTCTTCAGTGTGGAACTCCTCAAGGTTTCTACTTTTCCCAAAGATGTTTTGTCGTTTTTCCTGGCCAAGAAGGATGGTCTAAGGACAGGGGACTTTTGGACATTTGTCTAAGGACACGGGATGCTGGGACATTGCCAAGTCCCAATGAACATTATTTTTCTGTTCTCACTGTTCTTGTAATATGATATTTGAAAAGTTTTGTTATTTTTTCCTTTTCAGATTATTTTGTTCTTTCTTTTGTGGAGATATTGGAAAGTAACATTTATAATACCGGTAAGTGAAAATATATCCTTATGTTTTGGATTTGGATATTAAAACTACAATCTCTTGGTTGACAGGACAAGAAGAGAAGGAAAATAACAAAACGGCCAATTACCAAGATCAGGAGCAAAGTGAAAGAATCCGATGACGTAATGAATAAAGTTGACCTAAGTCTAAGAAGGCAGAGGCGGGAAGGATGTAAGGCAGTACAAAGATGGGGATCAGTGTGAGGTCATGGAGGGTGTGAGGAGGAAGCACGTTAGGTCTCACCCCCTGAGGAGAGGTCCGTGTACTGATCGTCGCCCGCCTCAGCCCCGATCAGGTCCCGGCCCTTACGCACTTTGCCTCGTTTCAACACTGCAAACAGGACAGGCATCGGCAAACGTGTGAGAAACCAACCTCATCGTGAGCGTCTTTACTTTACTTTACTGATCTTAAACCTCTGCACGATCTTATGAGCACTTTACAACTTGACTAAATCTTACTTTCTAATTTACTGAGCTTTAATTGAATATAGACTGCAGTTTTGTTCACGTTATTCTTTATTGAATTGAAACACTTTTGTGATGTTGAGGCTGTGGAGCACTCGGGGCACTGATGCTTGTCTTGAATGGACTTTAGACGTGTGACTCTTTGTTTACAGTTTATATTTTGAATCCTTTTCCTGAAACTCTGTACTTTTACTCCTACTTTTTACTCCTACTAAACAATGCTCTTGAGTAAAACTTTGTTCCCTTCTTCCTGTGAGTAAGTCTACAAAGTCTACATTTTTTTGTTTCTTGCTCCACTTCTTCAGATTTGTTGTTTCCATTCATTCAACTTCTAAACATAAATCAGATGTTATGTCTGGACAGTTTCCCCAAATACTTTTTCCACTCAAACTTGATCTCCTGGACCACTACTTTGTACGTCTCCACCTCTGACTGACTGCTGTGTAACTCTATAAATAAATGACCAGCAAGTGCAGGCTCCATAATGTCCCTTTAATAGTATATGTTATTTCCAGTCTCTGCTCTGGTATCGGACAATATTGGCAGATACTGAAAGCCAAAGTATCAGTATCGGTATTGCAACTGAAAAAGCTGCAATGGTGCGTCGCAACTTGAAGCCGACTGTGCCCGGATTCTTTTTCTCACTTGCTCAGGAAGCTCTAGAGGAAAAGTGCATGTTTTCTACTGGTGACGGAAATGCGCTGGTCTTTTTGTGTTTTTAAACGTCTCCATGGCCCAAAGAGAGAAAAGGACAAGGAGAGACCGATCTTTTTCTCTGGAACAAGCTTTTCCCTGTGCGGCCTTGGACAAATTGAGTCACTGTCTGTCTTTAAGTATTCATTAAATATACACTCATTTCTCTCTGGCTTTTTCAACACAATTTGGAATGTTGACGTTAATATTTAAATGTGTGTTTATTGGTCCACAGCGTTGTTTTTGCGGCGCTCTATGAATAACAGTTGGACTGGATACAGGGAGAATATACAAATCCCACTCGTAGTATGATTGGCACGTTACATTACACCATCAGCTGGCCTTCATTACTCAACTTCTACTCCTGCCTCTGTGTGCCGTCGGCCCTCCAGTGAAACGAATGGATGGGATTGGTCTATTTGTTGGTTCAGAAGTGTCCACCTGTGCTCTTGTGTTGAAGAGCATCAGCCGTTTGACTTGAACAAATTCAATCAGAGCATGTGTAAATCCCACTCATTAGTCCAGAGCATGAGCCGCGGCTAATGGAGTGAGACCAGGATTAGACCTGAGGAGGAGAGGGTTAGTTATATGTGCAAAGTCTGTTTAAAGGAGCATTTAGTAACTAATGTGCATGATGATGTGCATGTGTTGAGGCAACGGATTTTTAACCGAACACTTGGATAAGGTGCTCTCTGCTGGGAAGAGATGAGAGTTGCAATTCTAAAAGTGAGTAAAAAGTGAGCTAAAATGAGTTGAGTGAAGGTGTGTGGAGTAGTTATAGTTAGTTAGTTAATATATTAGTATATAGTTATATATAACTATAACTATAACTATATATATATATATACGTATATATATATAAAACTATATATATATATATATATATATATATAGTTATAGTTATATATAGTTATATATAACTATATACTAATATATTAACTAACTAACTATAACTACTCCACATAATATAATGATGAATTAATACATATTAGACACCGCTATGTAAAAATCCATCCATGTAGCCATCTAATGTTTTGCAATTTCTTGTAATAAATGTATGGCTTTGGAACATGGAATACTAGTTCAGCCAATGACATGCCAAAACTTGATGGAAGTCCTTTTGAAATGTGGCGTGGCTTTTGTGAACATGCTACTAAGGTATGCTCTCACAGTGTGACACATTCAGAAAATGTATGGACAAAACACAGAGAAGAACTTCCTCACCAAAAATGATCTTAAATCTTAAATCTGCTATAAACGTTTTACTTACTTAATGTTTTATTGTCAGATTGTATTTTTTAATTAGTCTTGCACATAAACAGAATAATGGCCATATCAATGTAGAAATAACAGAAGTGAGATTAAATATGGACCTCCACAGACCTCCACAGTCTGTAGAGGTCCATGTTCTTGGCCTGGTTCACGCTGGCCCCTGGTTTAACCCCCAAGGTCTTGAGTGGAGGCCCCTGTTATTGCTGCCCAGAGTGGAGGCCCCTGTTATTGCTGCACAGAGCGGAGGCCCCTGTTAGTGCTGCCCAGAGTGGAGGCCCCTGTTAGTGCTGCCCAGAGTGGAGGCCCCTGTTACTTCTCCCCAGAGTGGAGACCCTGTTAGTGCTGCCCAGAGTGGAGGCCCCTGTTAGTGCTGCCCAGAGTGGAGGCCCCTATTAGTGCTGCCCAGAGTGGAGGCCCCAGTTAGAGCAGTCATCACCTGGGAGGGGCCACGCTCCATCCATGGGAGACTTCTCCTCTGCGATTTCCTCCTCCTCCTCCAGCAAAACCTCCTCTGCAACACATCAATGCACATGAGGACATCAGATCTAAAAAATAAAATGCCTGGCATGAATTTCATCTAATTTAATTTGTTTTGATTTCTTGATTTCCTTTAGGTTGATTTAACTTTATTTTATATATTTATTAGTTTTTTGTATTTATGTATGTATATATAGGGTTTCTGCCAAAAGTGTTCAGTTGTTCTCGTGTTGTAGACGAGTGACAAACCCCAAAATATCCTTATGATCAGCGCTATTGAAAACAATAAAACCTTTTTTTGTCATTCAGTATGTGGAGTTGTACCTGCTTTACAGATCCACTCTAAATATCCGGTGAGTTCCCTATCGATCTGCTGCTGTCTGCGGAGTTTGAAGAACTCCTGCCTCTTCTCCATGCGCTCCCTCTCCTTCGCAAACTCTCTGCAAACACAGAAAACCCACCAAACAAATAGTAAGTCCTGTTTTGAGCAGATTAAATGGAGCAAACGGACAGTTCCTACAAACGGCAGTGCACTGTGGGGCTGCGGTGAGTAACGTCCAGCACATGTTTGTAGATGTCCAAACGACCAGGGGGAAGTGAGTCACAGAGGTGAGAGAACAAACACGCTGCGGTCACTTCAGGGGAACTCCCAGCGTAAGTTCAGACCAGCATTTACCACCAAATGATCGAAGAGGAGTCAAAATGTAATGATTGAGCTTGTAATATGATGCAGGGACAAGTTAACCGACGGGGGGCTATTTCTACCTAAACCACCTGAAAACTGAATGCGTGAAGGGAATCTAGGGAAGGATAAACCCAATCCAATTCATTTCTATAATAATAATAAAGAATAATAATAAAAGCCGTTTCCAAAGTCTTCTGCCGCACACAACAATAAATCAAATAATCAGGACTAGTCGACTTTAAAAATCTTCCTAGTTGTATTTTAATCATCGTTCTCTGTTTTCATACACTCTAACGCACGTAAACCAAGAAATTTTTACAGCAAAGACATTATTCAATCAAAATGTCGCAAAAGAATAAACCATTTTTTTTTTAATTTGTAAATATTCTCAAGAAGCATTCAATCACCATTATTATTTCTGGTGGAAAATGTATTTAAAAAGTCATTGTACAATAGAAATAATTGTTTGACTATTCGAGCTAGCTCTACAGTGACATCTGGACTGTGAGAAGTGTCACAAGCCAATGGACGAACTCATTGGTCAAAGTCTCTTATTCAAATCAAACAAGATGATAGCGGTGGTTGCTTGATTTCATTTAAAATGTCCAATTAACTTTATGGTTGATAATTACATTGTAACAGAGACACAGGATTAATCAAGTTTGGCGTTGCTTGAGACGTCTCTGTTTCTCTGCAGTGACTACAAAGGGATGTTTGAATCTTTTGGACTATAAGGTTTTCATGTCCTCTGAAAATCCACCTTGAATCCAATGTATAATATGATTAGTGGTGTAATATTATGGAAGTATTAAATTGTAGTGTGTACTGACCCAGACAGGACTCCTAGCACCAGGTTGAGCATGAAGAAGGAGCCGATGATGATGAGAGGGATGAAGTACAGCCAGTTCCACGTGTTTCCCACAACATTGTTTGTCTGCAAACACAAGAAGCAAAGGTTTATCAGACAAAGCACGATGACTAGACCAAGCTGCGCTTACATTTGCCGCCATTTGGACCTAAATCCAGCCCATTTTTGTCCTGATGTGGACTTGGGTTGGTCCTGTTCTAGTCCTTGTTTAGTTTCCGATTTGGTCTTGGTTTGGTCCTAATTCTGATGTGGAAGTGTGAACACGCCCTTGAACCAGCATAAATCCAGATTGAGACCAGTTTCAGAAGTCTTAGTTTACTTCTAGATCAGGGGTGGGCAATTATTTTCCTCCGAGGGCCATATTCGAATCCAGGCAAGTATCGGAGGGCCGGCCTGCAATCATTGGTGTGAAAAAAAATATATCAAAAAAATTAAATATCAAATAAAATATCACTTTTCTGTCAAATGCAGGCTATTGAATCTATTATTTAATTAATTTCACATCATATTTATTAAAGATACAAGTGCAGACAGATGCCTGAGGACAAAAAAGGAAAAAAATAAATCAATGTTTTTAAAAAAAATATTACTTGGCATGTTTGGCTTGGCGGGCCGGAGACAAACGGGCCGCATGTGGCCGGCGGGCCGCAGTTTGCCCACCCCTGTTCTAGATTGTACCTATATCTTGATGCTTGGATTTAATTGAGCCTGTTTGTATTCAAGTTAAGTTCTAGTTCAGGTCTGGTTTAAAGTGCCTCTGACAGGTTTAAATTCTGCTTCCTGTTTATAATTGATGACATCACACTAGAAAATTACCCTGCAAACACTAGGCAAAAACTCATCTGATGTGACATTTTTTTTAATTGAAAAAATATATGAGGGCACCTTTATTTTGTTGAATTAATGTTTAGAGAGTCAAACAATTGTGATGTCACTTCCTGTCATTTTCTACAGATTTTTGTTATGTTTTTTTCCACAAATACCTACTTGGTTGGTGTAAAACTATCATTTACATGTGCAAAAGGTATAAATATACCTGATAAAGTCAAAACAGAAAATTGGAAAAGTATTCCCAGATAGCAAGCTAATGTGGCCCATATCTGGCCAAGATATGGCACTTGTGGCATTAGTCCGGCCCGAAGAAACAATTGTTAACCAGAAGTGGGCCTTATATAGCATAACCAAATTTGGCAAAATACATATGGGCCACTATATGGCAAAGATGTGGCACTTCCATCATGGGTAAACCGGACATGAGCCTAATGTGGTCCACATGCACTGTGTTAAATAAGGCCCAGATTTGGCAAAATGCATATGGGCCACTATATGGCAAAGATGTGGCACTTCCATCCGTCTGTCTGTAATTCTGACTTATAACACGGCTAGGTCTATATTTTATGCAGACTCAAACTAGGTTTGCACCACATGGACACAACCATTGGTCATTATTCTGTTTACTTCACTCTATAAAATAATAATTCACTACTTTTTATTTTATTATATATATTTTAAAAAGCTTTACTTTCCCATCACTATTTTAGTTGCAGTACCACTAACTATCACCCTTACAAAATAAGGGCATCATTTGTATATCCCTTAATTATATACAGATTTAGGTTGGTTGTTTGTACAGTTTGCCAAGCCTGGTTGGAACTTGGGACAATACTTCATAATCTTGGTCAATTTACCATAGTTGGTTCTGAACTACTATGCAATTTAATATTAAAATGATCTTTAAAAGAAATAATAAAGAAATAAAAAAGCCCGGGCAGCGGATGTAGCTACGTCACTACGTCACTACGTCACTGCGTCACTACGTAGTGCGTCAGTGCAGAAAGAGTGCGGTGGCAAAGGCAGTTAGCGCTCTTGCCTCCCAAGAAGGAGATCATGGGTTCGATTCCTGGACCTGACCATCATCACATGATCTCTCTGGGTGGAGTCTGCATGTTCTCCCCGTGTTACCGTGGGTTCTCTCTGGGTTCTCTGGCTTCCTCCCACCGTCCAAAGACATACATGTGTTAGGTAAACATTGGTGACTCTAAATTGGCCCAAGTGAATGAATGTGAGAGTGAATGATTGTCTGTCATGTCTATGTCTCTGTGTTGACCCTGCGACGAGTTGGCCACTGTCCAGGGTGTACCCCGCCTAAGGCATGAAGTCACTGGGATAGGCTCCAGTCACCCACGACTCCGAAAAGGAACAAACGGTAGAAATAGATGGATGTTATATCTAGTTACCTCTACCACATTCCAAATGGGATCATTGTACTGTAATTCAGCGGACCCAGATGTATACCACGCAAAGAGCCACAAGTGGGCCACAAGCTTTTTGTATGGTCCAAATCTGGGCCAGATGGGGTCAGTGCACTGTAATTCAGTGGCCCAGATGTAGGACAAGCAGAGGGCCACAAGTGGGCCACAAGCTTTTTGAATGGTCCAAATCTGGGCCAGATGGGGTCAGTGCACTGTAATTCAGTGGACCACATGTGGCCCAGATGTAGGACAAGCAGAAAGCCACATCCGTGCCATAAGTGGGCCAGATCTGACCACATGTATACTATAGGTGGGCCAGCTTTGGAACACATTCGGATGTTCAGGGCTTCTTCTGGTTAACAGTTGGCGTTGGTTTGGTTCACATGTGGGCTTTATATGGTAACCGAATGCGGACCGCATTAGTGCCGTACATCCAAACGGTATGTCAGCCGCATCAAAGTTTTGGATCAGGGCCAGATGTGGCCCAATGAAAGTATGCTACAGCTGGGCCAATAGTGAAAACACATTTGTACCAAAGGTGGGCCAGTTGTGGTAAACGAATGTGGACCGCATTAGTGTCGTACATCCATACGGTATGTGGGCCAAATCATAGTGTACGATGTGGGACTCAACTGGGCCACAACAATTTTGCTATCTGGGTTTGTCTTATTAGATCTGGTTTAAAAGTCCTGGTTGAGGAAATGTGACAGAATCATCTAAATTCATTCAGATTTACTCAGAACTAGTTAAGACCTGATTTCATCCTGACATTTAGACGTAGTTTAGTCCTATTTAGTCATACTGAGCCGGTTCTGTCATTTCACGCCAAAAAAATTTGCAAGTCACTGGACAATAAATGAGTTTTGAAGAAAAGTTGCCTCGAATTCTTGCAGCTGAAAAACAAAATAATGAAGAAGGAGAACAGTTGCGACGGAAGCGTGCAAAGAAATGCATATTTATGGTCCGTAGATGACAAAACAAAACTTTTCCCAACCTGGCTCATTAGACAAAAAAGTAATTAGCATAGTTTGAATCTGTGGGAAACAAAGCACGGCTCGTATCACGCCAGAGCAGATGTTCACGGCGAGAAAACTCTGCCAATTCTATTGTTTTACTGTTCAAAACAATACAAGTTCACATGCTGTCTTATAATAATCCAGAAAAAAGGTTAGTTGATATGAGGAACGCAAAGAATGAGAAAATTGTGACGTTCCACATTGAACGTGGTAATTATATTTTGCCATTATTTTAATGCATGATTCAATGACCTACAACTAGGACAAAGGTTCTGAATAGATTATTATGGGTAAAACGGGTCTTGAATATTAAATTTTCAATATCATGTTTGTGTTTTCATAACTTGCCATAGATGACAAGAGAAGGAGAAAGATTAGATCGGCTGGTTAAAAGTGCAGTGTGCAACATTTCCCTTAAACGCATGGTACAAAGTGAAGTGAGTTTTGATGGGGAAAAAACAGAATCCTGACACGACACAAGGATCTTCAGTTTTAGTTTAGTTTTAATATTTATGAAATTCTGTTACTCTGACGACTTTGCACTCCCGTCCGCTGTCACCTCGCACACGTAACCGCGACAACAACGTCAAGCGGCAAAACTTCCTGCAAGTGTGTGATGGACTCACGTAAGGTTGTGGTCGTCATGAGCGGTGACAGCTGAACCGGCCTGCGCGGTCCGTACAGCTGCCGGTCATGTAAAAACGTCCAAATCTTTTATTTTTCAATTATTTCCCCGACTCACCGACTGGTCTTTCCTAAACCGCCGTGTCAAAATTTTTTATCACGTTGGCAAAGCTGTCTTTCATCCCAAAGGACTGATAACGCATTGCATAATTCATGTGTGACTTCATATTCAGTCCACCATATGCGTCTGTAATTAAACACAACGCGCTTAAGTGATCCTTGTCGGCGCCACTGACTTGTCCATAGTACATGTGTTTCTCTATCACGGTGTGAAATTTGACTTACGCAATGCATTCTGGGATTGATACACGCCCAGCAGCATCATCACAACAAACATGGCGGCGCCCGTGTCCCCCGCATGTTCCCCCCGCTCGTCTTCGCTACCAAAATAAAGGATAGCGGCGTACAAAAGGTCAATTGAAATATCTTAAAATCGTGAGATTTAGTCTCCCGATCGGGTTGATAGAGACGTTTTCCGTCATTGACTGTTGAAGCCTGACCCCCTGGTGGTCACTCCAAGTCAAAAAATGGCAAAATTTGCCCTTCAAAGTAAAAAAAATAAGAATTTGCCTACAGTCCAACCCACTTGAAAAATGTTGACTCGGGTTACAGCAAACATACAATTTATTTGGGGCAGCCTAATGAGGAAGTGAATCTAGACGCGGTGAAAACGCAAAGACACACGTGGAGCGCGGACATGTGATATACGGGTCTGCAGTTTAGAACCTGAAGTGTAATGAGACTTTCTTGGCCCAGCCTGACAAAAGACAGCCCTGCATCACTACTGTGAAACATATTTCTGCGTAAATATCTCATGTTACAATGTAACAGTCAGAGAAAATCAGAATTAGAAAAGATTTATTGCCATTGCCAATGAACAGAACTCACAAACATAGGAACTTGCTTTGGTGATTCGGTGTAACATAAAACAATGAACAATGATAAAACAACCTATATAAAATCAAAAAGAAAAACAATTTAAATCTGCTATACAATAAAAAATAATCCTATAGGTTAAAAATAAAGATAGGCTCAATGGCTAAGCACTCACTGGCTAAGTACAAGCACAGGAGCAGATGAACCAGATGTGATAACACAGACACAGGTAAATCAGCTCACACAGAGTAATTAAGGACAGAGGGGACAGTAGGGACAGCTGTGATGTCTTTTCTATTCAAGCTTCCAAATGCTGTGCGTTTTATTACAATCCAAATCATACTCACTGAGAAATTAGTCTAATTAGACGCTGCGGCGCAGAACGCTGGTGCGGCGTGACGCACCGGTGTGGGTAAATATCTCATGCTGTGCAACGTGGACACCTGCGGCTTATTGACAGGTGTGGCCGTATATGTAAAAATGTCTTGATTCTTTGTCAAATTCGTTGGAGCGGCTTTTATTCAGGAGCGCTGTATAGCCCAAAAGCACAGTTAAACCAAACAGTTTTTAGCCTGATAACAGTATCAGCGCAGGTCTCACAACCTCAGGAAGACTGTTAGCTCCATAGAACAGGAATGTAGATTCCCCATGTTTAGTCCTGACTCTGGCACCAGCAGGAGGTCGGTCCATGTTTAGTCCTGACTCTGGCACCAGCAGGAGGCCGGTCCATGTTTAGTCCTGACTCTGGCACCAGCAGGAGGCCGGTCCATGTTTAGTCCTGACTCTGGCACCAGCAGGAGGCCGGTCCATGTTTAGTCCTGACTCTGGCTCCAGCAGGAGGCCGGCCCATGTTTAGTCCTGACTCTGGCACCAGCAGGAGGCCGGTCCATGTTTAGTCCTGACTCTGGCACCAGCAGGAGGCCGGCCCATGTTTAGTCCTGACTCTGGCACCAGCAGGAGGCCGGTCCCTGAGGTCCTCAGAACCCGAGATGGTTCATATGGCACTAACATGTCCAAGATGTACTTTGGTGCTAGGCCATGGAGAGACTTGTACACAAGCAGAGCTGCTTTAAAGTCTGTTCTCTGAGCCACAGGAGCCAGTGCAGAGACCTGAGAACAGAACTAATGTGATTGTACTTCTTGGTTCTAGTCAGGACCCGAGCAGCAGCGTTCTGGATGTACTGCAGCTGTTTTACCGCTCGTTTGGAGAGGCCAGTGAGCAGGCCAATTTGTAGGTTTTAGAGCAAGACTTTCTGTGTGCCAAAGACAATAATTTCTGTCTTGTTTAGAAGGAGAAAGTTGTTTTGCATCCACACACTAATCTGTTCACACTGATATAATATTGATATTGACACTGATATTCCAGCTCATTGGCTACTTTCCATCTGTTTTCCCAGGGACGTCAGGACAAGAACCATCAACTAATATTAAATAAAAAAGAAGCAGGATACAAATGACAACATAATAGTTAAACACTCAGTCGGTCAGTGACACAAGACAACACAGCCATTGAAATTGTTCCTTAGCACGATCATTGATAATAAACTGAATTGGAACTCTAACTCTACAGCCAAGTCTAACCCAGCAATGTATGTATTCTTTTACATTACTGGCTTTAAATGTTGAGACACAATAATGAGTCCTATAAGAGTATTTTGACTTTCTACGTTCAGTGCTGGGGTGGAGCATTGTCTCTGCAAAACAAAAACAAATTAGATAAGATTGTGAGGCTGGAGGCAAGATCTCTCAAGATATTGTCTTCTGCCATCCAGACCAAGGTTTGTGATGCCTCAAATGAAGAACGAGTGGAGTTACATACTTCGGCCCACACAGTGTTCAGCTGCTCAATAAACTCTAACACCTACTCCGCTTTGACTCATGGACTGTATTTAAAGGGCCTATGACAGGTTTTTACAATATTCTAATATTGACTTTATTTTGTGTATTTATTATACCTGTTGTACATATAAATTTGACACCAATTGAGTAGATATTTGTGGAAAAAACTTGAAAAAGCTGTAGAAAATGACAGGAAGTGACATCACAGTAGGAAAGCTCATTCCAATCTAAGTTTAGCAAAATGTTTGACTCTCTAAACATTAATTCAACAAAATAAAGTCGCTCTCATATTTTTATTTGTCAGAAAAAAAATTGTGACATTTGATGAGTTTTTGCAGCGTTTGCTTGGTAATTTCCTAGTGTGATGTCATCCATTTTGATAGAATATTAATATTTTTTAGCTAAATTCAACATATATTTATCTTAACTGCATTTTAGTTCTATGAGTCGTCCGACCTGTAGGGTGCACTTTAATGTTCCTGTCTCTGTGCACTTTAATGTTCCTGTCTCTATATATTTTCTTTTACTTCAAATTCCCCACGGGGAACGAAGGTTTTCATTCATTCATTCATTCATTTATTCATCAGTAAATTTGAGAGGTGAATTGTCTGACTGTTAAATGACCTTCCCGTACACTCTGTAACAGATGACAGTGGCTCAGATGTGTCGCAGAGGCCGTGATCGCACCCTGAATCCACAAATAACACATGATCTGAGGCAGCAGGAGGAGCACAGCCGGTTGCCCAGACGTACACATTATTTTATTTTGAAATAACGCATCCACCACATCCAAAAGTACTTTAAAACCACAGAACAACACATGACACAATCCCTTGAACGTCTTGCATCCGGCCTGCCTTTTGCCTCTCGGTTCATAAGTTCACGCACACGCACGCGCCTCCATCTCCCTGAGCGTGTTCTTTACCCTCCCGCTGTCTGAGAGGTCTTGTTTATCCGCAGCACCTTGAGCGAGGCCGCAGCAGGGGAGCACGCGGGGGGCATATGGCACGCACCGCCTCAAGCCACTCGCTCTTCATTAGAACTCTGCCGATGCTGCCCTCGAGGAAGGTGCTCCTGATGAGTCCATATGGGCCTCAGCTTCATGCGGAGCGGAGCAAACTTCTACTTATTGAGTAAAAACAGGCAAACATAATGTGCCATCGCGATAACAATATGTGTCTGACCGTGGCTAAACCAGTTACATGTCTACCCGGAGACATTTTGAGTTATTCACAGATTCTCAAAGCTTTCCAATGATGTCTCACTCATGGACATCTGATAATATTTGAGTAAGTTGTGGTCATTTGAATGTATACAACTCCCAAACCCATTCACTGAGAAAACAGGGCTCAAAGTTTCTCACCGGAGTGAGCCCAGAGTCACAGGGGGGCGGGGCTCATTTGCATCTCATTGAGATAAGCCCTCCCCCCTGTCACACTGACAGCACTGTCCCCCTACAGCTGTCACTGAAGACTCAAGAGGAGTGTTGTTATTGATGGTAACTGGACTTGAATCAGAATTAGAATTTACTATATTAAAATGGAAATACTTGGATTACAAAAGGCCCTGAATAGAATCAAAGAATCAGAATACTTTTTTCTATTTATATTTTTGCTTTTTAGTGAGAGAAACAAACAACAACATAAAAAGACAACAACAAAAAAGACTAAAAAGAGACCAAAAAACTTAAACAAAAAAAATTATTTCAATACACCGACACAATAAGCCTAAAGCGTGAAGCCTAAAGTGAATCTGAGTAAACTCTTTAGTATGTATATGATTGTTGAGAGAATATGAGCTGATCACTTAATTATTTATATATAATTAATGATAGAAGTACATTTTTTTCTATCTCTACAGCTCAAATTTGGTTGTAATGCAAAAATAATAATAATTAAAGCTGCACGCGGCGATAAAGGCCCTCGCCCCCCTTGCGACCGCGGCGTAGGAGCCACCGCGAAGTCCCTCTAATCCCCCCGCTGATATCACCTCTTCCTCACAAACAGCACACACTTTTACACTACTTCATGGAACATTTTCATGGCAGCGTGTGTATATATTAATTATATATATATTAATTATATATATATTAATTATATATATATATATATTTATATATATATATATATATATATATATATATATATATATATATATATATATATATAATATTATATGTAAATATTATTATATATATATGGATAAGTTCAAAAACAAGGCCGATTACGTCGCCCGGATCGGCGTCACCGGGCCCCATCCTGGAGCCAGGCCTGGGATGGGTGCTCGATGGCAAGCGCCTGGTGGCCGGGTCTTACCCCACGGGGCCCGGCACAGCCCGAAGGAGCGACGTGGAGCCGCCCTCCCGTGGGCCCACCACCCGCAGGAGGATCCATAAGGGGCCGGTGCAGAGAGATCTGGGCGGCAGTCGACGGCAGGGGTCTCGGCGACCAGATCTCCAGACACAGATACTAACTCTGGGGACATGGAATGTCACCTCACTGGGGGGGAAAGAGCCTGAGCTTGTGCGGGAGGTTGAGCGATACGACTAGATATAGTCGGCCTCACCTCCACGCACAGTTTGGGCTCTGGAACCCATCTCCTCGAGAGGGGCTGGACGCTCCACTTCTCTGGTGTTGCCCGCGGGGAGAGGCGGCGGGCTGGTGTGGGCTTATGGCCCCTCAGCTCAGCCGCCACGTGTTGGAGTTCACCCCAGTGAACGAGAGGGTCGCGTCCCTCCGCCTTCGGGTGGAGGACAGGTCTCTCACTGTTGTGGCGGCCTACGGGCCGAACAGCAGTGCATAGTACACAGCCTTCTTGGAGTCCTTGGGAGGAGTACTGGACAGTGCACCGACCGGGGACTCCGTTGTTCTACTGGGGGACTTCAACGCCCAAGTGGGCAATGACAGTGACACCTGGGGAGGGGTGATCGGGAAGAACGGCTTCCCCGATCTGAACCCGAGCGGTGTTCAGTTATTGGACTTCTGTGCTAGCCACGGATTGTCCATAACGAACACCATGTTCAAGCACAAAAGGGTGTTCATCAGTGCACATGGCACCAGGACACCCTAGGCCGGAGGTCAATGATCGACTTTGTTGTCGTGTCTGACCTCCGGCCGCGTGTCTTGGACACTCGGGTGAAGAGAGGGGCAGAGTTGTCAACCGACTCACCACCTTGGAGTTGGATCCGCTGGCGGAGGAGGAAGCCGGACAGACTTGGCAGACCCAAGCGCATTGTGAGGGTCTGTTGGGAACGTCTTGTGGAGCCCTCTGTCAGTAGGGTATTCTCCCATGTCCCAGGGGAGGTTAGGGACATTGGGTTCGAGTGGACCATGTTCTCCGCCTCCATTGTTGATGCGGCTGCTCGGAGCTGTGGTCGCAAGGTCTCCGGTGCCTGTCGTGGCGGCAACCCCCGAACCCGGTGGTGGACACCGGAAGTAAGGGATGCCGTCAGACTGAAGAAGGAGGCTTATCAGGCCACTCTGGCTTGTGGGTCTCCGGAGGTCATCGACAGGTAGTGGCAGGCCAAGCGAGCCGCGGCTCGTGCTGTCGCAGAGGCAAAAACCCGGGCCTGGAATAAGTCCCTCGCCGGGACGACACTCGTCCTTCGGCTCGGGCCTAATAATAACTCCCCACTTGAACTTAAGTAAAAATTGCGTCCCAAAATATTGTTTCAGCTATTTTATTTATTTACTTATTAAGCTTAACCCTAGTTGGTGAAATTATTATTAAAGATGCACAATTCACATTATTATTGTAGAAACTGAACTGAACTGAACTGCTGAACATTTCTGAACACACAATATATGTGGGTGGATGTTTTGAAATGTTATCCAGTTCAAGACTAATTTTGAATATTTTTCTTTTCTTTGCTATCCACTCGAGGACAATTAAGGCCCTTTACAGGCATAGGAAATAATACTAGACACAATTGTTGCAAGTCAATTAAAAGTATGAACCTTTTTTTTTTTTTTTATGTCAAATGAATTCATAAAGTGCTTAAAGAGACTGGAGTTATTTTCCGCTGAAGTGTCAGACCCGTTTGGACTGAGGGTTATAATTTGCTGAGGGCATTAGACCCTCATCAGGCCGGGGTTTTGATCCACACCATTATATAAGAACTGCACCCGACAGCTCACTTTCTACTTAGAGAGGCTGAGATCATTAGTTACCACAGTTTAAAGAATGAGGTCCAACAATCAGGCACTTGTAAAGGCTTTTTAAAACATGGGATTGGATGTGTTTTTGTATTAGGCAGATCCTCCGGAAAGCTTTGAGCACTGTTTACTGTAGTGACCACTAGTGACCACTGCTCCTGCTTAAGTGGAGCAGTGGTCACTAGTGCACTCAACTCCCTGTGATGCCTTCATTGAGCAGCGTGTCAGGATGGAGACTTTAGAGGCTAAACATTTAATAATCAGGGGAAATGAGAGATTCAAGCATTAATTCAAGTAGTTTCATCCATAAATTAAACAATTACTGTAATGAAATAGTAGGGAAATGCTGTTAATTCATCATAATCAATTCAAATAAATAATAATGTTTAATCATGAGTCTAAAAAGATGAACATCATGAGACACCATAAACATCCATTGTCTCTTTACAAATAAAAGAAAGATACAATTATTTTATTTGTAAATTCTAAATTTTATTCATGCCATTTTTGATATATTTTGCTACGATTGTTATTCATTGTTGTAATTTTCACTTTAATGAAAGTTCCTAGTTTGTAAATTCTGTTCTCTTACAATGACATTAAACCCCTTTTTGACTCTGAAACCGAAACACAATTACAAACAACACAATTATTCACCAAAAAGCATTGACTTGGTCAGTGGGAGCAAACAGCCTAGATTCGTGCATGATTATATTTTATACTACGCAGGAAAGTCCCTGAGATCTGGAATCTTTTTTCAGGGAATTTTCTGGGACAATCAGAACAAAGCAATGTCAACAGTGCACGGTCCACTTTGGGCTGCGAGATTTAACCCAATCCAATATAAGTTCCTCTGCAAAAGACAAAAACCTGCTAACCCTACACATTAGGCCAAAACAGACGCTCACGATAACACATTTCAATGTGCAATATATTGATAGAAAAATGTGTCACGGTAAACGATAATATTGAAACAACTTGACACAATAACCCAAAAGCAGGAAAATTCCAGTAAACTCTTTTCTAAATGCATAAAATCAATAATGACATGAGCTTCAATAAACAAATAGCAGAATGAAACACTTAAGTACTTAATGTAGTATCTATTTATTAGGTATTATAGAAGTTACTTATTATTTGAGCCTGTGCAGCTACAAAAAAGAACAATATCATCAAGACAAGCCGATCCAAAAACATGAAATGCAAAGATTCTTTTATGCGTTTAGGAAATCCTATTCTAGTCTCAGATGTGTTTGCTCCCTGATATGTTTAAAATGTAAACTTTCAACAAAACCATGCTGTTAAAACATAAATCACAAATGTAACCCCTTAATCTAATTGCTTATCCCATTGTTCAAAACACATCTAGTGTTTTGGAATAATCATATTCATTCCCAGTTTCAGCTCTGTAGAAGTTCTCTTTTTCTACAGCGAGATGGTGTGGATTTCAAGATTTGAAATTATAACACTGTGGGGGTCCCGGTCTGAAAAGATAAGAAAGCCTACTCTACCCTGAAAACAACAATAAAAAAGAGAAAAACAGCAATCTTTCTGGATCATCAGCAAAGCACAGAAATTGAACATAACACAAAAAATGTTCTGAGGCGAGAGGAGCTTTAAGATATAAGCCAAAAACTAAAATAAAAAACTGTGGGTGACATTAAAACAGAAGATCAAAAAGTGCGGGAGAGGAGTCAAAAAGAGATGAGACTGGTGAAAGTCTCTGCAGTGCGGAGGATAATGAGCCAAACCCAGCGAGCTCTTCTGATGAAAAATGTCTTCATATCACGGAAGGGCGGAAACCAGCTCCACTGGAAACCACACACCCAGATAAAAAAAAAGAGGATCAAACCGTGTGTGGAACAATGATTTGACAAAAAAGAAAGTGGAATTGTTTTTTTCTTTTTCAAAACATGTTTCAGCCACTTCAGCTGTGTTCCACCACTTTCTTTCACCCCAGCAGCAAAAGCGCAAGCCTCCTCAGCCTCTCGTCACCCGCACATCAACAATTGGAAAATATTATTCTGTATAAAACCTGTTAAGTCTGTAGTTAAAATTTCACACAACATGTTAACAGCAAACATTCATTTCAATGTAGAAGTGCTGCACTATCTCCCGCTGTTCAAGAACAAACACAGACTTTAGGAAGTTATATTGTACCAAATACAGGACAAGACATTGAGAAGAATAGATTAGGGCTGAAGGTCACTGTGATGGCTTCGACTCCAATTTGCTCCAGCAGGTCTGCATAAACCTGGTTGATTTATCCCATTAGGTTCACCATCTGATATACAATAACTATCAAGCTTATGGAAAGGTAAAATATGGAAATAACTTTCTCTCAGTCAAATCACCCATTCTCCAACAGCAGCTTTACACCTCCATGCATTTACCAAAGAAAATCTCTAAGCAGGACTTGAAATCTGATTTTCCTCTGTGCAGAGCTTGAGCTTGAGTAAATCAGGCGACAGAAGTCTCAACTACAGAGTCTCAGCTTCACAAAGAGTTCAGACAATTGTTTCTGCTCTCATCCATGCCAGACCAGACTTCTCTCAATTTTTAATGCACATGGAAATATTTATAATGTGCACTTACTATATTTTCAAATATAAGAACATCCCACAGAGGTACAGCAGTAAAAATACCAAGCTTGCTGTGAATGACACAAAAATCCCAGGAGTTGTTGTCTCACATGACCATTCACTAAATCCTCTGCCATACGTTTAAAATGTATTAACAACACTAATAAAGCAAACATACATATATAACTCACATAAAACAAAACAATTAAAAAGCAACAACAAAAAATAAAATAACAAACGTGCTTGGTTACAGAACTTCCAGAGAGAATAAGAGAGCTGTCCGCATTAATATCCTATTACAGTAAAATAATGCATTAGGGGGGCCACTAAAGGTTCAAATGTTCTAGAATGGGTTTCCATAAAATGTAAATTTTTTGAGGGTACCAGAGACCTCATACCTCAACTTCTCAATATGGAGAATTCCAATTAATTCCCTGAGCCGGGATTCAAATTGCGGTGGAGAATCAGATTTCCACAATTTTATCTTTTAGCAATTACCATACCATATGTCACTGCTGCAGAAGCATTCTCACCTATCTTCTCCAAGGTACTAGAGAAACCAAGAAGAGCTGTTTCGAGGTCTGGGTCAATAGTAACTTTAAGTGCACGGGAGTACCATTGAAATAATCCATATTATGGAACACCAAAAAGCCTTTGAGCTTGGGACACAACCAGAATTGGTGGGCAAGCGAACTAGGAGTCGAAAGATTCTATTTAATTTAACTTTTGAGTAATGCAACCTGTGAGTGACCTTGAATTGTATTAACTTGAGTCTGGCATTGATAGAGCAATGATGACTACCATTCAGGGCTCGTTGCCATATGTCGTCTTTGATTGAAATGTTAAGATCCTCTTCCCATTTTTGTTTGATATCCATAGCGGGTTGAGCAATATTAAGCGAAAAAAATTTCACCAATACTGAGATCAGATACTTTGCCTCTGGAGAGCCTAATAATATCTTAAATAGGGCTGGGCAAGTTAACGCGTTATTATCGCGTTAACTCATCACTTATTTAACGCGATCATTTACTTTAACGCACATTAACGCAGGTCGGATTCCCCTGGTCCGCACCAGTCCTAAAGCCATTAGAAAGACAAACGCACCGGACGAGCATTCTCGACGCGCCCGATTCATGTCCGTAGACAGTGTTGTACCTGTATAATTTTGGTGAACGTGAACTGACCGAACGGTATTACTGCTGACGAACGATAATATGAACGCATTCATTCTGGTGTCTGTGAACGGCACCTTCGTTCTTTTTATTTTCGTTCAATAAAGTGACAGAATTCTAGAGACTTCCAGGCAAAAAACACCGTTAAGTTGCCCAAAAAGAGCCTGTGTCTGACAAGTGTGAGAGCTCTGAAGTTGTAGAGGCGATAGATCGCGGAGACAGAGATTTTGCGTGTCGCACCGCACTGCGCATGCGCATCAAAACAAAAAGCAGCACGGACGCGACCACAACGTGTAGTCAACAGAGCAGCAGGAGTCGCCCTTCTACGACCATTTACGTGAGTTTTATGATAAGGTCGGTGAGGATGGGAACAATCTAAAATTTCTGTGCAAACTTTGCCCAGCAAGTTTTCCCTCATGTTTTTGAGAATAAACTGTGGGGCTGAAAGCTGCTGCTACTGCTGCTAGTGTGGTGCTGAATGGACAGCAACACATGGGGGAAGTCTGTCCCTTCAATGTGAATGTAAATCCTGGGTAAGGATTCACTATTCCAAACTATGAACTGAACTAGTTCATGTAGAAAGTGAACTTTCCCAACACTGTCCGGCAGCAGATGTGCGTCCGACTCGTCCTGCACATGCTCAGTGGAGGAGTTGTGCTGTGTTGCTTTCCTCGTGGTGTAAATGGAGTTTAATGTTGGACCATGGCTTTGGTTTATTGACTTTACAAAGTCAGCTGCTATAGGCGCCAGCCGAGGCAACCCGCCGCGGGCCCGCCGGAATAATCTGGTGTGCCTTAGCAACTGGCTTAGTGCAGAGGAGTAAAAAAAATACCCAGTTTTAGGAATCTACAAACTTTTCTGGTTCTTTTCAAAGCCCTGGCAGTGGCAATAAGCTTTAGTTTTGTGTTTGATAACACACAATGTATTTATTTGTATTTCACTGGTTTTAAGTGTTTGTTTGCACAACTAATGTTATGGCGCTTTAGTGTCAAGTTCTAAGAATGTACAAACTGTACTGAAGTGTTTTCTGGTTTAGGGACATTTGGTACTAGACTGGTTCTGCTGCTCCTAAAATGTGTTTTGAGTGTCTAATGTTTAATGAGATTACAATGTTTCTGACGTTACCTCTGAAGTGGCCTGTTCATCTTTAATGATTGTGGCTCAGGATTTTGTGGCAAGTGAATACTTAATATTTTATTTAACTGCTACTGAATAAAAATGCTGATGCACTTTACACTTCTTTTGAATTCATTTTGAATTTTGCACATAAAAATGCGATTAATCATGATTAATCAGGGAAATAATGCGATTAATCGTGATTAAAAATTTTAATCGTTGCCCAGCCCTAATCTTAAACAAAGCATTTTCCTCAGGGAGGGAGTCAAATGCTGGGATATTCTGTCTGATGTAGTTTCTCAACTGTAGAAACCTAAAGAAATGAGTTTTAGGCAGGGCAAATTTGGATCGCAATCGTTCAAATGAGCAAAACTGTTTGTTAATGTAGAGATCTTTGATGGATACTATGCCCTTACGACTCCATTCTTTAAAGACTACATCTGTGAGTGAAGGAGGGAATGCATGGTTACGCCATATGGGAGCATACACTAAAGTATTTGAAATCTCCGAGAACCTTCGCATTTGTGACCAAATTTTCTGACAGTTCAATAAAATAAAGTGCTCTCCTCTCCGGGAGGACACTGGCCTTGGAGATGAACTGAGAATTGCCTGGAGAGATGTATTTGAAATCAAACTGCGTTCAATTGTCAGCCAAGAGGGAACTACAGCTGTATATCATCACTCAGTATATCATCACTCTCGTATTGGCAGCCCAATAGTAATGTAAAAAACAAGGTAGGCCAAGACCCCCGACCCGCCTTGGTTTTTGGAGATGTTGCTTTGATATTCTGTGAGCCTTATATCCCCAGATAAAGGGCCTAATTGAAGAGTTAATCAGTTTGAAGTATGACATTGGAATGTAAATTGGGATGTTTTGAAATAAGTAAAGAAATCTTGGCAAAGAAACCATTTTTATAGTATCTACCCTACATTGATAGAGGCAAAGTTACATTTAAATAGACACTTTGGATTCTTTGTGATTTTAATGCCTAAATATTTAACAGTGTCTGATGTATTAAATGATGTCGAGGACACAAAAGCGGGGTCCAAGTCAGCTGCAAGTATCATAAGGTCACTCTTCTGCCAATTTATAGTGTACCCAGACACTCTGCCAAATGAATTAATTAAATCCAGTAAATGGGGAATGGATAGCTCAGGGTCCGATATAAAAAGAGCTATGTCGTCAGCATAGAGTGATATTTTATGATCAACACTTCCAATTGTTATGGGTCTAATCAGTGGATTTTCTCTAATACTGATTGCCAAAGGCTCAATGGCGAGGGCAAATAGTAACGGTGAAAGGGGGCATCCCTGACGGGTGCCCCTTTCAAGTGAAATGGGGTGTGACCTTTCTTGATTAGTGATAACTGAAGCTGATGGATTTGAATATGCCAGCTGCACCCAAGAAACAAAAGAGTCACCCAGGCCAAACCTCTCCAGTATTTTAAACAAATATCCCCGCTCCACCTGGTCAAAAGCCTTTTCAGCATCTAAATACACAATCGCCTTCTTGGAACTTGCAAGAAACTTATAATATGTGACATTAAGCACTCTTTTCGTATTGAAAAAAGAGTATCTGTTAGGGATAAATCCTGATTGATCATTGTGCACTATTGATTCAATACAATTGTTTAGCCTGTTGGCGAGTATTTTTGTGAAAATCTTA
The DNA here is from genome assembly GCF_026437365.1 of Eucyclogobius newberryi. Lineage (NCBI taxonomy): Eukaryota > Metazoa > Chordata > Actinopteri > Gobiiformes > Gobiidae > Eucyclogobius > Eucyclogobius newberryi. Next base: position 10,021,345 of record NW_027315834.1, on the reverse strand, counting down.
CAATCCAAGTTTAACATAGATATTGGTCGGTACGATGCAGGATTGTCATCATCTCTGTCAGGTTTCAGAATGAGGGTAATATTTGCATTGTATAATGTAGGAGGGAGTGTTTTTGTCTCACTGGAGTGATATAATGTGCACTTTGAACACAATCCAACTATTAAAACATACTGTAAATCGCAAATCTAATTACAATCACAAAGTATGTCTGAAAAATCACAATCAGACCTAACCCCAAATGGTTTAGGCCTAGCGTCACGTGTAATGACTCACGCTGTAGAGGATCTCCACCCAGCCCTCCATGGTGATGCACTGGAAGACAGTGAGCACGGCGAACAGGATGTTGTCGAAGTTGGTAATGCCAGAGTTGGGTCCGGGGAAGTACTCTCTGCACTGGGTCCCGTTGGGGCAGGTTTTAGCAGGAGGCTCCACACCGCAGGGCCAGTCTGCTACGCGTTCACCTGGACACACAAGACAAAAGGACATCTTTATGACTGAAGCTAATGCTACACCTTTGTCTTCATTTCATTTTGATATATAAAACAATAGATGCTCCAGTTTTCTTTTAGAATCACTGCAGGGAATTGCACAATTTCTGTATTCTTTGTGAGAGTATATATATATATATATATATATATATATATATATATATATATATATATATATCCATCCATCCATCCATCCATCATCCATCCATCCATTTTCTACCGCTTGTTCCCTTTCGGGGTCGCGGGTGACTGGAGCCTATCCCAGTGACTTTGGGCCTTAGGCCGGGTACACCCTGGATAGTGGCCAACTCGTCGCAGGGTTAACACATAGACATAGACATGACAGACAACCATTCACTCTCACATTAATTCAACAGGGCCAATTTAGAGTCACCAATTTTACCTAACACATGCATGTCTTTGGATGGTGGGAGGAAGCCAGAGAACCCGGAGAGAACCCACGGTAAGTTTTTTTAAAATTATAAATATAGTTCTTTGTAAAGCTGCTAACCCTGTAGATTAGACCTCTACAGACATGTTCTGGGATTCAGTCCAGATCTCAGTCTTCTCTCCAACGTGAATATTCCTTTACGTGATTAAAATATGCATTCTGAACAGAACCTTACTATTAAAATATGAATTGAAAGGAAATGAAAATCATAATTCCTACTCTCTGAAGTAGTATTAAAAGTATTAATCAACCTGATCTAACCGAGCGCAAACCTGGACCAAATCCGTTCATCAACCTCAATCTAAACAGACTTTAGCCAGATCTGTGCTGAATCAGACCAGAAATAGTACAAACAAAAAAAGCAATATGAAGAAACTAGTCAATAATCATCATCATCATCATCATCATCAGAAACTATCATCTCAAAGCTAGAAACTCGGTCGCAGGGCAATTTTATTTTGTTAAATTAATGTTTAGAGGGTCCAAAAAGTTGTTTATTTTTTCTAAATTCTGCATAAACTTTGACTTGAGTAAGTATCCCTAGTGTGATTTTCTACAGATTTGTCAATGTTTTCTCCACAAATACCTACTCAATTGGTGTAAAAATGTAATCATTTATTTGTACAACAGATATAAACACACCAAATAAAATCTTAATCACAAAATCGTAAAAGCCTGTCATAAGCACTTTAATGTTGAAAATAAATCTCATTCCAAAATGTATTTACAGTTGGATAATCCCAAAACTCAAGACCTATTTTGTTTTGTTTTTCAGACTGGCAACAAGACTAGTTTCCACACTAGCAGAGTGGCCTGTACCAGCGTTTAAGAATCACAGCAGTGACTAAATCCCTTCTGACCCTCATCACATCCCCCCAAAACTCCGTCTCAGCAGTAAAAAAACAGGTGCACAGAGAACGCAGGGCTGACGCAGCATCTGTCAGGGATCGGCCATGTTGGAGACGCGCCACGGGCTCCATGATGGGGCTTCAGTCTACTCCTGTCTGCTCCCTAATCAGCAATACTCTCCACCCGCACCGCCCACACCACCGGCAGCGCCCTGGCGTCCCGCGGCTCCCGACACATTTCAGCTGAGTCATCGTCTTCATCTGTATCACCGGCCTAAATCCAAGTAATGACTCCATGATTTAAAAAGTCAAAACGTCCTGTCGTGAAGGAGGTTGCACGGAGCAGTTGGCATGGAATAAGAGAGCGACTGATCGTTTTGGGTTTGAGTCCGACAAACAGAGGCAACGAGCCAAAGAGCCGTACAAGTAAGAGCAAAAAAAAAGGTGGTCAAGATGTCACTCGCATTAGACTAAAGATGTATCTGGGGAAACTGCATAAGTAATGATGTCAGGACTATCCAGTTAATCGATATCGGGATTATTCAGGTCACAATATAATCGTAAGAACCCAAAAATTATATAATTGTGGCAGTAGCGTCCAAAATATAGTCTTAAATGGCTGTTTTTTGTCACATTTAACTTTATTTTGTCTTTCAGAAAGTTAAATTGCATAAAGTTGGTCACAAACTTGAAGAACAGTAGCACGTCAGACAATGGAACTGAAAGAAAATTAAAGATTTCACTGTTATTTGGTCCCAATCTCAATAATCGTGAATAATCGTGTAAAAGTTTTTTCTCACAATGATCGTAGCGCTAACATTCATATTGTCGTGACATCCCTATACAAGAGTAAATGTTACTGCATGTCACATATTCATAATGACACCTAGAAAAACATGGGCCGAGACGTTTTACAAGAAAAATACAAAACGGCTTTCAAACGTCAATAGCGGTCATGGTCCAGTTTAAGCGTTTCCAACAAAAAGGTGAGTGGCTGTAAAAGACTGTCTAATGCTATTTAATATTATTTGAAAAGGATATTGTAGTAGTAGTTCCAGCCAAGTCAGCTCTGGTCGGATTGCTTTAAAACAAACAGACAGATGTCAACGGCTTTGTGTAAAAGCTATCAAACAAGCAGACGAACACATTACTTGTGTTCCCAGCAAATATAACGTGTCTGATTGCACTTCCCAGGACATTTACCGTGTGACGGGGAACATTAGGTTTTAGGTTTATGACTGCATTTGTAGTACTTTTATGCTGGTAATAAACCTGACGTAGGGGAAAACTGCTAGGGCTCCGTCCTTTGTTATCAGACGTGGATTTTACATAAACTGCTCTACTCAGGCCTTCAGAGTCATTTAAAGGTCACAGATTTTGGTTCAAAGCTGATACGTGTCTGTCACCAAAAGACAACAATGCGTGCTACCCTTTTTTACTGCTTTATAACACACTTCTATGTGCTGTGTATTCTACCCACTAAAGTGTTCAGATTAAGCTTTATGTTTGTTTTTAGGCAGCCGCTCGGCCAAACCTACATACTGACCTCTGCTGGAGATTTAAGGCCAATATACTATGGTGTATTGTGTAAATATCGGTCCGATATATCAACCAACCAACCCATATATCTCTAATTGTATCTATCTTCTGTGCTTACTGCATAACTAAAAAGTATATCTGATTCCATTAACTTACCAACACGGCCAAAGAGGTTTTACGATGCCAACATTTAAACTTGTCACTGGATAAACGCTAATTGTACCAATGCATTTGCTTATTCAATACAACGGTGACCTTTTGAAGATAGAGAATGCCTTCTTAATAACACACTGCCACACGGATTCAACTAAGCAAATATGTACAGGCCTCTTATTGGAGAACTGCTACAGGTGATGATCTTTCAGTATTTAAACCCGACTGATGCAGTGAGTGGCTTCTCATTTCTGAAACAACCATGTGGAAAGACGAAAAACCAGTGTGTTTGAGAAGGGTCAAGTCGTTGGCATCGAGCATAGAAAACATCTAAGGAGAAGCAGAAACTAATCTACTACAGATCTGAACCCCAGTGAGAGTGTTTGGGACGAGCTGGAGAAGACTTTGTGCAGTGGTCACTCTCTACGTCATCAATATAAGATCGTGATGAAAAAATTAATGCAACACTTGATGGACATACATCTTTTGACATTGCAGATTGAAAACTGTGCTACAGCGAATGCAAAGCTAACGGCGCGCTAACCAAATATTAGAGCGCGTGACCTTTACTTGGTACGGCAGTGCAAACACAGGAAATGTCAATAATGATAACTAAAAATGGATTGTACAGATCACTTTTCCCCCTTTTGTCAGGACAGTTTAAGATCATACATGATAAACGCGCCAGATTGTAGCCGGGGGTTCATCTCCATCCGTTGTCTCACGTTCACTCTACAACTCTCTCATTCACACACCAGCATACATCAACACTGAAGGCAAAATGGGTGAAGCGTCTTGCCCAAGGACACAATAACCGGCCGCCTGTGGCACCTGACATTCCAGCGGCCTCCCATCCAAGAAATACCCAAGCCCTTTCTTGCTTAGCTTCCAAGATCAGACAAGATCGGGCATTGACACATTGGTAAGGCAACCATGACTGAGCCTTTAAACAGGTTTATCTAATACTGTGACACATGACCCTAAGCCCATAGTACTGTCAGTTACACCTCTTCTAAACACAGCCTTGGATTCCCCAGGGCACAGGACATTACATCACCTATCCCGATTACAAACCTGCTGCACAGAGCCCATTCACACCTCACACACGTGGATGATTGCTCCCGCATCCTGCAGAGTGCGGCGAGAAGAGGAGACGGACCACGTTATTAACACTATCCGAGGCTGCCGTGGCTCCATCAGTGGATTAGAACGACAGATCTGCAGCAGCCTGACAGACCAAACCCAGGGCACACTGTTCACCAGAGCCAGTTGTGTGGAATTACTGTCAAAGCACACATGTGGTGAGGCTGATAATGGAGACAGAAGAAAGAACAGCTCTCTGAACGATAAAATATATCAAATTTTTTACCCTACTACATTATTTCTGTTTAGTGTTTTTTTAAGTGCACAATAAATCAAGTTGCATTAAGAATATGGATGTTAGGTGCAAAATTAAGTATTTTTAGTTCAATCGAGCATCCAAAAAATAGACCTAAATGTAAATAAAGTATTTGTGTCTGGCTTTATTTTGTCTCTCAGAAACATACATTTCGTAAAGACGGTCACAAACGTGAGGAACAGTAACATGTCCTGATGGTGCCATCGGCTTGTCTCCATGGAGATAAGTTTAATGCCATATTGTGGACCATTGCAGGCAAAGCAATAACATCAGTTTGGCCTAATGTAACTAGTAAAGCAACGTTGAGTACCCGGTAAGACTGTGTTATGTTACTGAATACTGCACTTAATTACAAATGTACTGGGACCAAATCCATACTTAAAGGAATAATAGAGGATTATTTTGCCAATTTGAGAACTCAAGCGACTGTTAGTCCCTTTTTTAAAATGTGCATGTGCACACTCACCCCCCATCCTCCTGTTCTTTCCAAGAGGCCGCCTACCATCAGACCTTGTGCGGAAGCACGCAACAGCCCCGCTGCTACACGTGCGTTTGTTTATTGGCGCAATGGATCGCATCGCATCTCTCCTCTGCGCAGATATCCGTCTCTTCTGAGCTTGAACACTTTCTTTCTCTGTCATCATTTTGTGAACTCGCTAAACACACACCGGCATATCAACCATGCATGCGCAGCCAGGGAAACGTGCTGCTATCCTGGGAACGATGTGGGAGAACTACCCGGCTGTCCATGCCACGAGGAAATGAGACTCAGATTGCGTGCCAAAAATCCTCTATTATTCAAGTTTTTACTTATACTTATTCAAGTACAAGTAAAAAGTAATTACACAGAGCACTAGTTACAAGCTACTTACAACATGATTTCAGTATACATTTAGATCGTACAAAACGTGTAGTTTAAAGCGGACTGAAGTTCTAAACATCTTCTGCATAGTCTTTAAGCTCTGGTCAATCAGAACAGGGGATTTAGCGATGTTTGTTTGTAGGTTTAGAGCAGACTCATTACAAGTACAAGTATTCATTTAAAAATCAATTACAGTGCCGTGAGTATTTGTAATTAGTTACTTTCCACCCCTGCTGAATGTCTCTCTTTTCTCCCACACTTCCATTGAAGGAATAAGAATCTGTGACATTTGTGCTGTAATTTAGTCTCTTCTAGAATCATTAACTGATGTAACAGTGACTAGTGGACAGTATTATGGCGATTTCATTTCAAAGTTGGGCAGTTCGAATGGAAGATTTCTGCGTGATCCTGACCTGTGTGCATTCATGTGCTTTTGGTCCGATGCAGGGAAAACACAGTTTAATGTTGACTTATCTTGCAATTTATCTAATTTGTTGTGCACTCTCTTTTGGCTCAAACACCCCTGATGTCACAACTCTGGCTGTTCGTGCTCCTTCCAGAATTCAAAAAACCAAGTGTGTATCCGACGTCACATTATCTAACTAATAACCTTGTCTCTGTGTCTGTTAGTCGGTTCAAATAGCTATAAAAGAGGACTGACTTCAACGATTTTCAAATCTTTTGGTCCAGAGGAAAAACCAGACCCACAGGCTGGACTCACCGGTGAGGATATTGAAGCAGGTGAAGTGGAACTTGCCCATGTAGAACTCCACTCCGATGATGGCGAACATAACGATGGCGAAGAAGAGCAGCAAGCCAATCTGCAGCAGGGGAACCATGGCCTTCATGATGGACTTCAGCACCACCTGGAGGCCTGGGTGAGAAACACAGGAATCATACAAATCATGATACTAGCCTGATCAACTTTTCTTTCTTTTTTTAAAAAGAAATATTATTTGACAGGAAATGTGTAGCATGAAAGGGGAAGAGATAGACGTATAGACAGTCTGCAAAAATCGAGGGCTGGTTGCATGTGCAACTCTCACTGGGTAGCTTTTACATTTTTTAAAAATTAAAATGTGTTTATTTCGACGGCACAGTGCCTGATACACATGCTGTAAACACACCGGATTGTAGCCACGGTCTAATTGCCATCTGTTGATCCCCATTCACTCTCACAAGAGATCAGGTGTTGACAAGTTAGTGTGGCCTGGTACGTTAATAAATTAATCGCTAAAATGTCATAAATCCAAATGGACAAAACAACTACAGTGGTCGTTTCTACTGCACTTGCTATTGGACAAACCAATTATGAGAAAGGATTTTAAAAGGCTGAATATAACAGACGAATTAACAGTTTAATCTTCTAAATGAGATTTCTACAGTTAAAGGTATCACATTTTGTGTGACAGGTGAACTTCAAGCAGAGAGAATAGCAGAGCAGAAAGTACACAGCCCTGTGGAGTTCCTCTGCCGATGGTCTGAGTGCCCAAGATATTCCTCCCCAGTCGTCATCGCCACAGGCCTGTAGATGTTAAGTCCTGTGGTCCGGGTTTTCTTGGGGACAGGAACAACGTGTACGACTTGAAGCAGGCTGGGTCAGGCAGGGGCCAGTACGCCTGCACAATGTCTCGGAGGTTCAGTCTCTTAAAAAGCCTGTTTACATCCTTTCTATGGATTGTGGGAGGAAGGGGGTGGTCCAAGGCTTGGCTGGAGAGTAACTTGCCTAGAGGAAGGCACATCACCTGCTCACTGCTTGTCTTCATGGAGATTATGTGTAACGTTTTGCGCAAAGAAATTACATTTCCACAGTAAATTGATTCAGCTGTTATTTTGTACTTTTTCCCCTAATCTCAGTCATGTTTTAGACTTGATTTAGCCCTTATCTAAACCTGCTTTCCCTCCTTTCCCACCGCACTACATTTCCCATGAGGCCCTGGGGTGCTGTCCACTCTGCTCTGCTCCGATTGGTGGGTTCTCCTGTGTGCCTTTGGATGTTCAGATCCAGGTCAGTGAGCCGGACCTTCAGAAGGAGCCTCGGGCGTGTGATTTTAAATTCTGCCTCGGCGCTGGAGCTAAAGTGATTCTCCAGCTGAGAGTCCACGTCAGCTCCGTTACCTCGACAACTGATGTGACATAACAGGAACGCAAAAACACAGGGCCTAAACACGCGCTTTGACACCTGCAATTTCACTCTCACCTGCAGACGTCGTGTTACTAGGCTGTTTTGTGAAGTCGGTCGGAAGTTGCAGTGACACATCGGGTTCACGGGGCATTTCAGGATTTTATGTCAAATTGTGTCAAACTTAATGAGAGCAAAGAAATAAAGCTCACGTCTCATTTCCAAATCAGGCACCTCGGCTTTTCTACTTGAATTTAGCAGATTGTCTAGTCGTCCCAATGGCCACCTTGTCTCTAATACCCCCCCTTTTTTTTGTATATGTCAAAGCGTCTTTGGGTCATTGAAAAGCGCTATATAAATAAAAGGTATTATTATTATAGTATCAAGTCTGGTACTCACTGGGTATTCCTGAGACGAGCTTGAGCGGCCGCAGCACTCGCACTGCTCTGAGCGTGCGCAGGTCAAAGTCCGAGCCCACTGTCGCCAGGATTCTGAAAAAAAAAAGTATCAAGATTCAGATTTATCTTCTTAGCTTATCTCACTGTCGCCATTAGACTCTCATTTTGGCCAGTACCGGTAAGCAGCAGTGGTACTTCCAGTCATAATTGAGTAATTATAAAGTGATTGAGTCTTTTTAAACAACTTCGCCGCCATCATCAGTGCTTTCCCTGGACTGTTTATTTATCTTCATGGAGACAACATAATATGCAGCGCTTTAATAATCTCTGTCCAATTTTTTGGAAAATCAGAGAAAGTCATAAAATCTCAAAACACATGGTAATGATGCCTAATCTGCTGCCACAATTTCCTTCTATTTCTCACATATTTTTTAACACTAGAGCAGGTTGTTAAGATCAGTAACACATTTATTTAGTTTAGATGTTATTCCTCTGGAGCACTCTGATGAGTTTAGAAAAGTTAACTCCTTAATTGTAAAAGGGTGATTTAACTTTTGCGATCCAGACCATAAATCTACATACGATTCATTATGTGTAAAGAACGCCCAATGTTGATTAAGTTGCAAAAGCGTGTCCATGTGCAGAAAAGTTTGGATGGAGTAGCTTTACGGAAAAATTTACATAATACAATGTTTATGAACCGCTTCCCCTGCCCCCACCCCCACTCTAAGCTCCTCCCTCTAACACTAGATGACATCACCGTGTAATTTTACCCCTACACAACAACAAACGACAAACAGTCAGCGCACAGGCCGGGCTTAAGTGGTCTTCTGAAAACGCGGCGCTTCAGGGTACGATGCACTCTGCCGCCCAGTCAGGTCAATGCGCAAGAAAAGGAGCAGAGCTTATGCCCAAGACGTGAGAGAGAGCGAGAGAGAGACAGCGAGAGAGAGTGGGAGAGGGAGAAAGAGAGAGAGAGACAAAAGATGGAATAAAATAATCTGATCCAGAATACACCAAGCACAACAAGAGGTTTAAACAGGCTTAAGTGTGGAGGGGAAAGTGCAAAAATTGGATGGTAGATTTGTTCTTTTGCGATGTGTGATGTAGGTGTTCCTGGTCGTTACATACGTATTTATATTATGTTGTTTGTAAAGGTTATGCAAGTCCTTTTCCACATCTCAGCTACATTTAATGAAGTAGGAAAAACTCTACGTAGGAATGAGTAAAAGCATGTGTAATGAGCAAGTGCGGAGCGATGATCTGAAAACTATAAAACATTTGTTTGCAATACTTACCGTACTTTAAATGAGACATGTGCTTTTTGTTATTTGAACTATAACAAAAATAGGTCAGTATTTTACATTTACATTTTGTTCATTGTAAACTAGAATATTGATCTAAAACAGTTTAGTAAAAGAAACAAATCCATTGACGTCGTGTTCAAAACTGCAGATCAGATAGGGGGCTGGTGAAAAGTGACTCAGTTTGATTAACTCAAACAAGCATAAGCATGAATTAATCAAAATACAACTTTGAGTAAACTAATAAAGTAAAATAGATTTAAGCTATTGTAGTGTATTATAGTATTGGTATGCCCTGTGGTGTTTGCATGTTCTCCTTATACCTGTGTAGGCCTTCTTCAGGTGCTTTTGCGACCACTAAAACATGGACAATAGGACGGGGTCAGCACTCAATTCATGTATCTCTATCCTTGCTACTGTAATTGTATTGATTTGTTTCTCCAGCTTAAATATTGAATATCCACAGCTAAAAAAACATGGCTACAGGAAAAACTATAACAGGACCTAACGTTTGTTTACATTCATTAGATCTGAGTGCTGCTTTTGACACTGTTGATCATGGGATCTTCTTACAGAGACTAGAGGACTGGGTCTGCATCACTGGCACTTGCCTAAATTGGTTAAGGTCCTTTCTGGAAGACAGGAAATACTTTGTTAAAATCTGTGACTGTGTCTCAGACCACAAGCCCCTAACCTGTGGGGTGCCCCAAGGGTCAATCTAGGACCCCTTTCCGTTCAACCTCTACATGCTGTCGTTAGGTCAGTTGATATGCAGCGAAAATATGACCTCCGACACTCAGATCTATGTTTCACTGTCGGCAGGTGACTATGGACCAGTGGATTCACTGCATCCATCAGATCAGTGTGTGGATGCAAAACAACTTTCTCCTGCTGAACTCAGACAAGACTGAAGTAATCGGCCCACAGAAGCAAAGAGAAAGTGTTAGCGGTCACCTCCAGAGGCTCTAAAACCTACAAATCAAGTTAGAGATCTGGGAGTGATAATGGACTCAGACTTGAATTTAAACAGCCACGTCAAATCAATAACATCAGCAGCTTTTTACCATCTAAAAAACATTGCCAAAATCAAAAATATAGTGTCAAAACCAGATTTAGAGAGACTTATCCATGCGTTTGTCTCCAGTAGATTAGACTACTGTAACGGCCTGCTCAGTGGCCTCTCCATACGAGTTGTAAAACAGCTACAGAACATCCAGAACGCTGCTGCTCGGGTCCTGACTAGAACCAGGAAGTACCATCACATTAGTCCTGTTCTCAGGTCTCTGCACTGGCTCCTGTGGCTCAGAGAAGAGACTTTAAAGCAGCTCTGCTTGTGTACAAGTCTCTCCATGGCCTAGCACCAAAGTACTTCTCGGACATGTTAGTGCCATATGAACCATCTCGGGCTCTGAGGACCTCAGGGACCGGCCTCCTGCTGGTGCCAGAGTCAGGACTAAACATGGACCGGCCTCCTGCTGGTGCCCAGAGTCAGGACTAAACATGGACCAGCCTCCTGCTGGTGCCAGAGTCAGGACAAAACATGGACCGGCCTCCTGCTGGTGCCAGAGTCAGGACTAAACATGGACCGGCCTCCTGCTGGTGCCAGAGTCAGGACTAAACATGGACCGGCCTCCTGCTGGTGCCCAGAGTCAGGACTAAACATGGACCGGCCTCCTGCTGGTGCCCAGAGTCAGGACTAAACATGGACCGGCTTCCTGCTGGTGCCAGAGTCAGGACTAAACATGGACCGGCCTCCTGCTGGTGCCAGAGTCAGGACTAAACATGGACCGGCCTCCTGCTGGTGCCCAGAGTCAGGACTAAACATGGACCGGCTTCCTGCTGGTGCCAGAGTCAGGACTAAACATGGACCGGCCTCCTGCTGGTGCCAGAGTCAGGACTAAACATGGACCGGCCTCCTGCTGGTGCCCAGAGTCAGGACTAAACATGGACCGGCTTCCTGCTGGTGCCAGAGTCAGGACTAAACATGGGTAAACTGCGTTTCAGTTTTATGCAGCTAAAATTTGGAACAGTCTTCCTGAAGATGTGAGACAGGCTTCTACTCTGACAATGTTCAAATCTATGCTAAAAACAGTTTTGTTTAGCTGTGCATTTGACTGAAATGATTTTCTTTGCACTCTTCTCTTTCATGTCTTAAACTGTTTTGTGATTTCTGTAATTTCTTTGTGATTTGAATGCATTTTTTCCTGCTGTGTGAAGCATTTTGAATTGCCTTGTGTATGAAATGTGCTCAACAAATAAACTTGCCTTGCCTTAATCAACACTTTGAGTATTCTAATTTGTTACTTATTATCTCAGCAATCAGTTTTTAAAATGTAGCTATTACAATTAACAATGTGCTGAACAAAAGAAGTAAACATCACACTGGGGTAATGAGGATTTGTGATTGTTTTTAAATTGGCAGTAATGTTGCGATAAAGTGAGACTTATAAAAACATGCCGCATTCCATTCAACTTCAGAGGTCAGAACTCGGACCTTGGAGAGATGTTTTCTCAGAGTTTCTGTGTTGCAGTTGTATCACGTCATTACAGTTTGTGTACAATGACGACTCATAACAAGCAAAACATATCAGGAAAATGCTCAAATCAGCCAAAATGCAGATTAATTAAAGAGGATTTATAGATGTAACTTAGATTTTACTATATACATTTACGGTTTATAAAGCAACTTATCAAAGCAATCAATCAATACTTCAAACAGGGATGTCACGATTTCAGATGTGAGTGTAACGATTATTGTTATTATTGTTATTTCTTTTTTGCAATTTAGCAATTATTAGCGTCGCGACCAAAACAACAAAAAAATCCTAAATGTTCTTTACTTTTTGTTTTCTTAACACGTCACTGCTCCTCAACATATGATGTCTGAATAATTAACTTATAAAGATGTAAACAGAAAGATAAAAAAAATACTTTTTAAATAAATGTTTTAATGAAAGTCTGAGCAGAAAGGACATTTCTTTTAATTGAACGAAAAAAAGGCTTATTAGGCCCGAGCGCCACAAGCTGGCGAGAGGCCTATTAATCTCGTAAGGCCGTGCGAAGCACTGCTGCAAAAGTGCGCACGTAGTGCGCACGAATTCGAGCGCGAAGCGCTCGCCCACTTCCAAACACTCACTAACGCACTCCTTCACTCACGCACGCCCCGTGCATACTAATTAATAGTAGGAAAATGGAACATTACCGTTGTAAACGGGCGAAGCCCGTGCAAAAGTGCGCACTAAACGAGCACTTTACATTGGGATGACGACCGCGAAGCGGTCGTCATCCCAATATAAAGCACTCATTTGCCCTAAGTATCTCACGAATACGTTCCCCATCTCTTGCATGTTCCGTGCATATAAGCATGTAATGCAAAAATTGAACATTATTACTGTATAGAGGGCCAAAAACACAAAGTGGGCGAAGCCCACTCAAAATTAACGAAAGTACCCGTCAGTGACCAGGGACCCACACCATGAGGTAGGAAAGCGCGAGCGCTTTCCGAAAATGTATAGTTTATGATATTTGAAAAATGGGAAACATTGTTTTCGCATCGGAATATTATTCTTTCTTTCTTCTTCTTCTCGGGACCAACCCCCCTATTTTTCACCCAGTGAACATTGACGAAAAGTCACAAAAATGTTCACACCTCTAAAAATCGTGCCTCTCTACATTCTGGCTATTTCCCTTTTCTAAAATTAAAAAAATTGGCGCGTCAGCGCCCCCAAATGTACCAAAAATGCATTGAGAGATGGGAAATGACCCAAAAAAAATCTGATCGTAGAATCATGAAATTTGGCGCAGAGGTAGATGGTGACAAGAGAAGTAAAAAATATTATTACGGCAACGCCGTCCGCCCAACCAAATGTCGGCCATATTGCTTCAAAAATGGCTAAACATGACTTCGGAGTTTTTCCAAACGTCGTACTTTTACGAACTCCTCCCAGGGCGTTGGCCCTAAAAAGCTGAAATTTGGTGAAAATGCTACTGAGGAGTGGGACATCAAAAGTTATCCAAATTACATTGATACCTCTCACGGTCTCTGTGCGGCGAAGCCGCAAACTGTAGCTAGAATTTCAGAAATCTCCCATATTTAAAATTTCTGCCGTTTGCGCAGATAAAGTCCGAATTGCGTCAAATTAGAATCAGTTGTTAAACTCTTTGCCCTAAACCTACTTGAAGTGAAATAAATTCATTTGGCGCCACAGCGCCCCCTACAGATTTTATATGGAGGTTAAATGTTTAGTTTTGCGAAATTATATGAAATTTGACACACAACTCAATTTTAGCATCCCCATCAAAAAAGTCAATGAGACCCATGTCATAATTGTTATGGCGTTGCCCAACGATGACCGAAACCTTTCATGTTATTCCAATGGGGAAATCGCCAGAACATGTTTACACTTTAGACTTTCACAAACTCCTCCCAGGGCGTCAGCCCTATTAACCTGAAATTTGGTGGGACTCATCTTCAGGGGTGGACCATCAAAAGTTATCCACATTTTTATTCAAAGAGTCACGGTGTCTGTGCGGCAAAGCCGCACATTTTGCCAAGAATTCAAAATAAAATAGCTTTTTGATGGTAAAACAAAGGGGAGAAGATGTGACAGCGTCACAGATTCAGCAGTAGGAGTAATAAAAGGACAATTGGGGCGCGTTAGCGCCCCCTCCTCTTGCGGCGTGGCGGCGGTGTGGCGGCGGCGTGGCGAGGGCCGATCATTGCCGCTTGCGGCTATATTTTTATTTATTTTTTTAAATCGCTTTTATATCAATAGATTTTTTAACTAAATGTTTCATCAAAAAAGATCACAATTATATATTTTTTGTCTCATGTTGTGACCAAAAACACTCACGATTATCGAATAACCTAATTCAGATTGTTCAACCTAAGTCAGATTTATCAACTTTATCCAAATGCAGGGTGCAGCCATGTTGGATTTTTGAAACTCGGATAAACTCTGATCTGAAATGTTGCCTTCAAGTAATCTTCAAGTAGGATTTCAGAGATGCAAAGCTGTTCCAGTGTTGGAACTCAGAAAATCCGATCTCCGAGGGGAACTGGAACGCAGCATTAGCACTCTGGCCCCACAACAAGAAGGTCACGGGTTTGATTCCAAGTTTGCTATCCTTCTGTTTAGGCTAATCATGCTCTACTTTTATTTGAGTAAACATTTCCTCTGTATCCTCTTCATCAGCCCCAAAAAATGCACAATGGGCTAACGCTCCAACTAGTTACTGCACGTTGAACAAGATCCTGATTCAATGCTTGAAAATATTCCAGGTCCAGGATCAAACTCAGAATTCAGACTAGCAATTTTTGCATTTCCGGGTAGGGGAGTGAGGGCCAAGATATGGGTTGTATTTTACAACACCTATTATTATCAACTGTGCCCTTAGGGTAGACTATGAAATGGGAAAAATAGCACAATATGGGATCTTTAAAGTGTCTATGACAGGTTTTTACGATTTTCAAATTTTTACTTTATTTCATGTATTTGTTTTTGTGTTGTACATATAAATCCTAGTTTTACACCACTCGAGTAGGTATTTGAGGAGAAAACGTGGAAAAATCTGTAGATTACAGAAATCACACTTACACTCATTCCAGTCAAAGTTTATGCATAATTTACACAAAAGAAACACATTTTTGACTCTCTAAACATTAATTCAACAAAATAAAGTTGCTCTCATATATTTTTAATTGTAAAGTGAAAAAGATTGTGACATTAAATGAGTTTCTGTCCAGTGTGCAGGGTAATTTCAAAGTGTGATGTCATCAAATACAAACAGGAAGTAATATTATAAACCTAAAAAGATGTGCTATTCTGCGAACACTTAACACAATATATTTATCTTAACTGCATTTTAGTTCAACCTGTCAGAGGTACTTCAACCTTGCATGTATTTGTTAAGCTCTTTATACTCCATATTGACACAAGGAGGGACAATCTCGCTTCATACAGATACAGCCTAGGAAAGCATCAAACATTCCCAGCGTTTTACAGAGCAACAAACGGCCGTCCGACTCGTCCCGTTAAAATGTGGCATTAAAGACGAGCAGGTTCACATGGGAGCACAAGCTTTAATGTGCACGTCGCTGAAGTGACTGAAAACCCTCAGCAAACAAGGACGTGGCTCTGCTCCCCGGCTGCTCCTTTCCCATGGAAACGTAAAAAAGCACATCTGGGGTTTATGGAATTATGGCCCGTACAGAGCGGTCTGCCGGGAGGGGAGCGCTTAGAGCCGTTTATGAATCATAGTTTTGGTACGGCTCGTTTACGTCGTGCGCCCCATCGGATGCGAGGGCTCCGTATGTACACATTCGAAAAGGAAATAATCAAAAGCAGTCTTGCTGTAATAAATGAATACACTTGCAGGTTAATCCTTCATGGAGGTAATTTTGAGTAGGGCTCAAAATTACTATTGTCAATGACAATGGCAATTCAACGACAATTGCAATGCTCATGCAGCCCCATAAAAAGTTCTGTGATAAGTTTCTTCAATACAGCAACAGTTGGCGCTAGTGTTCACACTTCAGGGATGTAATGACCAGCACAGCTAAGTTTATTTAATGTTCAAAACCAGGACTAAGCCAAGACTATTCCAGTCGTGAGACAAATATATGTTTTATTTTTCCTGTGTAGAATGGCCATGAGAAAACAAATGCATAACCTGTTAAATAAACTCTCACAAAATAAATATTTAAATGAATCAAAAATCGAATGTTGCCTTTGGTATATGTATTTTCTTTTTTTTAACTTTCAATACATATTAACATACACATATTAAGCAAAAGACATAAGTCTAAAAAATATGGATGATACACTAACTAGCTAAAAATGTATTTCAAATATGCTGTTTATAGTATTATTATCATTATATATATATATATATATATATATATATATATATATATATATATATATATATATATATATATATTATCATTGATTGATTGATTGATTGATTGATTGATTGACTTATGCATGTATTCATTTATTATTATTATTATTATTTGCGTTCAAGAGAGATAGATGATAGGTATGATAAGATTTTAGATTGGAATTTTCATGTTCCAATGGACAGGGCCACCAGTCGCGTACCGTCAGGCTGCAGCGTAAATATTGTAAAAGTACATTCATATCCGATGGTCCCAAACACGGGGAGACGGTCTAATTTTAGGGCCCAGAGTTGACACTAGCTAAAAAAAGCTGGTGAGTCAGAGCTGAGCCAACACCGTCAATCCAAAAGAGACACAGTGAGAAGTGAATCATCCCCTCAGTACTACAATGGAGAGCTGTTCCATGTGCATGCTCCCTTCTCCGTACCTTCCGTCCATGTAAAAGAGGTAAAACGTGATCGATCTGACTGAGGCGCGATAAATATGATGCTTAGCTGCAAATGGGGCGAAATGATGTTCACGGACGTCTAGTTAGCATTAGCTGTACAACTTCAAAATAGAATCGCAAACAAAATCTGCAAGTACACAAATATTAACACATATTCACACCAACACATTTACTTTCAGTCAAGTCACTCATGTATAAGTCCATGCCCAGCCCATTTAAAGGTACACCATGTACATTTTCTGGTATGTTCCACTGTATGGCAGTTAAAGTCTATATGACAAGGTTTTCATGTTTGTCAGTAGTTTGGTGCGCTTGTCTCTGTGGTGAATACTTGTCATCGTTTTACATCAGTCAAGAGGCAGTTTATAAAGAAAAATCGAACAATAGAAGGGTCGTCTGACAGGAAGCATGAGTTCTACAGCAGAATCCCTCTGTGATGTCATCAAAAAGCGACATTCCATTAGAAATGCAGGCCAGGTATTCTTAGTTGTCAAATCATAACTGCTGTGTAATTTATACAGATTTTGGCCCTTGTTTACAATATGGTTGCCAGGTAACAGTTGTGTAATTACCTCTTTTTGCTGCCCATACTCAACCAGGAAGTACAATTATAAACATCACCAGAATTGTCAAAAATAGACATGTTTAGTAAAATCTTAAATATTAATCCTGCTCACTATGTTTAAGTGAAATGTGTAGTCCAACCCGTCATGTTTTTGTAACTTTAACATGCATTTATTAAATTTATAGGTGTTTTTTGCTGCTTAAAGGGACGTTACGCATTTTTATTCATCCAATAAAGTAAAATGTTGCCCCAGTACATTACAGTACAGTAAACATTGTTTGCGTTCTGCTCCTGAGCTATCGTCTGTTTTATTCATGGATCTATTATGGTTTTATTCTACGCTAAACATGGAGTGCACGTTTAGCATGCTAGTGTTTGTTAGCTTTATCGTGATGGCGAAAAGGGCTTATAACAGTTCACAAATCACTACCAGTTATCAAAAATAATAATATTAATAATAATGATAATAATAATAATAAATATATTAATAATACATTATAATAACACATTATAATGACATCAGATTATTTTCATATTTGTTTTAATATGATTGAAATTATTGTGTCAAAAACTATATTGAAATATCAGCCTGCTCTAGCCGCAACAATGTAAATGCAGTACTCCACCATGGTTGATGTACTCCGTTTACATAACGTGTGCACTGTGGATAATAACTAACTACGCCATCCAGTGTTTGTCATGGGAGAAAAGCGTGCAGTTTAATATCCTGTTATCAGTGCGGAGCTGCCGACTGCACAGGAAATATGGAGCGATGCTATCACACACACACATGCGCGTACACACACACACACACACACGCACGCGTGCACGCACACACACACACACACACACACACAGACTCACGTGCACACTCCTGATAAGCTTCACGGCACAGACTGAGGTAAACAGGGAACTCAGAGCTTTGTGAAGACCAGCCAAAACATGAGGTAAAGAGCAATTCAGACAATCTTCAGACTTGCAGAATCTCAAGTGACATTTTGAAGTTTTTATTTTTTGTATATATATCTTGGTAAATGTCAACTTTTCTTTTATTAGTATCTGTGATTTATTTATTAAAATAAAGATTCAGTTTTGAGAAACAGTTGAAATCTGAACTTAAGCAAGACTCCCATGCAACTGTAGAGGTCCAAATAACCAGCTTTTAAACACATGAAGACCCACTGGAGACTCAGGAACATTTAGTTGTTTGCAAGTCTGTTTTAAAAGACACATCTGAGACACAAACTGAGAATGCGTGGCAAAAATATGTACTAAATATCTTTTTTTCAACATTGAACCAATAGAATCAAATGAAAGTTTCCTCTGATATCACCAAGGAGATCAATATTAGCATCAATACAGGCATAGTCAGCATCTGTGGGACCGTCCACTAACAGATCTCTGTGGACCAAGAAAGACGTTCATTTCAACGTAGAAGAGCAAACACCAACTTATTACAGATTTATACTGCATCGAATACACACAAAGTCACAAAGACATTGAGAAGAAAAAAAGTACAATTTGTATAAACATTCAATCATGCAACGTGCGCTAAATGCTACCGTGATGATAGCACCGCCAGCTGTAATTTAATTGTTTTCTGAGGTAATGTCACATCAAAAACGCTCATCAAGACGTTTAAAATACAGAGAATTTTCATGGAAACATCTTAAAACAAGGAAACGTTTCACTCACCCCAGACCCTGTGTTATGATGTTACCAACTGTATCTTTAGTACTGTCTGTAACTGAATAATAACACAATAGCTGGACACTGGTTTAAAATACCACAAGTGTTGATTGTATAAAATGTCTCCTGGAGGTGCAGGTCAGTGTGGAGGTCTAATTCTGGGGCTCAGCTGGGGGCCGGGGGCCGTGATAGAGCTGTTCACACTCTTACAGGAGCTCAAGGACCTGCTGGAGAACAGGGACGCGTGACCTGACAGACGGCTCAAAACCAGCTGCTCTCTCACACTCACACTTACACACACACACACACACACACACACACACACTGCTCATTTCAGACCATCTACTGTACGTGTGCCAAGAAACAAGAGCACACAGCGCCGTCTGATGCCTCTGGGGGTCGCCGTAACTAATCAACTTTAAGAAGATAGGCCTATTGCTTGTGGTTAGTAAAATTTAATCCAATTACAGTGTTTGTTGTTCAAATTTTCTCCATCTCGGTCAATAATGTGGTTCTCGCTTTTACAACAATCATAAATGGCTGAGAATTTTAGTCTTTGCGTTGTTTTTTAAAAGAACCTTGTAAAGAACTTTGGACTATGTTGTTTATTGGTTTATTTATATGGATCCCATTGGTTGAAAGCTGTGCAATCAGCTAGACTTCCTGTGTCCATTGTAACTAGAAAGACATTTTGTTTCGAATACAATATCAATCATTATATTGGAAGATATTTAATAAGAAAAGAATCAATTAAAATTCAAAGTCGTTTTCAGTGCACAGTTACATGCCCTGATACATTTGAAAACACATCCAACATGATGCTCTTGCTCTGTACAGAACCATTATTTCTGACTTTCAAAACCTGCTACGTTTGACTCTCAACCAATCACTCACAGTCACATATAAATGCACTGTCTCTCCTCTCATCGTTCCCGTTGTTCGAGCTACAAAGCAACTCCTCGGCCTCTCCATCTCCTCTCCACCATCAAGTATCTCCTGGTTTGGCATAAATAATGTCAAAAATCATTCAGACAGAAGTCGTGGACGTCTGGTTCTGTGATGATGCCTGCGCCCTGATGATTCTATTATTGAACATTTACGTCAATTTCTCTCATTCTTCCTCATGAGTGCCACTGTGCAAACATAGACAGACACGCAGCACAAAACTGTTTATCTCTCATTGCTCATTGTTTGAACCAGTATTTCACAACAACATGAGTACAGGGACTGCCATTTCATTTATTTTTATCTATTTATGTATGTATGTATTTATATATTTTTTAATACACAAAACAGAAAAACAAGAAACACAAGCAGAGCGCAAAAATATTAATAATGATAATAATAATCATAATTACACATAAATAAAATCACGTTATGTCCAACATACTAGTCCCATCTTGCATAAAGTTAAACAAATGTGTCCATTTTCAAGTAAAGTCTAAAGTACATTTTTCCATATGTCCAATGTCTGTTATAATGTCAGTCCATTCGGTTTCACATTTTAAACAAAGATCAACTTGTATGAATAAAATGCTCGATGTAGTTCATTTGGCGTCATTTTTGGGCATTCATGTAATTATTTTATTTTTGGACATTCATATAATTAAATCTATCTACCACCACTCTGGAATAGTCTGCCCTTCAGTATTAGACTTAGACTGAAGTGTAAAGAGTTTTAAATCCTCACTAAATAAACACCTATTACCAATGGCGTCGGTTTTGGGAGGTCACAACATTGCTCAGTCAATAATATTTAATATAGAAGATGCGCCGCTAAAATGTAGCCACCAAGAGAGATCATCAGGTTCAACATTTGAGATGAAGTCCAAAGCAATCAATGGGGAAAAGGAGAGGTTATGATGTGAATGTTCACCTTAACCTTAACAGATTTATTTGCCTAGATCCCAAGTTAGTGTGAGACCAAGCTCAGGCGCACTGGAGACAAAAAGGTTGGAAACGCTTTAACCGTTGAGGAAACAATCAGAGAGAGTAATTTAAAAGATAGTGGTGCACAAGAGACAGTTCTTTTACCTGACATGTTTCGCCTTGTACACCACTGCCTTATTAGAAGAACAAACTCCTCACACAAACCTCTGTGATTGTATTTTGCATTGCCCAGTCATATTTTCCTAAAGAGCAGTTTTGGAAATTATCTAATTGCTATTTTTCTGAAGCATTAAAGCAATTATATTTGCGTTTTAATGGGGGCATGCTGTTAATAAAACTGACAACTTATGCAGCGTAACATAATTTAAATCTAGAGAATTAGCGGGTTTTATATAACAGACAAGATATTTAGTTGCTTCAATAGAAAATTATGTTTGATATTATGGTGTTTGAGCAGTAAGTGTAATAACTGCTCAATCATTTTACACTGAATGGCTCTTGATGCGGTTTTCATTGGACATTGGCTGAACAGTGGGCCAGGCTCACATAAAACATATGGAGCAGATTATTACAGAGGCGCAGCAGTAATAAAAAGCAGACACAGCTATATTAACTCTATTTGTGTTTGAGAGCCTCAGTGCGCAGCGGTCTGGCTGCATGGAGGACATTATTATGACGTAAAGACATGTGGAACCATAATGCAAGAATGTGATTCCAGGCTCCAGATCCAGAGGCAGGGGTCCGCGGCGTGGCAACTGACGTCATCCCGACATAACATATGGTTTCTTAATAAATACAGTTGAATTATACATTTTAATCATAAAGCAGATGAGAGTAATTCAGAAAAAAATGCTGGGTAATTCCACTTGAGTAAACAGATTTTGTCTCTACACACCATCTTAACGCCTTTTTACGTAGCGCTGGATACTGGATAAGGCTTGGATAATGTTGCATAATGTTAGATGCATTATGCACTAAAAATGTGATATTGTGGGTCAGGACGCAAGCGCCGTACATCGAGAAAAGGACGCTAACGTACGTTGGTTTATCACAAGATCAAGACAGCGTTTAGTGAGAAATTGATATTTGCTTAATTGGTTTTTCACCTGATTACATAAAGGTTAATTTATAAAAGTAAATAGCTCTGGGTAGCTCCTCCTTAGCCGAGTTCGGGATAGTACTTCGAATGGACGGCTCCGAGCCCCTAAAATGACTTGTGTGTCACGTTTGACAATGGAAACACTTTCAGATGGTCGGACATCAGAATCAGCAATTGTGTGTAAATTTCCTCTGACTAAAGCATGTGAGAGATAATAAAAAGTGCAGTTTCCTTGTGAATAATGGGCACTTTGACATGGTATTATGAAAAAACTTTTTATCCAGATATATTCCCTCCAAACAGGTGATTTTGTTGTCCTCCACTGAGATGTACACACTTTTTCCCACTCTTCACCCATCAAAACAAGATTACCTTCTCTTTCCCATTTAAAAGCAGCAGCCCATGATACTGACACAGTATCACACACATATGATTCTGATTCTGAAACATAACATCACAGTATATCAATATTTCATTATTTTAACACTGCCATAGTGGTTAGCACTTCAGCCTCACCGCAGAAGATCACCTGGTTGTCCTGGGTGCTCCGTTTTCCCTTACCATATACACCACATCAACACCAGGCTCTAAACCCAGGCATAAAACTGGACTAGATCAGGACTAGACCAGGACCAGACCAGGACTACACCAGGACTACACCAGGACTACACCAGGACTACACCAGGATTAGACCAGGACAAGACCAGGACAAGACCAGGACTAGACCAGGACTAGACAAGGACTACACCAGGACTACACCAGGACTACACCAGGACTACACCAGGACTACACCAGGACTAGACCAGGACTAGACCAGGACTAGACCAGGACTACACCAGGACTAGACCAGGACTCCACCAGGACTACACCAGGACTAGACCAGGACAAGACCAGGACTAGACCAGGACTACACCAGGACTACACCAGGACTCCACCAGGACTAGATCAGGACTAGACCAGGACTACACCAGGACTACACCAGGACTAGACCAGGACTAGACCAGGACTAGACCAGGACTAGACCAAGATTAGACCAGGACAAGACCAGGACTAGACCAGGACTAGACCAGGACTACACCAGGACTACACCAGGACTACACCAGGACAAGACCAGGACTAGACCAGGACTACACCAGGACTAGACCAGGACTACACCAGGACTACACCAAGATTATACCAGGACTAGACCAGGACTAGACCAGGACTAGATCAAGACTAGACCAGGACAAGACCAGGACTAGACCAGGACTAGACCAGGACTAGACCAGGACCAGACCAGGACTAGACCAGGACTAGACCAGGACTAGGACTAGACCAGGACTAGACCAGGACTAGACCAGGACTAGGACTAGACCAGGACTAGACCAGGACTAGACCAGGACTAGGACAGGACTAGGACTAGACCAGGACTAGACCAGGACTAGACCAGGACTAGACCAGGACTAGACCAGGACTAGACCAGAACATCACATGACTCCCCTGTGAATAACACTCCAAATCTCACTGGGACTTTTCTGGTTAAATAAAGCATAAATAAAACAACAAAAAAGCCCCTAAATTGACGAGTCCAAAAGCGCGAGCTGTAGTGGTCATTATGGCAATCATCTCAACAGTGACACAATCTTCATAGTAACAGCTGAGCCCGTTTTTACGCCGGCTCAATATGCCACCAGCAGAAGACAGAGTGTGCATCTCAGTGTGACCGCACCAATTAAAGCTTCTGCACACCAGCCAGAGCAGCTTCTGCACAACGCCCAGAGCAGCTGAGCACGCACACTGCAAAACCCAAATGGACATGATAAAAAGCCATTTTATAACATTGTTCCTTCATCAATAACATAACTGGAGTTGTTTTTCGCTGAGCCTCACAAAAGCACCCAGTCACAAATTTCCTCAGGTGGCGAACCGGAGCTTTTCTTGAGCTCTTTTTAAGTTCTTGACTCAACACCAGACTCTGAGAACAAGCTAGCTTTTGTTTTTCTTTTGATAATTCCCTCTGCTGCCAGTAGACGGAGTGCTAACGCTAAGTAATGCACAATTTCAGCAGATACATTATTTTAAGTGCTAAAATGCCATGGCAGAGTTACTCAAAAGCACGTTTAAAGGCCAAGAACAAAACAAATATAATATGTGTCCTTTAAAGCCTCATTTTTAAACAGGGATGTAAAGAAGTAGGTAGTAACTTTGATCTAACTAGTCCAAAGCTCTCACACTCTCTTTGGCGCATTGCTAGTATTCACATACATGATTTTGTTGTTGTTTTAGAACAGCTTTTTCAGACACAGAAGTGAAGCAGGGCGCTCTCATCCCTCATCATCAAATGTTTAATCATTAGATGAGGACAGCATATAGCAATATGATTTGTTTAATTTTACATTACAGAATTTTCGAATTATGAGGGGAAAAAAGAAATGTCAAAGCCTATTGTTTTTTTTTCATGAGAAATATAAAGATAAAATATAAAACTTTTTTCTTTCAGTTTGACCATAAATAAAATAAATAAAATAAATAAAATAAATAAAATAAATAAAATAAATAAAATAAATAAAATAAATAAAATAAAAAGTTTGATTCAAAAATGTCTCTCCCACATGTCTGCCGCTGTCCCGTAATTTTTTTTAAACTACTATAGCCATTATTTTTGGCAGTGTAATTGGCGTCTCCATCTGACTGTTATCCACACTTCCACACAGAGAAAAGCCTTGCACCGCCCCGATACAAAACCAAGCCCCAACAGTCCCGCTAATAAACTTGTGTGACAGGCTATAGCTAATCGATGCGCCAAATGAAGCCGCCCGGCCACTTGTGGACACCATTACCCATAAATCACCTTGTCTGTGCCGGCCCGTTACTCTGGGCTATTAACTGCGCGCTGTGATCAGGCCTTTGCGCTCATTAGCAGCAGGACATAAATCAACAATGTGCCTGCTAGAGACAGGTGCATCTTGGGAAGTGTAGTGTGTGAATTACAGTGACAGAACAATACATCTTAGACTACAATATTGTCACTACATGGGAGGGATGTTGAAAGGAGAGTAAAAGTAAAGTTAAAATACTGTTGTACATGTTTGTTTTTGTATTTCCTGTTTAATAATTAGTTTGGATAGAAAATTGGGCAGCACAATATGAAACATACTGTCCCAACATAGCGGCGACCGAAACGGAAGTTAGTGGCCCCAACATGGCGGCGACCGAGACCAGGCAATAATTTTCTCTCTTGGGTCTAAATCTGCTCTCTTGTCCCTAACCCAGTGTCTGAAGCGTATTGCCATATAATTATTGTCTTTTTGGGCCGAGGGTCGCCATATTGGAGCCAATTTTGACTTCCGTGAGGCAGCGGGGGTTTGATCTAATACTGACCATATGAAAAAGGTTCAATATTCGATAATTATGTTTTGTATTGTTAGAATGATCTTGTGATAATTTTAATACTTCAACTTTAGTTTGCAATATTTTAATACTTGTACATGTTGACACAATACATTTAGAAATAACTAAATGACTAGCTTTAAAGGACAGCAATTGACTTTTTTGAGCTTTTGTTTGCATCATACACATATCTAGAGTTGCTTCCCTCGCTCTTATTTAGTGAATCCTTTAACTTTTCTCCCTCTGAGCCTCAGAAAAAAACTCTGGTCCAAATTTCCCAGATTTATGACGTCAAATGTAGAGCTCTTTAATGCATTTTTTGACCATGTTTTGATCTGTTTCGATCCATAAATCATCACCAGACTCGTTAGGAGCATTCCTGCCGTTAAATCACATCCATTACACCTGCATGTTTACATTAGCATTAGCATTAGAATTAGTATGATGGGGGAAAGCTATTGTTTCCCCCATAATAATTCACTCTGTATCCAGTAGATGAGATGAACCGCAATACCAATCCTGATGGGGAACGCCTCACAGATGTACATTATTTTAAGTTCTGAAACAAGAGGCCAAAGAGGAATTTAAAAGCAAGTTTAAAGACAACACAAATACAGCATAATATGTGTTCCTTTAAGTTGAATTGCACCGCCCCAGCTGCACTAATGCTAGCATACATGAGTGGCCTTGTCATTGCCCTGTCCGTACGTAGAAGACCTGATGCGTACAGTCAGGCAAGCCTGTGCGCATACACACCATCCTCAGCCCCGCTCTGATTTATCACATTGAATATCCCTCTATTATTTACAGTGCAGTGGCTCACAGCTCCGTTTGTGCGCGCGGGATGCAGGAGCACATTTGCCTAACCCACCCCCCTCTCCCGATTAGTGCTCAGCTCCTCTCTCTACGCGCCCGTTATCAGGACTATTGTGGAGATGAAGTGGAGCTGAAGGAAAGGCCTGGCTGCTGGATGTAAAAGCAGACGTAATGTGCTTCAGAGCGCCTGAGATCTGGCCACGTTTGGACGCGAGTCACACGAGTTCTGGGGGAATGGAACTGCGATTTCTTTTCTGACATGCTCTTTTGCTATTAGATTAGCGATTTATGTTTTCAACTCTGGGATTCGGTTCACGGTGTACATTTTGGGAGCATTAACGTTTGAGAAAAGACTGACTTATGAACTGCTGAACTAATACAAAGAACATGTTGGGGGTTGGCAGCTTTTACAAGACACAGTATTGTTGTTTGCAAGGGAATTTGTGTCACTTAAATAACTGCAGATTTGATTATGATCATGGGGATAAATAAAAGACACATAATATGCATTGTCTGTATTGTTATGAACCTTTAAAACTTGCTCTTGTATCTTTGCTTTGGCATCTAGAACTTAAATATAGTATACTACTGAAAGCCCACATCACTTTATATCTGTGTTCACCACTAACTCCCTCTCGACCCTCTGGAGATGGCAATTCTATCACATCGCAGTTGTTTTTATTCTAAGTGAAAATAATATAGCGTTTGCTTGAATGTACATTATTTCAATACATTAGCACTTTACTGGACTTCTTGAAATAGCTGCCAACATCCAACATGCTTTCAAATGCGCGAAAGATAAATTGCGTTCAAGATCCACAATAATACATGATTTGACCTTTTAAATATGATTGCTTCATTGGCTCGGAGCTAAAAATACAGCTCCCAGCATAAACCATCGGCACAAATTAGCTGTGTTTTTGGAGCCGTGAGTCAGACGTGAGAGCGACGTGCACAAAAGAACGACAGAAGTCACAGCACACATATCAGGATTTGTTTACGGCAACTCGCAAATGACCTCCAATGAGAATGTAAACTACAGGATTAATTGCCAATTTGTTATGCATTACAAACTGTAGAGTTTGTACAGAGAAAACATCTTACACAAAACTACGTCAAGATTATCAAATCAATTTTTTCAAATCAATTTATTTTTGTAAGGCCCAAAATCACAACAACAGTCGCCTCTGAGGGCCGATTAGGTGTTAGCACCTTGGTAATTACCTTGTATCACCTTGTAATTACCATGGGGAAATAAAGGAAAGCTAGCCCGCGCCGTCATGCTAATTTAACTTGGCAGTTGAACACAGAGTGTTTTCTGAGGCTCAGAGGGAGAGGATTTTATCAGACAAGCGTCAATGAAGACAAATACAACTCCAGGTGTGTTTTTGAGGCTATAACTCAATCAAAAGCTCAACAAAGTAAATTTTATTCAAATAATGTGTCCTTTAATTTACTTTTTCATGTTTGATTTAGCTACTTTTGTGTGTTTGTTATAGTTGTGTCTTTAAAAATGCAAGCAGACAAAGCTTTGTAGACATAGTGTAATTGATTTGAATGTATCTTAAAAATCTCCCCATTTCACTCAAACATTACATAAGTTGTGTTTGTTTTCTACGATTTATTCTAATGTCAAACTCAGTATGAAACTTGTCCGAGGCTTCATTATTTATGTCACATTTTTACAGTATTAATCACTTAGTCCTCCACCGCAGCAGCAGAACATCAGCCTCCTCAGCCTCTCCATCTCATCCCCAAAACCACCCAAAATCAGACCAGTTGATTTTCGGATATTTGTTCTTTGATAATAAGCACAATGAAGCTCTGGTAATTTTGGAAATGAGATCTTTCTTGTATTCATCTTATTCCACCCTGTCGCCTTTTTCCTATTTTAACCACGTCATCGCCATTTCTGTTGTAATCTAATTTTCGGTCGAGCGGGAAAAATGTTGGTTTGAATTGAGAACGAGGGAAAAGTCCTGTCGCTAAAATATGCTATAAAGTAGATTGATTTGTGTAAAATATCCAATGTTCATGTGACCAACAAGTCAACAATGCACAGTTTCTCTGGGCGCCCCGAAAATGTTTTTTTAGTCTGTGTAGGACTTATTTTCTCTGGAGGTCACTAATACAACTGGAAGAAGGTTTACGTCGTATGGCGGCGCTTAGACGAGCTTCTGGAATAAGTTGCAAAAATAAACGTTAAAAAAAAGATTTGAAAGTTTCTTTTCACTATTAACGATACACATTCATGATATTATATACATTTTGATGTATTGGTTGTTGTATATCATAGTAAAATAATAGTTTTTTCCTCCTCGCGGCTCACGGCCCTGCGCTTTAGTCTGCTCTCCCCTCCAGCCTCGGCCCCCTCTCCCTGCTCCTCCTCGGGTGTCTTGTTGCCTGCTCCTCAGCTCAGCGGTGGAGCTGTGAATTGACAGAGGAGCCGGCTGTGCTCACGCCGGCTCCAGCTGGACTAAGATTACAAAACACTCAGCACACACAGGGTTCAACGCTTCGAGGGGAAAAGACATTCGCTCACTTGACCTGATCCTGACCGTCACCTTTACCCTAAACGACAGGTTGGACGACTCATTGATCTAAAATGCGGTAAATAAATAAATATATTTAACATATCCCAGAATAGCCATTTTTTTATGTTTATAATTTCACTTCCTGTTTGTACGATATCACACTTGGAAATTACCCAAAACTTCTCTCAATACCACAGTAAAAGTAATGTTTTTCAGTATATAAATAACCTTGTGACCTTAAATGAATACCTTGAATATTTACAAGCCTTTACATTGCCTTTCTTTCTGTCGATAATTGTGAATAATTGTGAAATGTCAATATTCTAAGCGTAATAATTGTAACTCCAAAATTCTCCTCACAAAACCTTATCGTTACCATCGGCAGCTCTGCCCAGTCAAAGCCGACTAAACCTAAAAGCCGCGTGCTCTTCCTGCTGTTTTAAAGTCACCCAGGACCATTGCACCCCATCGTCATGGCAACAGCGCAGGCGACACGACAATGGCTCCGGCGGGCAAGCGAGGGAGGCAGGGCGGGAGGGAGAGTGAGTCACGTTCTTGTGTTTGTTTTGGTAATGGGCCGTTTGCAGCAGGAGCGGCGTATGCTTGAACCTCCGTCGTGTTTACGCTGCAGTGATCTGCGACAGGTGCGTGCCCCGATGGCAGGGGCCGCTCCGTCACTGCCAAACACAAAGGACTGCTGCTTTAAATGGGTTTGTATTGTCCTTACTGTTAAGGTAATTAAATCTGTGTAACGATGATGGACAAGATAGTTACAATAGGATTACAACCCAATGTGTGTGTCTTTCAGTTAATTATTTTCTGTAAAACAATCATGAAGGATTAAAATCAACAGTTTTTGAGGTTTTAATCATATTAATGCAAGCACTCCGTGTACTGGCAGCAGAGGGAATTACCACGAGGAAATAAACAAAAACTAGATTTGCTGACTTGGTAATGTAAACACGCAACTGTAATAAATGTGATTTGATGACA
The DNA here is from genome assembly GCF_026437365.1 of Eucyclogobius newberryi. NCBI lineage: Eukaryota > Metazoa > Chordata > Actinopteri > Gobiiformes > Gobiidae > Eucyclogobius > Eucyclogobius newberryi. The sequence continues at coordinate 9,991,477 of NW_027315834.1, read as the reverse complement.
GAAATGCTCAGATTGAGTCTGGCGATGATTTTTTGGGATTTATACAGCACACAAGATCTCAGAGCTCAACCTTTGATGTCACAAATCTGGGACATTTGAAGAATTTTCTGAGGTTCAGAGGCAGAGGACAACAACTCCAGGTGTTGTTTTGACAAGGACACAATGTCCAAATGTTGCATATTTGTGTCATTGTTAGCTATTGTAAAATCAATTCCTGTTGTAACAACACCCTCAAGACGGAAAACAAGTCAAGATGAATGCAGAGGAAGGGCATCTGATGTAAAACCTGTCAAAGCATTTTTCAAATCCCTTAAACCACAGAGCCAGGCAAATTAATATGCTGATCCAAAGTGGAAAGAAATTTGTAGCTGTGAGAACAAACTAAACCAACTCTTAGATTTTGATAGTATCAATACTCAATATCAATATAAATACCACAATAATAATGCCATTTTGTTATTTTCCAACACAATTACAGTTGTCATGTGTTCTTATACCAGTTCTGAGAAAGCTCAAGACAATTCTTTCTGAAAACAATTCTGAAAACTATTCAGGAAAGGTCAAAGTATGTCCCGTTCACAGCAGTTCAAACCCTACTGTAAACTATAAAAGAAGAAGCACTCCTTATCTTTCAAATCAGAATAATTATTGATAGTGTCACTGCCACATATCACACACATATTGCAATAACCCAAACACTTGATTTATTGATTTATGTTTTAAATGAAAGAGAACAGTGCTTTTTGTTCAGGCTGAAAGCATATTTCCCATCATCATTATGCCTAATCAAGAGAAAATCAATGCAGCTAATGCAATTAATTAAAATGACAGATGCAAAGAAGAAACTGTATTTTAGACCTGCAATCAGACTGCCATCGTAATACGGCAACGCAAAGTGCTTCACACAACAGGAAAAAAATGCATTAAAATCACAAAAACATGACAGAAATCACAACAGTTTAAGAAATAAAAGAGTGCAAAAAAAATCCTTTCAGTCATACGCACATAATGTTAAAAAGTATTCATAGTTTTTGCGTTTTAATCATTTCCAGATCTTTTGCCGGAGCCACTACATTCACCTTCCATTATTCAAAGAACAGGACATGACTACAGCAAATACATATACAGTATATATATACAGTATATATATATATATATATATATATATATATATACATATATATATACATACAGTATATATATATATATATATATATATATATATATATATATATATATATATATATATATATATATTATGCATTCTTTTCTTGATGGTTACAGAAAGTGGAACAAGACAAGTTCTCCGCGCACCATGTTATTACAGGTTCACTTTCAGAACATAGAGAACCTTGAATCGTATTGATCTGTTTTAAACAGGCAATGGTGCAAACAGAACTTGAAAATGTGCAAAAAGCTGTCGCAAATGACTCAAATACATCATATGCGTGCGTTTATTAAAAATTCAAGGCCCCTATTTGACTGGGGCTGTCAGATAAACAGAGTCTTTCCTTAAGCAGCTTAGCACAGCGTATGTGAGGGGCCAAATCTGAAACAGTCTTAGCATTCATCTTCATAATAAATTAGCACGTACGTCCAATTCTCTCGGGTTCTTCAATCTGCTTTTCAGGCATTCCTCTGAAGAGATTGGAATAGAGTTGTCACACTTCAAGCAATTCCGAGTTGTTCAAACCAGCCATTGAGATTTTTATGATGATTATGGCATCAGGTAGTGTTTATGCAAAAGTATTCTGACTTATCGATTTACCAGTCGCGTCTTTTCGGTTTCTTATTCAGTCCATTATTTTGGCGACTGCATCTCTTAATTTCAAAAGCATAATCCATATTACTAGTTATAGGTATATCTATGTGTGCCCATGTTTTTCCCGTATAATGCCAGTCCTAATATGACACTGTAGTTAGCAGAACCCTTGAGCCTTTATAGCTGGGAAATGACTTCTTGTTTCATTACATGCTCCGTCTGCAACTCAGTGGGACAAATAAGCGATACTGCACGGGGCTCGGGGCAGTGGTGCTGAAAGGAGTTGTGATGTATTACATTTTGGGGCGCTTGGATTTACCTGGACGCAGAGGATAGATGGTGTGAGGACTTCTAGAGGGAGGACAGAGGGCGCTCAACTGTTTGGGGTGTGCTTATTTCTCTTTTGGTACAGTGTTAAAGAGTAACTAAACGCCAAAACCTGTGTAAATGGGTCTACAACAGATATACATAGATATCCCTGGCCTTATTTTGTCATTTTGTCACTTATTTTGTGTTTGCAAAAAATTTCACGTCGTAAATCCACACATAAAACCTTTTCTATCATGCGCCACTCCTGGACAAATGGGGGATTACACCAGGTGGTACAGTATATGGTGCTTCTTCATTCATTTATTCATCAAGTTTGTTTGTTTGGCATTAAACAGGGTTTTGTATGTATAAAAAAAGACCCTGAAAATCATAGATCTGACCCGTGACTTGGACTTATAGAGCACCGTTCACAGGGATGAGCTCACAAGGTTACATTATACATTATTATTCGGTCGTTGTTGTTGTTGTTGTTGTTGTTGTTGTTGTTGACAAGATTTTAAAAGTATAAACGGAGGGAGGGAAGGGGAAGGAGGGGAGGGAGCGTCCATTTTGACAACAGGTCTTTCATGCGTTAGATTTGATAAAGATGTCGTTTTTGGCGCTTTGGGGATTTATTAGTCTTATTTTATAAAGGCTATTTTTAAAACCTGGTGGTCCTGCAACATTCCCCATGTTCCAGGTACAGTGTGTTGTGTGTCCCACCAGGCTGAGGACCAGACATTTTCATCATAATAAAATGCGTGAATAATGTTACAGTGTGTGATACAGTATGTGCACGGTATGTATAAGGATTTTATATATTCTTTCTTGACTATTTGCCCCTTTTTTTAATCTTATTTGTGATGTTATTCTGACCACTGATGGAATTTGGCTTATCAATAAAAGTATATAAAAAATATATAAAATTGGGGCTGGAAACACAACTATAAATTGAAGTCAAACAATGGGAGAACATGCAAACGCCACACAGGACGGCCTCCTACGTTCCAAAAATATAACCTGGGGCCTTTTCGCTGTGAGATGACGGTGACCACCAGAGCCAGAGTGGGCAGATGGTGGCTGGGAAAGGACATTTGGAGATGGAGCGGGTTGAGCCTCACTTGATAAGCTGTTAGTCGCGCGGAGAAGGAGAGGAACGGACCCTAACAAGAAGAGGAGGGAAAACGGCAACTCATTTTTAAACAGCCATGGAAACAAAATGTCCCAAACTGCTGCTTTGTCAAGCTTATTCCCCCCAAAAAACAAAAAAAAACACCAAATCCAATGCAGAGCTGGCACATTTTGTTGTTAATGTGCTATACTTCCCCTAAAACTGTGCACAGATAACAGACTAATCCAATAACTTTGAGGTAAACAAGCTCAATGTAAACTGTCCGCAGCTCCTTTTTAGCTCTCACAAACCTGTCCACACATTGAATCTTCACGTGCACCACTGTCAGACGGCAAAGTGAGGTTTATTGTCCTGAAAACACCAGCAAATACCAAACTTCATATCAATCTGATGTTAAAAAAATAATAAAAAATAGCTCACATGTATCGCCGTATCTAAACTAGAGCTAATAAAAGACCAGGTTCAAACTTGACTAAACTTAACTGTTGCTACAGTAGTTATAGTAGACTATGCATTTTTGGCTTTTAAACCTGCTTTACTTTAGAACTTGAAATAATCTACTGAAAGCACACATTCCAGGCAGTAGAGGAAATTACAAAGGGGAGATGAACAACATCTAGATTTCCCCCGACATGCTAACGTGAGCACACAGTTGTAATGAATGCGATATGCAGCAGAAATGCTCAGTAAGAGTCTGATGTTAAGTTACTGACTTAAAACAGCACAAAAGGCTTCCACATCTCCACGTTTGGGATAGATAAAGTTAATTAATGAATTGATTGATTGATTGATTGATTGATTGATTGATTGATTGATTGATTATTTAACTCTATTTGGCAGAAGGTTTTGAAACAGTAGTCCTTGGCCTGTCTCTGGAGGACAGAGGGAGCTGAGTGATAGGGGCCTTCAGATCCAATTCACACCCAGCTCAGTGCACCGGGCCTGGGCTCTTCTGCAGCTGCTCCTGGAGGTGTGGAGGCGGAGCTGGAGACACTAACGCTGTCAACGCCTCTCCAAATCATCTAACACGCTTTCAGAAGAGCACAGGAAGATTGTGTGGATTATACAGTAAATGTAGTGATAAAGACTAAACCGTGGAATAGACAGAAAAAGGGCTGTAACCATTTATTGGGATAATCTTTGACTAATCGACTACTAAAAAAATAAATAAATAAAAATGTCTTAATAATAATAATTAAAGCCATGCGTGGAGATAAAGAGCCACTGCGAAGAGCACACCGCTAATGCCCCCGCCTACATTACCCCTCCCTCACAAACTGTACCAACGTTATATTTCTTCCTTTTCAGTGGGATGTGGAGAATAAGTGTGCCAAATTTTAACTTTTAATGACAAAGTATATGTTTTCATCCCATCCCAAAACGCATGTAAATCAATGGCAGTATTTATCAGGTTGCCATGGTAACATGCTTGCAACTACGCAAAAAACGTCATTGGATGCAAAACTTGCATCCAATGACGGTATGCCGTCATTGGATTTTTTGTTTAGAATGGCAAGAAATTATTAAAAGTTTATTATTTTAATTTTGGGAGCAGGACCACACCCCTTTCACGCCCCTCCCTGCAGCTAAACTATTTAGGCATCCAGGTCACACACATCAGTGTTCGTGACTTCGTGCCCCTCCCTCGTTTACGTTCACTATTTTACTACACCAAAAAACTAATTTTTCATCAATCCTGAATTTTGGTTCGAAAAAAAAATCAGGTTTCAAGTTTTCATTGACGTTCAGGGATTAAAATTGGGGTGGTTTGTGGAAGAAAATAATAACAATTTCAGCTATAAAAACTTGAGCTTGAATCACATGATTTTGTCACATTTTGCCAAGTCACAAATTAATTAATTTAGTTATAAATTGTTATCAGTTGTTTACAACAAATAGATCGATTTTTAACTAAACCAGGACTAAACCAGGACTAAACCAGGACTAAACCTGTATTATATAACTATACTATTTCCTTGTCCACATTTAGTACTGTAAAGTCCATGCAGTTGCACTCGGTGTCCGCATGTGATCCAGTAGCGCAGGGTCCTGTTTTAGACCAGTTATTTGTTTCATTTGCCTGATAGAGAAGGGTAATTAGAGAGTTACACAACATAGAATTAGCAACAGGAAAACATTCGCTGTGAGTAATGGCCGCCGCGCACACTACGCCCACCACAGGCTTCCCTTAAAGGTCCTCTGTTTGTATTAGCAAACTAGCACATCTCGCACATCCAGTCTCCATCTGCGGAGCCCAGAATCTTGAGGGGGAGGATTTGTGTCCAAATAATTCAATGGTGCAAAAAAGATGGCTTGATTCAAAATGCCCTATTTCATTTATAAGAGAATCAATTGTTTTGCATGTAAGAGTTTTAATCTGATTTTGACACTTAAAGGAGGCCTATTATGCACTATTGACTTTTAGGAGCTTTTAACCATTTTATAATTCTTCTCTTTTGAAAATAAAAAACTCAATGTTATATTAGTAGTGACTCCCCGTGTCAGACCCACTGATCCCACAGAATCCTCTGTTTGTTCTTCTCTGAATTATGTGGAAATATCTACTTTTTAAAAAATCTGAAAATTTGAATAAATATATTTTTGGTATATTCATAATTTGTTAATAGTAGTTATAAAATGTGTTTTAACTGTTATAATAATAACAGTGCACAATTTATAACATAACAATCTCAGGCAAAGCAGCAACTATTTTATAAACATTTTATATCACATCTTGACACAGTGTTGCTTCATATTCTTATTATTTATTTAGTTATTTTGTTACATTTAAAAAAAACAGAGCAATTTTTCAAATGCTTCTATTTTATTGATTTATATTGCTTGACTATTTTATTCTTGTTTCACACTTACGTTTTTTTGTGCTGTTTTAGTCTTTGTATTCTATTCGAGAGTTTTATTTATTGTGATAAATATTTGGACACATTTCACTGTGTGCAGCACATTGGAAAGAGCTTCTGTTTGTAAAATGTGCTCCAAAAACCACTATTGAAACAACAGAAGATACTGATTTGAGAAAGTATCGATAGTAAACAAAAATCCCAAACGGGAAAAAAATGTGACCTTCCCTGAATAGTTTTAGAATCAGTTTGTGTTTGCTCAGAACCAGTTTAAGACTGTTTAAGACCTTTAACAAATAAAGAACTATTATTGTGTACTGAAAATGTCAGTCTAAATCTATTTTTAACTATCATAGAGTACATATGAACATTTTAAACATATTAGTAGATTGCATCCCTTTGTGCATCATTAAAACAGATAAAGAGATTAATCAAATACACTGTGCTCTTTCTAATATAAACACACACAGTTCAGACAGGTGGCCCGCATTAAATAGACACTAACTGGGCCACTGGGGCATTACGTTTCCTTCCTGAATATAGTGAAAGTGACCACACACTTTTGTAACCACATCATACACTTTTATACCTCATATTCAGCCCAACAGAGTCACAATATAAACATTTAGTGTCACGATTATTGTGAGAAGAAACAATTGAATGATTATTTGGCAACACTGACATTCATGCTTCTTTGTGTTTTTAAAGTCCATTCCCCTTCAGCAACCTCAATAATCTTTAAAATAATTTCCTTAGTCATATGAGCATGTTTCTTTATTTTATTTTATCAAACTTTCTGAATAAAAAGGTCACATAAGCAGCCAGATTAAAAAGTACTTTACATTCATTCATAAGGCGTTACGCCCTGGACAGGGGCCAACTCGTTGCAGAGATCATGTGATGTTAGCGCTCTGCCCCCGTGCACCCAAATAGAGTAATTATTGTTTTGCGGAGTAATTTGTCAAAAATCCAACCAGAGAAATGCCAGCGCTACAAAATAAAACAAAACTAATATTCTAAATCATAATCATTTTACGATAACTTTCCATTAGAATGTTTTAGTTTTTCCAGTGAGGCTGCTACATTAATGTCAAAGTTGTGTCAAATGAACAAACACAACTCAAAAACATGTACTGAAATGTTTAAAAATACATGAACAAATTGTCCTTTTTTTTTAAATAGTTAAATAGTAAAACAAACTTGAACTTTATCAGAATAAGTTTAGGACCACTTTGTAACATTAAAAACGTACCGCCATTTGGTGTTGACAATTACAGCCTGTTAATAATTGTGTGTATTAAGATTTGCTCATTTTATCCATTCAAGTCAGTTTCACGCAATTGCAATTAATCTCACATTAATCTACTAAGAATAGAGTTTTTTTTCCTAAAATCAAAGGTCAACAATGGCGGTTCTTGATCATGCCGTTTACGCTTCAAACTGCATGAAATTAGGAAGAAAAAAAAGAAATTGCTGCTTTTTCAAGTGTGATTTTTCCATCTTGGCAATAAATAAATGTATAACAGGCAAACAAACACACGAAAAAGTCAAAGTATTTAAAATATAGTTCTCTGATTGGACCATGTTCAAAATACATTTGAAATTTTAACCTTTTAACAGATGTATTCAGTATTCCGTGACAAAAAACGCTTTCAAACTCAAGACTTTTCATTTTCGATGAGGAAACTGTTCCGTACTTAAAGACTGAACTTGACTGGGTTCGAGTGGCTATTTTTCTTCCATAACTGCGCATAACCACGGCAACAGGACGGTGGAGCGGCCGGCTGCGCAAAATAATGCGCAGTGTGAGACGGCGCTCCAATCTGCACGATGAACAGTGCGCCCAAGACGCTCCAGCTCCAAAGGGCAGCAGCGATGACGGAAACAGACCAGCGCAGCCTCGCAAGCGTTCCTATGGCGACGTGCCGATCCATCATAATCATCTGTTATTTTAGATACGGCTGTATGATGGAATGGAATAAGTCGTTAAGCATTCCAGGCATTTGGAAACTATGATGTTTCCCACTGCGACTTGAGAAAATAAATACATAAATCCAACTTGTGAAGATGGTCAGTGACGGAGCTAGACATTTATGTATTGCTATGGTCACAAATGTAATCAGTTAATTCCCCAAGTGTTGAATATTGTGTTTTACAGTGAACATGGAAGGATAAACTGAACCTGTAAGATTTAGCAGAAAACTGGTGTCACTTCTTGTCGTATAGTGCTTTTTAAAATGGCTGTGGCTGCAGAGCGTAGTCAAATGGCCCAGCAGTTTCAGGAACCGCGGCACTGCCATATACCTACATGGCTAACCCTAACCCTAACCCTAACCCTAACCCTAACCCTAACCCTAACCTTAACCTTAACCCTAACCTTAACCCGGAGCGGTCTAAAACGGCGTGGTCAAATAGAGCGCAGTTTCACAAATCTCTTATTTCGTCATGATAAAACCCAGTCATTCTCTTTAATAACAGAGCCTAATACAGGTTCATACTGAGCACATGTTTAATAATCACTGTGGCACTTTAACATCGGGTCGGCCTCCGCGTCTTCTGATTAATGCAGTTTGTCCTTAAATCGTCTCAACAAACACTTATGAAGACCTAATTGTAGCTCTTTGCCCACAGTTGGAGAACCCCTGCTCTTCAGCCACTTGAACTGTCACTAGAACCGCTTCAAACAGTAGAAACATAATATTTATACATAATATAATTTTTTTTCTCATATTATGAGAAAAAAATAGAAATGAGGAGCGCAGCGTGGGAACTTGAAAGTCCAGAAAATGGTCAAATCAAAGCAGTGGCTGAAACATTTTAGCCCATAATACTCACAGTAACAGGCAATAACACATGGCACTTGTTTACAGGTTTAATTCTGGGTTAGCTCTAGTTTAGACCTGGTTTTATCTTGTTTAGTCCTTGTTTAATTCTGCTTTAGATCCGTTTTGATTCTAGGTTAGTCCTGGCTCAGACCTTGCCTGACCCGCCAGCCCCGCCCACATTCGAATGTGTAAGGGTCTGGAATCCGAGTCAGAGCCATTGAACTCGTCGATCCTCAATTTACCTATCCAATCCCAGGCGGAGGTTTTAACGCGTCACACTGACGATACGGACGTAACTTTTCACCCCCGTTCCAAAACATTCAAGATGGCGGACCCGGCTCGTGACCCGGCTCGTGGCCGAGTGTTTACTTCTGCTCTAGCTTTGGTTTGAACAATCAGGAAAGTCCGCTCTACTCGCCATGATGAACGTGCGTTAGATGCGGTTATACGAAGGGCGTCATCGAGATTCAGGAGACATTTTCTGCGTTCGGGGACGGATAACGCGGAACACGCCTTGTTGACATGGGCTACGTAATATCCGGTTAAGCGCGTTGCGTTTTTTGCGTCACTTCTGGGTTTATGTGATTGATTCTGTCTCTGCTCTAAACTCCGCCCTAGAAATTGAAACGCAGCGGTCGAGCCCCAGACCCACACACAGTTTTGATAAGTTGTTTGCCCCAAACGTGTTGGGAATGGCTGGTCAGGCAAGCTCAGACCTGGTTGGTCCTAGACTACTTTATTTGTAGTTCAATACTGGATGGACAATTTTGCAAAGCAATGTTGGTAAAAGAATTTCGGATTTGATTCCTTACAAAAATCAAATTATTATTTTATTGTATTAACTTAATTTATTTAGACAGTGTTGGGGATATTTTGTCCTCCGAAAAATCTGGCCCACTGATAAAGTCTGTAGCTTTAGTCATAGCTTTTGTTGTCACAGATTACTGTTTATTCATTGGAAATAATGGAAATGTTTGTAAAGGAGAAGCTCTTCTGATTCTAGCGGCTGAAGGTTTCTCAGTGGAGCAGAGCAGAGTTCTTCACTGAGCCGAGACAGAGGAGAAAGACACTCAAGCGGCTCTGACACGGCTCGGCTTGGTTTGGGTTGGGACAGTTTGCCTCAATATTTTAGGCAAAGGTTCAGACATTTCAAGCCGACAATAAATCTAAATATCAATAATATTGTGAATGTCGTCTCTCGCATAATAAGATGACTTAAGAATAAAAGTAACTGACTTATGTTGTAAGTGCACTTTAATCAGTCGTTTTGCAGTCCATTTTCATTTGTTTAATACTTAAACCTCGAGTGACACATATAAAAGACACATTCTAGCAATCTTCTGTCTGGCCGCAGACCCAGGGGACCCTCACGTGGCTCACCTCTCTCAGGTCCTAGTTTACTCTGGGGAAAATGTTTAATTGCACTATTTAATATCTGTTTATTAAAGGTTATTCAGGTGCTAAAGCTCCTTTCAAAGGGACTTTATTAGAGCGAAACTTCAAAGACATGGCTTAGTCTAAAGATCCTACATTTAATCACCAAAGAAATGACTGAACTGAAATCCACAAGCTTCATGTCTGCTCGGCTTGTGTGGAGTCAAATACAGTAACATGTTTTCACACAACGATGTAAATGTTCTGTTCTGCTTAAAGTTAGGAAAAGGGTGAAAATGATGTTAACTTCTGTAACATTATGTACAAAATAACTTAATACATAATCTTATAAAAGTCTATCCTTGTTGTTGATTATTAAATTGTTTAACAATATTGAAACACTTTCTAGAGGTTGGTCCTGTGAGGCTCCTCCTGGTGAACTCTGGGTAAAGGTCGGCAGTCCACTCAAAATATTATTGTTAGGTATAAATTCAGTTAAAACAATGAAAACTATGAAATTATCTGTTTCCAGTCATTGTGGACCAATCCTGGAGCTGGCGTAGGCAGCAGTGGAGACTACTCAATAGTGACAAAAATGTACATCACAAAAACGTCTATTAAACAGAAACGTGTTAAAACATGTCTTTAAAGTATTTAGTATAAGTTTTGATCTTATTTAGTTAACCAATTTTTAATTCATGCCTTTTTTATTTATTTTTTTACATTTTGCTATCATATGGTTGTTTCATGTTGCACCTTTTCCTAGTTTGTGAATCTTATTTTTATTTACTGGCAATAAACCTTTTTCTGATTCTGAAACATGTTAGTTTAAGTTTAATCAGACAAATGTTAAATGTCTTTCAGATGAATTACAAAAGTGCAGAATATCACCTTATTCCCTTATTATTATTATTACAACATAACTTTTTTCATTTAACATTTTAATCAGCTGTTTTTGAGGCATTTTTACAATAAACAATATACTCAATATTAATTTTTTGTATCTCTTCAAAACAACATTAATAATATTATCTACATTTCAATATCTTACCCACCTCTACTGCATGTGGGGAGAAAAGGGATACAACCGCAATTATCACGCGTTGTCTCGAAACGCTTATTATCTTCAAGTGCAACACGCATCAGTTTCGCCCAACAGTGCCACCACGGGTAAAAGCGTTAGTCATTGAGCTTGTTGCGCATCGATATCTAACAGCTCTGACATTTGAGACGAGCGACGTTCCCCGCTGCGTGTTCAGGGTTGACCTGACACCGGCGGCGGCGTGTCCCGAGTCCGAGGCGTGACGGAGCTGGAGGCAAAGGTCAGTCTTAGTTACAGAGGCGCGTCCAATGGCTGCAACTAGGCGACCCCCCCTACCATTAAAGGAACAAGCAAATACTGGCATGTGTATTACTGCGCCTTTAAGAGCGTGTCAACAGAACAGTGTGGGCAAAAGAGGAGCGGAACCTGGTGCGATTTCAATGGAAAAAACAGGATTAGTCGCAAAGGAAAATTACAAAATATGAAAAATCAAAGAGGTTTTGGAAAATGTAAACCGCTCAGACACATGTGAGCCGGCTTCAAATACATTTACAATTGTGTTTTACATGATTGGTTTATGTAATTTGAGATTATTAAATATGTTTTACAGGTTTTACTGGATTACACATATTTCCACAATGGAATGTTTCCATCTTTGCAAAAGAAAAGCAAACAAACTAACGTTTCTACCCGGGAAATTCTGCTTCCATTAAGGAGCTTGGAACTTTCTGAGGACAGAGAACTTTAAAGGTTCTACAATGAGTGATGAAAGGAGAGGAAAAAAGAGATTTGGATCAGGCATTCGTTCAAGTATATGGGTGGTGAGAGGACACACTTATTGTAGTATTCTAAACTGTGACAACGACAACAGCGTCGATATGATTTTAAAAATATAAAAACTATATATACAAGAGTTTTCTTTCATTATACATCAGATTTACAAGAAAAAGTGTCTATGTGCCGCACTTATGGTCGTGAAATTACTACAGCCCTGCCACAGCTCGCCACTGACCCGCCACAGCCCCACTACAGCCCCGCTACAGCCCCGCTGCTACACGTGCGTTTGTTTATTAGCACGACGGATTGCATCGCAGCTCTAGTCTCCGCAGATTTCCATCTCTTCTGAGAAAGCTCGAACACAGTCTTTCTCTGTCTTTCCTCAGCCATTTTTGTACTTCGCGGTTCGAAGCGTGGAGCTACACTGAAGGAACTCGCTGCTAGCTTCGCTAAACACACTCCGGCATATCAACCACGCATGCGCAGCCAGGGGAACGTGCTGATGTCCTGGGAAAGAGCCAGAACGAGCCTGCAGGAGTGCACATGCACGCAGGGAATGATTGACGTGTGGGAGAACTACTCAGTTGTCCACGCCATGAGGAAATGAGACTGATTGGTCGCAAAAAGCCTCTAGTCAACCTTTAAGGCCCAGGGGCAAGACCAGTTTTAGTCTGACTTTAGTCCTGGTTTTGTCCCTGGTTTAGTCCAGTTTTAGTCTGGTTTTAGTCCTGGTTTTGTCTGTAAGGTCTGTAAAATTAGCTTAAAAAAGGGACAAAATATCACTTGCACTCACTTATCTCTCACTACGGTAGTTCATTATATTGCAACGTGTGAGCTACTCTGTCCAAATACTTTCCTTTGTGAAAAAAGTTTGTCTAAGTCCAAACATAACACCAAACTAAACTTACATTGAATAAAGAAATAAGCTGGGAGCAGGTTATGTAACTTGGTCTGAAACGTGAGAAATTTTGGCACAGATTTGTAAATGACACAGTAAATGTACAGAGTGTGTAAATGCGTCTCTGCAAACACACAAACGCTGCAGCTGGTGTTGAGACGAAGTGTCCCGCACACAGACACAACCACAGAGTCTGGGCCGTAAGCAGCGCTCCAATTGGCTGCTTTTGCGGTCTGGCCTAGTTTCACTTGTGAAAACACCTGTACTTCTGGGGTTTCTGACACTTTAACTTCTACTCGAGTCATATATTTAACACTGTGACAGTCTCGTTCTTGAGTAGAAGTGTTGGTTCCTCTTTTACAAGAGACAAAGGTTTTAAGTTGACAATGTTAAATGTCTTGAAAATGTGTGCTTGATTCAGGGCTGTGGGCAGCGGTCGATGGAGTTGACTAAAAGTTTGATTAGTCGACTAATTATTTGATTGGGATTAAAAGCAGAAAGTAGAAGACACAGAATGAGTTGGAGTGACTGATACATTTTTTCTGCCTTTTTGGGGCCTTCTTTCTTCGTACATTCTGTAGTGAATTCTGAGTGAATTAACGCAAATTTATCATCTCTTGTGTGCATTTTTGGTTAATATTTTATGAGTTCATTGCAGAAACAGCACCAGAAAGGGGTTTATTGCCATTATCAGCGAACAGACTTCACAAAATAGGAATAAGGTGCAACATAAAACAATGAATAATAATAGCAGCAAAATATATAAAAAAAAATGGTATGCATAAAGTTTAAACTTGCTCCCTTTTAGTCGATTAATCGATGCAAACCGTCTTTCGTCCTCTGAGAATTTCTTTGGTCCTTGATCTTTTTGCTTCTTCTGATGGTTTTGTGCATTATTTTTTTGTTTTGTCACTATCACATTCAATTCTTACATTAGTTGCTCTTACAATTACTTACAATCAGTATTTTCTTTTACTTTTGTACTTCTATTTGAGTAATATTTTGGAGAATCTGGACAGTGCTGAAAAATGTAAATCTTAAACTGGTTGGTTGAATTATGACCAACGCTTTGCAGCTAACAGCACAGATTTGAGATTTAAACACTGGATAACTGGATAATAAGTATATAAATGCTTAAATAATCTGACCAACCATCAAAAATAAATAAGAAAAATATGGTAAATTTGTTTTGACAGATGAAGAGTGGGAAAGTATATGTACATCTCAGTGAAAGACCTCAAAATCACATGTTTGGAGAGCGTTTTGCCTGAAAAGTGTATTGTGTTTCTTAATAACACCGTGACATAACAAGTGCCAAATGTTCACGTAGTAGGAATATGTGCTTGTGCCTCAGGACTCTTGCCATGGACACAATAAACAGTTACATCTGGAACATTCTCCTGGCAACAATAGGAGACCAACAATAAAGACTGGACAGACATCTCACTGGACTATCATTTTATCCACAAAAAATGTGGATAAAATGGGATGTTTGGTTTGTTTGTGTCTGAACTTTCCTTTTTCTTCGTTGGATGTCTTCTGTTTTTGATAGTTAAAGTAGTGTAAAGTCGCTATTAGCCCGATTTAAACGTCTTCACACCTTTGCCTGAAGGTACTTTTATAAATAAATATAATCCTTTCACCCTGGATAGACTCAGACAAACACAGAAAGGACTGTTTAGCGAGCTTTATTACGTGGGTTATTTGGCGCTCAGACCCAGGCAGAAGACCATAATAGAATTGTATTAGATGTCTCTCTCCAGGGTCCGGAGACTGGTGGTGATAGATATGGACGCAGAGGAGGAGAGGGGGAGGAGAAGGGGAGGAGGTGGGTCTGAAGCGGGCGAGCTGCACGAGGGTTTAAATGGGCCGGCTGTGCGCTGATTGGAGAGCAGGTGTGCCCTGGTGGAGCAGTGGACGTAGATTGGGTGGAGTTAGGTTTCCAGGCTGGATTTACGCAGGCTTCATTTTACTTGATTAAGGAACAAACAGTACCTGTACTAAAGTAGAAGTGGGCTAAACCAGGACTAAACCAGGATCAAACCAGGATAAGACCAGGACTAAACCAGGACTAAACCAACCAGGACTAAACCAGGATCAGACCAGGATCAAACCAGGACTAAACCAGGACTAAACCAGGATCAAACCAGGATCAAACCAGGACTAAACCAGGATCAAACCAGCACTAAACCAGGGCTAAACCAGGACTAAACCAGGACTAAACCAGGATCAAACCAGGATCAAACCAGGACTAAACCAGGATCAAACCAGGACTAAACCAGGGCTAAAGCAAGATCAAACCAGCACTAAACCAGGGCTAAACCAGGACTAAACCAGGACTAAACCAGGATCAAACCAGGATCAAACCAGGATCAAACCAGGACTAAACCAGGATCAAACCAGGATCAAACCAGGACTAAACCAGGATCAAACCAGGACTAAACCAGGGCTAAACCAGGATCAAACCAGGACTAAACCAGGGCTAAACCAGGATCAAACCAGGATCAAACCAGGACTAAACCAGGATCAAACCAGGATCAAACCAGCACTAAACCAGGACTAAACCAGGACTAAACCAGGATCAAACCAGGATCAAACCAGGACTAAACCAGGATCAAACCAGCACTAAACCAGGGCTAAACCAGGACTAAACCAGGATCAAACCAGGATCAAACCAGGACTAAACCAGGATCAAACCAGGATTAAACCAGGGCTAAAGCAAGATCAAACCAGCACTAAACCAGGGCTAAACCAGGACTAAACCAGGACTAAACCAGGATCAAACCAGCACTAAACCAGGACTAAACCAGGACTAAACCAGGATCAAACCAGGACTAAACCAGGACTAAACCAGGATCAAACCAGGATCAAACCAGGACTAAACCAGGATCAAACCAGCACTAAACCAGGGCTAAACCAGGACTAAACCAGGACTAAACCAGGATCAAACCAGGATCAAACCAGGACTAAACCAGGATCAAACCAGGACTAAACCAGGGCTAAAGCAAGATCAAACCAGCACTAAACCAGGGCTAAACCAGGACTAAACCAGGACTAAACCAGGATCAAACCAGGATCAAACCAGGATCAAACCAGGACTAAACCAGGATCAAACCAGGACTAAACCAGGGCTAAACCAGGATCAAACCAGGACTAAACCAGGGCTAAACCAGGATCAAACCAGGATCAAACCAGGACTAAACCAGGATCAAACCAGGATCAAACCAGGATCAAACCAGCACTAAACCAGGACTAAACCAGGACTAAACCAGGATCAAACCAGGATCAAACCAGGATCAAACCAGGACTAAACCAGGATCAAACCAGGACTAAACCAGGGCTAAACCAGGATCAAACCAGGACTAAACCAGGGCTAAACCAGGATCAAACCAGGACTAAACCAGGGCTAAACCAGGATCAAACCAGGATCAAACCAGGATCAAACCAGGATCAAACCAGGACCCAAGTGAACGCAGCCTCATAATGATCATTTGCATGGTCTTTAGCTGCGCGTGAACTTGTGATTCTTTTTGAGGGCCCGGGCTGTAAAGGTTAATGAGGATTTTCAGACCAGAACAAAGTCAGAACTCGAATTAATCATCATTGTTGTAGAAATGGCCTTTAACCTTTAACAATGAAATTTTCATTGTTAAAGGTTAAAGGCCATTTCTACAACAATATGGGCTGATAATATAATAACTGTGACTATGATTGTGAAAAACTGAAT
Source organism: Eucyclogobius newberryi (assembly GCF_026437365.1). Classification (NCBI taxonomy): domain Eukaryota; kingdom Metazoa; phylum Chordata; class Actinopteri; order Gobiiformes; family Gobiidae; genus Eucyclogobius; species Eucyclogobius newberryi. The sequence continues at coordinate 9,974,773 of NW_027315834.1, read as the reverse complement.
AGGAAACATGCATTAGAACTCAACAAAATCATTCCAATCTGCAACTGAAGATGTTTTTTTATTTAATCTAGATCACCCCGGAAAGAGGCCCTGGGGAAGACCCAGGACACGCTGGAGGGACTATGTCTCTCGGCTGGCCTGGGAACGCCTCGGGATCCCCCTGGAGGAGTTGGAGGAAGTGTCTGGGGAGGAGGAAGTCTAGGAGTCCCTGCTTAGACTGCTGCCCCCGCGACCCGGCCCCGGATAAAGCGGAAGAAGATGGATGGATGGCATTTAAATCGCTTGTAGCCACAGATTTAGATGGGATATTGTAGCTTCCAAGTTTATTGCCTGAACACAGTAACTCCTACACTTTAAAAGCTTGTACTTTTGTCGAGGGATTTGTTGACATCTAAGTCTACGCCTGACCACAACTTTCAGTAAGATCAAGTTTAGATATTCAAAAACTAAAGAAATGTATATGTCCAAAATACGTATCATTTTGGCCATTTATACACATAAAATGCCTTATTTATATATGAAAACATTACATGATAAAAAGTGTGTAATACATTATGGAATGAGTATGGTGAATTTATGAATACGTCAGTACCAAACAGTAAAAGGTATAAGAAATATTGCTCAATAAATATAAATCATGATTATTGTTCTTCCATTTTCTACCACTTGTTCCCTTTTGGGGTCGCAGGTGACTGGAGCCTATCCCAGTGACTTCGGGCCTTAGGCGGGGTACATCCTGGACAGTGGCCAACTTGTTGCAGGGTCGCCTATCTTACCTAACACATGCATGTCTTTGGACGGTGGGAGGAAGCCGGAGAACCCACGGTAACACGGGGAGAACATGCAGACTCCACCCAGAGAGATCATGTGATGTTGGTCTGGGAACCCATGATCTCCTTCTTGGGAGGCAAGAGCGCTAACCGCCTTTGCCACCGTGCACCCCCGATTATTGTTTTTGTATAATCATAATAATCATAATACTAATATTTCGTACATATACTTCTGATTTGATCAGCAATTCGCATTGGAAAATATATATAATTTTAAAAAATGCAACACATTTTTGTCAAAAAAGTTTTTTTTATGGTAAAAAACATTTCACTTCAATGTCATTTTTATCTGTGAATCATCTGCTCAAAAATAGAAAAGCTTTTCTGTCAATGGCCCTTGGGTTTCTGCCACGCTCCATCACACTTTTATTTTATGTCATTTTATTTTATGTAAACTTCTGTATTTATTAAGTGAAAATAAATTAATACAAATACATTCTTTAAATACATTATACGTGCAATGGCTCATCCACACTCTACTATAAAGTCAATGTTATTTTTCCCTCAGATTGAGATACCTAAATTTTTTATTCAATATTATTTTTACTATTTAAAAAAATAAAAATAAAGCAGGATTGATTTTGTGCCATTTTCAACCAGTGCCGTTTAACACAGTCCCTTCTTCCAAAGTCAAAACAACACGTTTTAGTGACAGATGACGGACAATTACACGACTGAATCTCAATCTCAATTCAAATCTGCTTTATTGCTGGTCCTTCTCAGAAATGGACGGGAAACAATGTAGAAAACAGTTTGGGCAGGATGTATTGCATAGTTTGAATGTAATGAAAAGAAATTCTAGAAATGTTGCATATTCTTTTGCAATCTTAAGATAAAAGGACAAAATGTTGAGCGGTACAATGTGCCCTTGAGTCTCAGCTCAAACTTCATCCAGATCCAGAGCTGCCAAACATCAGACTGATCAGGGAGGAGCTGCTGTTTATGATTTTACATTTTTGGTGCTGCAGCTCCTGGACACAGGCCACTTCTGTTTCTTCAAATAAGTTACACTCGAGCCAGAAACATTGTGGATCTGCTAAATATGTTAAACATATTAAATATGTTAACTTTCAAAAATGACTTCAAAAGTGTTCAATTGAAACTTGTGTTCAAATGTCTGCATCAGTAGGTTCTTGGTTATTCGGTAGTTCCTCTCAGAACAAAGGGGTTCATAGTTCCTCTCAGAGCAGAGGGGTTCTTAGTTCCTCTCAGAGCAGAGGACTTGATAGTTTTGGACAATCAGCTTTCACAAGGCACCAAACAATGGAACTCTTCACCTGTCGAACTGAACGGAGAAACAAACTGGGTCCTTTTCAACGAGACCTCAAAGACCTTTCAATGGGAGGTCAGATGTATAACCAGCTTTGAGTTTTTGTGTTTTTTTTAAAGGATTTTTGGGCTGTAGACTTTATAAGCTAGGACAGCTTTTAGCGTGAAATGGGGATGAGAGTTTCAGAGCCGGGAGTCGAGCACATGGCACTGCGGCCGGCTACACTTGGAGCCTGACATGTGTGCTGTAACTCGACCACCGGGCACCAAGCAGCGTTATTTGTGTCTTTTTATTTAAAAGGCCAACTAGACACGGACATTGTGAATTAGCCCCGGCTGAAATCTAAATAATTAAATACATTCTAATAACTCTGCAGAACAGACTGCACTTTTTGAATCACAAGACGGTTTGATCAAAAAACACTTATTAACTATAAACATCTATAAACATTTAAAAAAAACATCATCATTTCTGGAATGACGCAAATCTGAGGTGGAACGTAACGTGATTTCAGTGGACAAACTGGAATTGACCTCAGAATATATTCATTATTCATTGATGCAACGCAGGAAGATACAGAGGTAGATACAGAAGAAAAGAACAGATCACTTTTAGGAAGTTTGAAAAACACTCTCAGTAGAAGATCTCTTATAAACAAAAACTCCCATAGACAAAACCTCCCATTTCCCAACAAGGGATCGAGGGGGAAAAATAATAGATAAAAATAAATAAATAAATACATAAATACCATTGCATGTGATCACGACAGTAATTGCACATGAATATGTGTCACGACGGCACATGGATTGCACATGAATTTCACAGTAATTGCACATGAATCACGACAGTAATTGCACATATGACGGAATTGCACATGGTTAGGTCAGTATTGCGAGTGTTCAGGACTAATAGTGTTTGTTATAAAGTCTGACAGCAGCAGGAAGGAAAGACCTGCGAAACCTTTCCTTCACACAGTGAGGGTGGATCAGTCTCTCGCTGAAGCTGCTCTCCAGAGCGTCCTGCAGGGGGTAGCACTCTTTAAAGGCGATAATGACATATTATTATGTTTTACGAGACGACTACTCGCAGAAATGTTGACGCCATGAGTTAATTTTACCTACAGATACCTACACATTACTTCAAACACAAAGGCTAAACAAATTGTAGCTCATTTCCATCCCTTTGCAACAGAAAAGAAAACCTACTGGTATGTCTACCCTGAAATTCAAAACTGTTGCTTATTTTTTAGTATTTAGATTTTATGAATTAAAATCATCTAATTTATGATGAAAGGGCATTTTAACGTGGTTTGGGGCAGAAGTCAGAATTATTTTTTGTCAGAAATGTATGTTGAAAGCCATTATTTGTCTGTTTTTTCAGAAGACAAAATAAAACAGAGTATAAGAAATTGATCGCTCTGAGCCCAGTGGGTGTGCGTTAGCCTGTTGTTCGTCGAGCACAAAGCAAACACCAACGCGCAGATGTTACGGGCGGTGGTTGCCTTGGTAACGGCTCGCCCGCCTCACAGTGGTACAGAAGGATCCAGCTGCGTCCGAAAACACGCTCGGGGTTCGGAGTATAATCCCGTAATCCAGCGGGGAAGATGCGCCGAGAGCAAGAAGGAAACACGCCGCAAAAGTTTTCGACAACATTCTGTCGACGTAGAGTGAGGGAAATGTGGTTTATCAGGGCTTGGTGTGTTTTGAACAGTGCGGGAGATAAAATGTTGATTTTGGTCGCAAAGTTCTGCTTTTACGATGCATTTTAGCAAGGGAAAACAAAAAATTTACAAATTGGTGTGAAAAAAGTAGAATAGTTCAGTATAAAGTGAAGTATGAAGTTTGTTTATTTGGTTTATTTTTACCTGTTGTACATATAAATTATAGTGTGACGCCGATCGAGTAGGTATTTGTGGAGAAAACGTGGCGAAATCTGTAGAAAATGACAGCGCACAGTTTAATTTAAACAAATAATTATTGTTTTTTAACTCTCTAAACATTAATGTAACCAAATAAAGTCGCTCTCATATATTTTTATTTGTTAAATAAAAAATAATTGTGACATTAGATGAGTTTCTGCCCAGTGGTTGCTGGGTAATTTCCTAGTGTGATGTCATCAATTACAAAGGAAGGGAAATTATATAAACGTAAAAGATGTGCTATTCTGAGATAACATATTTATAATTTTTAGGAAAGCTCTAAATATATTTATCTTAACTGCATTTTAGTTCAATGAGTCGTCCAACCTTAGCTTCACCACTTTAATAAAATGTGCACCTTTAGCAAAAGTCTAAAATTTCCAAAACATAAACAAGACAGCGCTGTGCACCAATCGTCTTCATGACAGAGAGAACAAAACAACTGTCTATGAGACTGATGAGGACGTGTAATGTGTTTGTCCATCAACCAGAGGATTACCGGTTCAAACTTCAAACCTTCAAGCACAAACACTATGAAATAAAACAACGATGGAGCCTGACGTGTCTGAAGACGCAGACGTGAACCTTCAACCGAGCGTGCGTTTGTGAGGAACTTACGGTAAAGGACCTGACATACTTTTAAGGAAATCCACACCGAACAAAATCTAGTTGGAAATGTGTAAAAACCAAACAATCAAACAGCTGGAAACATCAGGAAGTACCAACGATTTACAATAAAACACAACATTTTTCCACAGCGTCTCTAACACTTCAAACAGACACTTCGACCGTGAAACTGAGAAACATCAAACCTTTAATCACATTTCAGAAGTGTAATTAAGATCATTCATTATTTTAATTGATTGACAGCACAATTATTACTCAGGTCCTTTTTTCTTACTTTGCTATCTTTATCCAAGTACTTTTCTTTAAAAACAAAGCACTATTACTGGGATTCTTTTCTTCCAGCTGAGCAATTTTGTTGAATATTTTTACATTTCCTTGAGTACTCTTACACTTCCTTGAGTACTTTTACATTTCCTTGAGTACTTTTACTGCAGTAATTTTCTTGGAGTACTATTTCTGCTGTACTTTTCCTGGAGTAATATTACTGCAGTACTCACCCCGTCAGCACCACCACAAAGTCCATGACGTTCCAGCCGTTGCGGAGGTAAGAGCCTTTGTGGAAGGCGAAGCCCAGAGCGATGATCTTAATGGCTGCCTCGAAACAGAAGATCCCAATGAAGTACGGCTCAGTGTGGTCCTACGGAGACACGGAGGGGACAATTCAGAAGAGCAAGGCCTTTGTGTGGGCCACGACGGAGGGTAATGAAGCGAGAGCGCAGGGGAGAGGGGGGAGAGGAGAGAGAGGAGAGAAGAGATGAGGGGAGAGAGGTGAGAGGAGAGAGGAGAGAAGGGAGAGAGGAGATGAGGGGAGAGAGGTAAGAGAAGAGAGGAGAGAAGGGAGAGAGGAGAGAGGAGATGAGGGGAGAAAGGAGAGAGGAGATGAGGGGAGAGAGGAGATGAGGGGAGAGAGGAGATGAGGGGAGAGAGGAGATGAGGGGAGAAATGAGAGAGAGGAGCTGAGGGGAGAGAGGAGATGAGGGGAGACAGGAGATGAGGGGAGACAGGAGATGAGGGGAGAGAGGAGATGAGGGGAGAAAGGAGAGAGAGGAGAGAGGAGATGAGGAGAGAGAGGAGAGAGGAGATGAGAGGAGAGAGGAGATGAGGGGAGAGAGAGGAGAGAGGAGATGAGAGGAGAGAGAGGAGAGAGAGGAGAGAGGAGATGAGGGGAGAGAGAGGAGAGAGGAGATGAGGGGAGAGAGAGGAGCGAGGAGAGAGAGGAAAGAGGAGATGAGGCGAGAGAGAAGAGAGGAGAGAGAGGAGAGAGGAGATGAGGGGAGAGAGGAGAGAGGAGATGAGAGGAGAGAGAGGAGATGAGGGGAGAGAGGAGATGAGAGGAGAGAGAGGAGAGAGGAGATGAGGGGAGCGAGGAGAGAGAGGAGTGAGGAGATGAGGGGAGAGAGGAGAGAGAGGAGATGAGGGGAGAGAGAGGAAAGAGGAGAGGAGGGGAGTGAGGAGAGAGAGGAGAGAGGAGCTGAGGGGAGAGAGGAGAGAGGAGATGAGGGGAGAGAGAGGGGAGGAGGAGAGTAGGGGAGAGGGGGGAGAGGGGGGAGGAGAGGAGGGAAGAGAGAGAGAGGAGGGGGAGGAGAGAGAGAGAGGGGAGGAGAGTGGGGAAGAGAGGAAAGGGGGAGGAGAGGAGGGAAGAGAGAGAGGGGAGAGAGGAGGGGAGGAGAGAAAGCGTGGGAGAGAGGGGGAGGGGAAAGGGGGGAGAAGGAGGGGAGGTAGGGAGAAGAGGGGAGAGAAGAGAAAGAGAGAGGAGAGAGGGGGAGGTGAAGAGAAGATTAAGAAAGGGAAACTGGAGAGGGGAAAGAGAAAAGAGAGTGAAGTGGGATCAAAATGAACTGTAGAAGACAAATGATTATTCTCTAACAGTGAGAATAATCAACAGGGGAATGTGAAGATAAAGTGGAACATTCGATAAAGGTTAAAAAAAACAAAAAAAGGAAAATAGATAAACGTGTTGCTTTTAGTTTTTAATAAAAGGTCAAAGTCTTGAATGTAATATATTTTTGGAGAAGCTCTAAACATTTATTTCTGTTTCTTCCCCCTCTTTTTTCAGTTCGAATGATTAATTCATTAATTCATGTGTCCATGCCAATAGACACAGACACACAGATTTTTGCCAAACACATCATGTCTTTGGACGGTGGGAGGAGCCGGAGAACCCGGAGAGAACCCACGGTAACACGGGGAGAACATGCAGACTCCACCCAGAGAGATCATGTGATGTGAGTCTGGCCCGGGAATCGAACCCATGATCTCCTTCTTGGGAGGCAAGAGCGCTAACCGCTAAATTATGTATTCATTTGTATAAATGTTTTATCATTTTTATGACAGAAAAACATGACACAGAGAGAGAGCAGAAAATAAATTTCAAATTGTATAAAAAGATGTTGCCGTCCCATTTTGTCCAAAGTTAGTTGAATTTGTCCATTATTGTATAAAGTGTAAAAATAATGTTCAAATGAAGATATTTTAAATACACTATTTTGTGTTTAAATACAATATCAAACAAATGAAAATTGAACTAGTGACTGATGCTTCGTGAATATTTATGAGCGTATTATACTATCTATATCTTTTTTGGACAATTTGTTGATTAACTGTTGCAGCCCAAGAAATAAGTACTTTTTTCCCAAGGAGGTTTTGTAGTTTTTCCTGGCTAAGGACAGAGGACCCTGGGACATCACCAAGTCCTTATGAACATTATTTAATCTGTTATTCACAGAGACAACAGCTGGTGTGATTTTGGGCGTTACAAAAATAAATTGAAATTGACTGCTTTTTTTTATTTTATTTTTTTTATTTA